>NW_027176483.1:9716149-10106149 GCF_023349555.1 Cebidichthys violaceus
TCCAGCTGAAAGTTAATTATTTGGGATTGTAATAGCTTTGGTTTAGGCAGGGGAACTGAACATTTCCCCAGCTGATAAGGCTGTTAATACTCTGTCGGTGCCTACAGTAGCTGTGACCGATAATGATTTTTCCTGGCATGCAGCAGTACTTGACATTTCACAGGATTCTTCCTGTGCTTTTTCCATCAGTGCATTATAATAGCGTAAATCTCAACTCTAGATTAAACTTGTTTGATAGAAATGTAATTGCATACGTTTGTGTGCATGCAGTCTGTGTGTATTTCCCACATATAATTCAAATGCTTTGTCACATCTGGAGTACTTGCTCCTGAACAGGTCAGAGTCAACAACATTATTTTCAAGTGAAGGCCCTTAAGGGTTTCGTAATCAACACCACAGTTCATCAGTTCTATCAGTATTATCCTTCAAAAACACACCTTACAATGCTGCTTCAAGAACCCTTAATCAACAGGATTTCAGACACGTAAATACATATTTCTCTCTAGATATTAGCCATGCTTTCCAAGGTCCTTGGCCGCCAGCTAGGGGTTGCATTCTTACACTGACAGTGTCAAAGCAGTCTGGTGGAATAATGATGCCGATTCGGCATTGTGCCCTTCCATGCTTTTACAGATGCACAAATATTCAAGCTTCGCCTTAATTAATATGATAAAAAATCCTCCTGCAGGGTTGTTTCCTGTGCCCTTTTGATTAGCCGTGGATTAACAGGACCTTTATGTTTTCCTCACTGCACCCGTGTTTTCAGCACAGGTTAGCTCCCCTATTACTAAACAAATGAATTAGTGCCTGGAAATGTGTCATGCATATTACCTTTCAGCAGGAGGCACATTGAGCTGGTCAACCATAAAGGAGCAGTGCAAAGCGTATCATGCAATATCGCTTGTTTGCGTTTCTCTTTAAAGCTCTTTGTGATTTACTGTGAGGCTTGTTTATGCTTAGCAATGCAAATGTGAGTCTTACAGCAGCATATTTCACACACCAATTAAAATATATCAATAGAAGTGGCACTTGGTGATTGGTCATTGTGTTAGTCACCCAGGAGCAAAGGACTAAGCATTGCCTTGGTGACTGCAGTCCTGTCTCATAAAATACAAATACTAAGTGACATTAAAACAAAGTGCAGGCCCTTGTCTCCAAAGTAAGAGTCACCTAGGAGATGTAGGTCAGAAAGAGAAATGTAAGTGTTCGAATTTGTCTCTCTTCTGCTTTGACAACTGGACTTCCACACATGGTTTACGTTTGCAAACTTTTTTTAATCAAAATGTCCTGTGATATCTTTTCATTCCGTTACCTTCCCCGTGGGTGTCCCCAGCATCAGCTGTGTGTTTTTGTTTACGTGTGTTGTAAACACTCCTGTATTGTTATTGTGTATTGTGTTGTTCTGGTCTTTGGCTCTGTTAGCCACATCCTTGGAGACTAGGCATTTCCCTGATGTATAAGATGAAAGATAGAACAAAATGCCCCTCATTTGGTCCCAGTTGGTTAAGCGTGTTCTGATCACTGCCAAGGTCTGGATGAACATAAGCCACACAAAGGGCCGTGCCTTCCAACCACACAAGCTCACAATAAAAAAAGGATTTGCCTCAGTTCAATGTCGTACACACTAACCCCCAAAGGAGAGACGTGTTGGTGGCGTTGCCGAGGACATGTCTAACAAACAACAAAATCAACTTTCTCTGAATTGATCCCAGAGTTCAAAGCTTTTCATTCCTTACTATCCCGTACCTTACAAACTTTTAAGTTATTTGAGGCAAGCAGTCAAAGTTGATAACAGTTTTCCACCATTTCTCCACAATGAAAAAAACAATAGAAATGTAAACACAAAAGAAGAGGTGAAGGGGGTTAAACCTATTACATGGACCTCAACGGGTTCTAATTTCACTTCAAGTGACCCAATATTTTTTTCCATTTTATACTCAACATGTCACCTGTCATTCGGGTGTGTTGTACATCAGCATAGCACAACACAGTTCAGGGAAGCTTTGAAAATCTCCCTCTCTACATCTCCAATAATATTACTTCATCCTGTGATCCTTGCTGCACAGATATGCTTATCCACCTCAAAGCCTTCCACCTCATCTTTTATCCTCTGAAAGGTAACTCTTTGTATGTGATTGAACTATGTTAATTCATACCTTTTTTGCATAATAGCCCTTTTATCTTTCTGCTTCACAGTGAAATTTCCTTCTTTGTTGAGTTTGTTGTTAATATATTATGATCCCACATTGTTTAATATTGCATTATTCTCTCATTTCAACAATATATACAGTAACTGAGAATTATTGTTCATACGAAACTAGTTCATTATACAGTGATATATAGTATAGTAGTGAGGGCTTCTGCATGTTCTTATCAATATTGAAATGGACTCTGTCATATTGTTATTCTGCTTTCTCCTCTTATCTTTTTTCCCATTTACAGTTTTTTCCCCTATCTTACACCATCGAAGCGACTTTCTTCTTACTTTATGCTCCTTCCCTTTTATATCTGTCAGCTGGCTAAGTATCATATGTAGTTTAATAGGATGATTTGTTGTTACGGAGTCATCTGTCACCAAAACTAAATGATGAAATGAGAGTGTGAACGGCACTCTCTTGTCTTTTATGAATTATGCAGTGGGTCAGGGGTCGCTGTTTTGGTTACAGTCGACAGCACAAACACGGACCTCAGGTAGTACACTCATCAGTCCTGCTGTTTCTCACCATATGGAGTCAATGAACTGGGACACCCCTCCTACACACACACACACTTCACATGTGCCTGCAGATACAAATTAGAAGTACAGTACAACGATGAATAGATGCGTTTTAGACTGTCCAAAATTGTCATATTGACTCTTCAAATAACAGTGACTCATTTAATTATTCTTGTAAAATCATAGATAGACAGACAGACATACAGACAGACCGACCAACCGATAAATGGATGGGCATGTTTGCATGTGGCAGTAAGATTATATAGATTATATATAGATATATAAATCATTACCATAATAGAATAACCGAGGAAGACAGACTCCAGAGCCTGTCCCCATCTTATGGTCACAAAGTGAAACTGCTGCCTGAAAAAAAAGACCAAAAAAAATAAATATTTAGAAACCTGGATACAGTAATAAAATAAAAGCACAAATATATAGTGATCAATATTTCTTCCTTTTCTTCCTTTTTTCACGACTTTCAGTGCTTAATTGGATGAAACTATTCAGAAGACAAATTGAATTAGATGTTCCCGCCTCTGTGCAATTGAGATATCTGTTACAGATGATGTGCCGTATAATGAATGCCTAATTTATGTAATTAGACCATTAAGCATAATCCGAGCATATGTTGTAAATGCCCTGAGGTCTTCTTCCAGGTACTCCCTCTGATGTCACCCAGAAACAACTAATGGGGCGGGCTGCTGCGAGGACTATAATCCCGCTGTTTGATAAAATAAACAATCAAAAAGAATACATTTACCATATTATGATTTTGAACATTGAGATCATGCTTTTCTTCAGATTTTTTTTCTGGTCAAAAATGAATATTCAAGAGGGCAGCGTGTGAAGCTGGCCTTTAAATAGAGTGAATATTCCGTTATATGGGCTAAATTCGCTATTGAGGAGGTTATTGTGAGAGCCCTCTGTCTGCTAATTAATTGTCATTCTGCTGAATATTCATACCTTATCATCAGCGCGTCCTTAATTGCACCGTAAAACATCTCTGGGGGCTGAAATCACCACGGACTTAATTAGTAACACAGGCCTACTGGTTGGGTTGGAGAGTCACAGTTTGCAGCAGACAACAAACTACACCTGCTTTCACTGAACGTGTGTTTTAACGACGAGGCCAGGTAGCAAATCCCTTTAAATCTACAGGCTTGCTCACGATAATGTGCATGACAAAAATAGAAAATAGCGGTAATTTAAACTCGTAATTCAGTGGTAGTATAAATGTTTGTTTTATAGATGCGAGATTGCTCACGTCTAGCGATGATTTGTCTATTTATAGGTTGATTAGTGGCCTAGATAAATATTGTCTGCAGTCAGCAACAATCACGCTCTGTAGAACTTGAAATGGGAAAGTATAAAAAAAGCAAAAACAGATATCACCACAAAACAATTTATTATGCGACCATAAATGTTGTACAAATAGCTTAAGTAAAAGTTGGAGATCAAATGTGTATTATTTTTGTATTATTTTATATTAATTTTCCAATGGGCTCAACCCTTGAATAAATGTTTTCCTTTGTAATAACCCTCATCTTCAAATTTCTCTTAATCGTTCCCTGAAAAGCAGACCCCCCCCCCCCCCCCCCCCCTCTCCGTAGGTCTGGGTGGCAGCATATCTCAACTCGATTCAGTGTGACAATATTGTTTGGCTATCATTCGCTGCTTTAGGATGAATGGCATCGATCCTCTTTTAACAACATTTGTTTCCTATTGTGTTCGGGGGTGCAGCAGAGGAGGGCAGACGTGTGAAAGTGGCTGTTTGATTCTCTTTTTCATCCCCATGACCTCAGCTTTTGTGTCTCGTCACCCTGGGAATGTCACGCCTCACTACTCTACTTTAAGATGTTTCAGAAAGTGCCCTTTGTTTTCGCTCCTCTTTTTTTTGAAAGCTCACACAAAATTGTTCTAGGTCCCCCTCCTGCTATAAAGGATACTTCAGGCTGAGGCACGGTTCACAAGTGCAATGCAATTTGGCTTATCCCAACCTTTGTTCGGGTTTCTACAAATGACCAAACATAGTGCAGACTTGATCTACTGCTGCTTGAACTCAGGAGTTTGGGAGCAGCAAAAAACCCTATTCAGATTCAGAGTCATGGTGGTATTTTCAGTGTGTGCATTCGTCGGGGACAAAAGGTCTACCAATATCCCATAACCCTGAAGCTCAAAAAGCCACTCCGTCTGTATGTGAGAGGAGAGGGGGAAAAAAACTCTTACTGCTCCTCTGTGGCTCGGCTGGTTAATGCGAGTGTTGCGGGTTAACTTGCAAAGCACTAACTTGTCGTGGCAGGGCAAACATGAACAACTAAAAGTGACAAAGATGAGCTATTTCAGGAGGAAAATATGAAGTTTAGAATCGTGCGTAAACATTGTAAATAGTCTGACATTCAAAGGAATTGCTGCATGCTTTAGCGTTTGCAGTTCGATAGCTCATAATCACATTTCACAATTTTTGCACGTAACAAAGGCAGTCTGACTGCTTTGCGCACGGCATATTAATCTCAGTGAATCCCAATAATAGGATATATATTTTTAAATGAATGAATGAATAGGCTGGACGTCAGAAGATGTTTGGTACTTGGCAGTGTGTTGTCATTATTCGCGGTGTTTGAGATGGGTCGAATTGGCCACTTCCTTTAGGACAAAACCTTTTCAGCTGAACATTAATGGGAAATGACAGGTGTTAAAAGGCACAGGAAAAAAAAGTCATGAAACTGCACGATGGAAGTTTCAGACTTGACACTAAACAAATTGACTTTTTCCAATTTATATATTTTTCTAGAACTCTCATAATATGATGTATATAATTATTTATTATAGTTAGCCAATATCTATGAAATAGCCTTATTTTCTTCTTCTTTTTGCATTGATTCAGGGTTTCAGAATGTTAAACAGTGCTTATACAGCAGAGAGGACGCTTCTGGTTTCTGGGTGAAAATAGCTCCGTGTCCCCCGCAATGCGATTCTTTTCGTAATCCGTCAGACTGGTGATGGGGTGCATTGTGGATTTATGGGGGGAAATTAGCATAAATTATGAGCAAATCTGCGTGTGCGTGTGTGTGGTCCCTGCATTGCAAACCCTCCAAGCGGAAAGGTGGCCCTGGCCAAAAGCTTGAATAGCAATAGCTCAAAATAGGCTTCCCATTTGGTTTTCACATTCATATAATTGACTTATGGATATTTTATACAGTTTTCACCACACCATCCTGAAGGGTTTATTTGCATTTCTGAAGTACTTTTCAATCTTCTTTACATAAACACAATAGACCTGACTGCCTCATGAAGTTTCAGTTTGAACAGCGTTGTTTGCATTGTGTTGATGTTTTCATATCGTCTACTTCCTCTGCGCAGCTCTGGGCGAAATTAGCTGAGAAAAACTAATAGTCGGCTCATCAACAAACTTGCTCATGGCAAATTATTTTGTATGGCATTTCGTAAACAATATTAATTAGGGGAAGCGGAATGTGTTTTTGCAACATTTTATCTGTAAAATAAGTTTTACTTCAAATCCACACCATAAAAAATGGTTATTAGCGTGCATAAACACTTTATGGAAAACTGCACTCATTACACACACCACTGCACAAACAGGAGTATTTTTTAATTAATCCACGTCTAAATCAAATACAATGCACATCTGCCTCAACAACAGCACATATGGTTAAAAGCCAGTTTCATTACAACATATCATTAAATTACAATATAACGTGTCCGTTCAAATTCCAAATATCTACACTCGTGAATTGTAACTGTACAGTCCACTGAAGAAGTATTAGCGCATACCTTCACACACTGAGTGTCATCGCAGTTCAATTCCGGTTGCCGAGCCTTTTCACCCCTTTTTCTGTCTTCAAATGGAAATGATTTCCATTGGCCCAAGGTGTCCATGTAAATAGGTGTAAATGAAACCAGATTATGCCTTCCTCCCAGCCCCCTCCTCCCATGGCAATTGTCATGTGATAGCAAAGAGGTGGCACATTAATGGAGCGCCTCTACAGGGGTCTTTTCTGCTCATGTCACTACATAAAACTATCAGATGGTTAGAGGAAGGCCATGGAGGCATCCACTTAGCTCGTCTTATCAAGGACGCCAAATGAAATCTATTCAGCTCTGCTAGTGGGACAATCTGACTTACTTTGGCAGAAAGACTTACAGCAGCCGTCACTCCATAAATGTGCACCGCCCGCCCGCCTGCACACTGCAGAGGCGCTCAATCTGGCTGTTTTACGCACAACGCAACTCCAGCATTGTCGGTGTTGAAACTTTCCTCGGCGGTTTCTTTTTCATGAAGAGCGGCAAGCTTTCGTCAAGGAATTAAAGGAGACTACTTCTTTTTGTATTGCTTTTCTGAAAATATCGAGGATGCCTCGCCCAGGGAGAAACACGTACAGCGACCAGAAGCCACCTTACTCCTACATCTCCCTCACTGCCATGGCGATCCAGAGCTGTCCAGAGAAGATGTTGCCTCTCAGTGAAATTTACAAGTTCATCATGGATAGATTCCCTTATTATAGAGAAAACACTCAGCGGTGGCAAAACTCTCTGCGACACAACCTGTCCTTCAACGACTGTTTCATTAAAATACCCCGGCGCCCAGATCAGCCGGGCAAGGGCAGTTTCTGGGCTCTGCACCCCAGCTGCGGTGACATGTTTGAGAATGGAAGTTTCTTGAGACGACGCAAAAGATTCAAACTGTTGATGTCAACTGATCATTTGGTCCCGAGTAAGCAGTCGGATGCTGCCCATTACCTCCAGCAGCAAGCCAAACTGAGACTGAGCGCCCTGGCAGCCACTGGCACACACCTTCCCCAAATGTCAACTTACAACCTCGGAGTGTCTCAGTCCTCAACTTTTAAGCATCCGTTCGCCATCGAGAACATCATCGCCAGAGAGTACAAGGTCCCGGGGAGTCTGGCGTTCTCCACCATGCAGTCCATGTCTGCCGGGTACCCGCTCCACAACCAGCTGACGACAGCCTGGCCCCACATGTACAACACCAGCATGATAGACACGGCGGCCCCGATCTCCATGGCAAGTAGCGACTACAGTGCTTATGGCGTGCCCATCAAGTCTCTGTGTCACGGGGGACAGTCCCTACCGGCTATCCCTATGCCAATCAAGCCCACCCCGACTTCCATGGCCGGTTTCTCGGCGTTACCTCCACACATTCCCGCGTTTCTATCAAACTCTCCACAGTCGCTGAGCCCGACGTCCCCACAGACAGCGACGAGCCAAAGCAGCCCTGCAACCCCGAGCGAGACTCTGACGAGCCCCTCCACACTGCAGTCTGTCGCTGTGCACTGACCAGCTGAACCGTCCCATGTAAACGAACTGCTGGCCGACTCCCAGGCCCCTTTATCAATCCCAAAGTTTATATTTTCTGTCGTCGGAAACTATCAAGGCGAGTTGCAGTTGCATATCGAATTATTTGTGTATGTGTCGAATGTGTCGCTTTAAATTGTGTCATAGAAGTCCAGCACAGAATCGCACAGCGAAGTATTGCTCTTGAAAATATAAATTATTTGATAGTTCTATTTTTCAGTTTATTGTGAAATGTGAGTGTTGAAAGTGGTGCCACAGATGGGGATCCATGGGGACGTTTGTGTTGGCACCATAAACTCTGATTTGAAGTGCTTGCAATTTCCGTGGCAGTTTTTCAGTTGTATCAAATATCAAAACTTTTGCACCGTTTCTGTGTGACCACTGTAATGTCAATGAAATTGCGAGGCAATGGCTCTGTGTTTTTGTTTGCTTTTTAATACTGGACTGATGGATAAGGGTATACCAAATAGGAATAGGATTTAGATTTGTTCTTACCATCCCTGTAAAAAAGAAAGCAAAATGAGTTATCATATCTTTTCAATTTGGAAAAGTAGTATGAGACGTCCTCAAAATGCAAGATGTGAATATTGCAAATAACTGATACTGAAATGTTGTAAAATGCACTTTTTAGTTTTATGTTTTAGATATCTATTTTCCAGAAAATGTTCTGTGAAGCATTTAATTTAAAAGGCTGTGGTGACCATGTGTATCAGATGCTGTAAATTTGTACTTTTGTTTTTTAGGTAAAAGCATGCATTCAAAAAAATTGTGTTGGTACTGTTGTTGTTATTGTTGTTGTTTTGTTTTTGTTTGATTCTTTTTTGCAAGCATGCGTGCTTTCGAAAAGTGTGCAAACAGTCTGCAATGAGTTGGAAAAAAAATGGTCATTGAAATATTTTCTCATTAAAAGTGAAGTAAACAATCAAAAATGTTTCTGAAGATTTAATCTAAGACGATGTTAAATGTTTTTATTATTATTATTAAATTGGCAAAAAACCTTTTAGGATATCATACATTAATTTTCACACAATAATAATACCGTCAAATAATAATAATAATAATATTAATTATAATAATAGTATTATTAATATTATTAATAATAGCAATAATAATACTTTGATTTGTCGTGTATTCGGGCCTATATGATTTCAGAGTGTTGAAGAGAAGCGGTGGGGAGAGAAATAAATCGTGCAGTCGATTAGGATGCATGGAGTTGCGATGCCATGGTCACAGCGCAGACAACTGGGCTCATTCATCAAGCTGTGGGCTAAACACAATTAAGCCCAACAATAAACATTTAGAAAAGCTGCACACAGTGTCCAAATCAATGTTGTTGCATACTTTTGCCTCCAAAAGTCACAGAGCACAATTAAATAAGTGCCAGGCAGATTTTTTTTCCAAATGTTTCGACCTTATAATGTTTTCCTATTCGAGCAGACTTAATTCAACAGGTTTCTAAATAAAGAGGGAGAAATATCTTCAAAATACATTTTTAATTCTATTATTCGATTTCTTTTCAGGATAGAAAAAATAACGCGCTTTAGCTGCCTCCCCTATAGAAAGCAGCAGCCTATTTCGGGGTATTAAACAAATACATTAGAATTCCGTCACTTTACACAATCGAGTAGATCAAATAAAGGGTCTCGGGCCACTTCATTCTCCCTCATTCACTTGAATTGAAAGTGCAAAGAATAGCAAACTTAGACTGGGCCACCAATGTAGATTTAGCCTTTTTTCAGCAAGACAAAAAGACTGATTTTTTCACAAACACATTGCTGACTGGGGAACTAGGAAACGAGCTGCAAGACTCTTTTGGAATTTAAATCCACCCCTCCCCCATGGACTGTTTGGACAACAGTGTTAGTTTTTTTTTTTCTCCTCATTTTGTGCATTTGTGTGTGTAACATTCATTCTGACTCTGGATGATTAAATGTATTGACACTGCAACGGCAGATTACAAGCTTTAATTTTGAATCAGATTTATTTTTTTCTGGCTGGTCATTACAATTACATTTAAACCACATTAACATACATATGGAACTTTTTTTATTGAGCACATTAAAGCAATGAATCCAGCCACTGAAAAAATATGTAACAACAATATATATTTACTACACATTTAAACTTTTCCATTAAGTTGGATTTCAGTGAATACTTTGTCTTATTTGGTATATATTGCACTGTTATAAATAAAATGTTAATGTAATATATATTAATGAATGTCTGGAAAGAACTTTTGTGAACAAGAAGTCATTCATTGTACATTTATCCCAGAATGTTAAATGTATAAAAATAACAAAAAGTGTTCATTTGATGTATTATGTTCTACTCTGGAGCAGAAAGCAACATTTAAATTGTTACATCCTGCCTTCAATTATGTTTTAAGATGCAGTGTATTGAGCGGATGTTCCATGAAAATATTTGAAATGTTGCCCTTCAATGGAATGAAGTCCGTCTAAAGGACATTATTTGGCTGGCACTCAGTTCATTAATAGATAAACACCTTCAGCTTTTCTAGCACATGTTCAAATGAGCCAATGAATCCTCTGCAAGGGAACGTGTGAAACCACAGGTTACAGGTGGGAGACAGAGGAAACACACTGACCTCACCATAGGAAACTCATCTGACACCTGACTTGGCAAACATATTTTTTTTTTAATAAAACCTTAAAACAATAACTGTTCCTGACACCAATAGATTTTGTTTTGCCTCCAAACATTATCCCAGAGTTTTACCTCCTCTAGCATTTATTTCCTTTTATATTACAAATACAATCTGTTCTCGCTAATTCAGCCTATTATACAGATGATGTTCTCCATATTTTCGGTGACATCAGTATGAACTCAGTTTTATAAAGCAAGTCTGCCTTGTCCTTGTTCTCTCAACTATGTTCCACTTAGACAAAGAAGAAGGTCATCTTAGGCAGGGGATGAAATATAGACCACATGCAAAACCCCAATGTTGTAGTTTAATTAAAATAATTCATTAAAGTGGAGGCCCAAGGTAATTAGCATGTATAATTTATGATTTGCTTAATGCATGCAGGCAGTGGCCTCCGCAATAAACTCAACTTAACCTCAAGTAGGGAGCTGATATGGACAGGGTGCTGTTATTTACTATGTGTTTATTGTTTGGATATTTGTCAAGAGGAAGCAAGTGTTTCATAAAACCCTGGCCGTTATCTGGCTTCCATGGCACACAAACAACTTATTTGTTTATGAGTTTATCTTGTCGATTTATGGTCACTCATAAGAGAAGCTGTCAGGTTTGTTGTGAAGGAGAGATATTGAGCATTGCCCTCACTTTTTCACTCTGTCTGACGTCTATGTTTATGGTTAACCTGCTGGTCACTGTAGTGTTGAAAAATAGTTTATGCTGGCTTTTTGAGCTGACAGAATGAGGACATGGACAAACACCACAAGCAGACAGAGTGTCAACGCTGACTTTTAGAGGAAGCAAAATAATCAGTGATAGACAAAACTTGCATTAATTATGCGCCGCAAATGTGTCAATCCTTGACAAGCCTTTTGACATTTTGAAACATGGCTAGTGGCTATATTTTATTATTTCTTGCAAGTAAATTTTTTTTTCTTCATAAAAACAACAAAGTAAAACAAATATTTTCAGATGGAGCTGTGGACCATGGTAAACAGATTTATTTAAGTGGTAAATAGAGCAGCGTGGTGCTCTCCTGACAGGTGGGAGAGGAGCTACTGGATGAAAATCCATATTTTCTGAGATACTATCATTCTTTTAAACCCGTTCGTACAAATCATACACAATATAATACTAGTAAATCTTACCATTGGTAAGGTTTTGTCAAAGGTCATCACTCTGTTTTACTTGATATCTCAAAAAATGGTACAGTGTGGGAATAATATTCTACAAGTGAAATCCTCACGGTGCACATCATCATTGTGAGACTATATGGTTTAATCATCAGTCATAATGTGTGACCCCCCAGGTTAACTACATTACATGGCTGTGTCGGAGGGCAAAGGGCAGGTATAGTGGGCTGGAGGGAGAGGCCGGGGGATGCAGCAGCATTCAGGGCTGGCTCAGCCAAACACCCATGTGTGCATGAAATTAGAGTGTCAACATCTGATTCATGCTGCTGGGTGGTGACTGTGAAACAAATTATGTCAGCGGGTGGCAGCGGCGAAATTCCACTGACGGTGGCTACGTCGAAGTTGAAGCGGGCTGTAGATTCTGTTTCATAAACTGTGATGAAACTTTATGTGATAAAGTTTAAGGCTCTCAGTTCATGCTCCAGCTCATCAAAAAAGGATAAATATATTTTTTAATCTCTTTTAATGTGTTTTCAATGGATTCTTGAGCTGCAGACGGTGAAATTTAAGTTATCTGATGGAAGTGGGTGTTGTAAAGAAGACCTACTGGTTCCAGGAAATGGGGTGATAATTGTGATTCAAGATAACGATTCACATTGTTGCAGGCAGGGTGTGAGGTGCAAATGAAAGAGTTCCTAGTCGACCATTGTCAGCAGAAAAACAAGGCTCATATAGATATAAAATTCCAAATGCAGGAAACATTGAAATTCTTTAAAATGTAATTTTAAGTGGAAATACATTTTGTAAACAGTAATCCTTCCTCTGATGCTCTTAATGTTTCTTCCTTTTCCCTTTTATTCATTGTTTCTGTGGATTTTTGGAGTGTCTATGGACAGAGAATACGTTGTGCAGATTGTAAAACCTTTTGAGGCAAATTTGTGATTTTCAGCTATATAAATAAACTGACTTAACTTGACTTTACTAATAACATTAGATGTGATATTCATTCAGTAGGGCACAGTTGCTGACATATATTTAAGTTTACAATATGTGGTGCAACACATTGCCATCTTTCTACAAGTGTACATAGATGGATCTCTTGTTATTAGCTCCTGAATGTGTGCAAGTGTTGGACGGGTTGAGACAAGGTGAGACAGAAACTCATTCATCAAACTTCAGGCTCCAACCTTGTCCACCTCGGGCCATTACATCTGAGATCTGACTCACATCTCTTCTGCATTTCATCATTAAAGTAGGGCGAAAATCAGAATGGCTTGGACTTTTTTGTTGTTGTGTCCACATGGTCGATAATGTTGAATTCTATCATGCTTATTGCTGATAAATCTATTTGTATTCCACAGAGTTTTATTTGGCATGCCTGTGAAGGGTGTGTTCTCAGAGCAAAAGGTGCTTTGTCCCAGCTTGTCCTGTCTAAATCTGTTGCACTTGCACCGTATTAGATAATATACTTCTGATTCAATTCAAAGAAGTCCCACAGCTACAGTTTGACCAAATGCTTGTTGATGCTAAAACCTCAGTGTGGGAAGCAAGCTGAATACAAACAAGCTGCTTTAATGAAGGTACTTAACAGATTTGACACTACAATGTTTTTGCTTCTCAAGTGCTTTAGCTGTTAGGTGTTAGAAATGTAACAGATTCTGTGGATTTTTAGCAGCCTGCTATTTCCCCTTTTAAACGTGGGACGAAAAGCTAATTTATCACCTTTCCTTGGGATCTTATCGTACCATCTCCAGCCATAAACTAACACTTGCACAGGACTTCAAAGGTGCGCAAGGTAGCAGAGGTGAGAAAGAGGCCTACATCCACTTGGGGCTAGTTCCTCCCAGAGATGAGATGGAGCTGATTAGCAGGAGTGTGCAGCGAGCCCCGTGGGGGCAGCAGCTGGAGGAGCACTCCCCACGGGAGAAGGGAGAGGTGTGAGATTTGACAGCTTCTGTCTCTCCCCTCTGGATACTGCAGGGTCAGGGCACCCTCAGCAGGACCGGGCTCTGCACTGGATAGGAAGTCAGCAGTAATTGCCATTCAGCCAGTGGGACAGAAGCAGGGGCAACAATAACCAGCGAAGAACACACAGCCTGTTTCCTCTTTGTCTTGATGTGTTTGAGGAAGGATGCTACCTCCTCTCTGACAGAACAAAGTCGCAATAAAGTTCCCACAATCAAACACAATCTTACAGAAGTTGCAGAGGAGGACGCATCATTCGGGCGTAGCTGCGCAATTGGAGTCTTTTCCTACACCAGAGGAGGCCCACATGGCTGCTTATTGCATAACAAGGCTGCATTGTTTTGTTAATGTAACTTCATCTGTCTTTGATCTAATCTCATGTTGTCATGGCCAGTGTGAAAATCCCTATCAAGTGCATGATCCAGCACTACGCTCATTGTGATTGTGATAATCTCCTGCATTGAAATTCCACTTTGTTCCTTTGTTTCTTTGTTAGCGAACACAATGCGAGGTTAATTAGCAGCCACTGGTAACCTCTGCGTTCCTGCATCCTTCATCACAGCTGAAGTGTACTCTTCACTGGAGCCGCTGGCACTAACAAGACCAAACACAAGGCCTTGAGCCAATTCAAAGTAAGCAGAATACAAACGCAGCAGCAACTTAATCCCTTTCAGACTAAAACACGGGCCCCAAAAGTATCAACTGTAATTGGTTTTTCCATGTCATTAATTGCTCTCATCATTGTTTCCTTTCTTGGACTGAAAACACACAGAGGAGGAATTGACTAAACCAGCATTGCATCAAGTTATATTTGCAGAAAAGGGTTGCAGTGATCACATTTGTCAAACATTAAAAGGCAGTTAATGTGGTTATTATCTGATTCCAGTGTGTCACAGTGTAATTTTCTGTTTCTTCTGTGGTGCAGAAGCTCTCAGCACAGTGCATTTATCTGTAATATTGCCCTTCCGCCACTTCAGATCTCCCCATTCCCTGGTGGTCTAATTTATGTTAAGTCACAAACCTCCCCTATGGCTGTTTTGAAATGTTCAGAATGGAGACTGTGTGCTCCAGGTTTATGCCAGCACCACAATCCCCTGTATAATTGTTCTCTATGGGAAAGCACATCTCAGTGAAACCATCTGCAAGTCCATGGGGCAGTTTCCTAAGAATGAGTGGACTTCTTAGGGGGTTCCACTGCAATCCAGTTTCTCTTGTGAAGCAAGTAATTAATTCAAATCTCAGGAAGTCAATAGCTGCCTGGATCAGAGGCACGTAGCACACAGCTGCTGATACCTCCGAACCAACACATTCTCACTGCTTGTCTTCTCAGGAAGTCGCCAAACAAAAAGGTTACAATGGGCGCACACACCCATACAAGGCCAAGATAACACTCGCTTTAAACTGTGATTTTTGTGTACTCTTATCATGCGGTGCACACTTCATTAATCAAAATTGTAGCGACGACAAAGTCACCAATACTCTTAGGAAATGGGTTCTTTATGAATGATGTAATGTACTGTCATTAAATAAGCTTTCAAGGTTCTGTGGTCCCTCTAGCTACAATTATTTTAACCAGCGTTGATTCGTTTTTTCTTGAAATTAAAGTAAAGAAAACATGCCACGGACTATTTTCCATAATACTAAACACTGATTTAACTTGACAAGGTTTTAGTTTCCCCAAATAGTTGATATGGTATCTTCATATAGAGTTAAGTTTTCCAAAATTCTGTGCAAAGAAGCCTAAGTTTTTGTGTCCGTTTTTTTGTGATGATGCGTTGAAAAAATTGTTCCTCTCTTCTTCCACTTTTTTTTGGGTCATTAACTTCATTAGCTAAAGCGTAGAGTGATGAAATATGATGAAAGAGCCAGGGCAGCACTTTAAGAACATCACTTGCTTGCTGCATCCATCGTTCTTTAGAAGTAGAGCAAATGAGAAGAATGAGCCGTTTTAGTTATGCTTTGTGTCACCATATCTCTGATTTTGGAATAATTTCAAGAGAATTACTTTAAAGGTATATTTTAGAGCTGAAATCAAACTGCAGCCTCTTCCACTTGACAGTATGATCTCTGAGCTGTCGGGCAGAGATCAGCAGGACAGGAAGGCTCGGTGTGTGGGGAGTGAAAGCATCTGATTCACAGGCAGTAAACTTTCCTCTCCCCTTCTTCTCGAGACAGGGCAGGGCTGGACTAAATGCCTCGCTGGGCTGCTCCCTACAGCTTATTGTTATCCAGCCCATAGAGGAAGCCACTGCTGTGCTTCCAGCCTGTCTCTGACAACAAGTGTAAATAAGGATCTAAATAACAAACAGAGGAATGCAAGCCTGTGTGTCACAGTGAGCTTCACAGGGCTCCGCTTTAGCTCCACACTGGCCACCTTAATGACTTGGTCAAAGGGAGCGTGCAATGGTCGGCTAATTTCTTTTCTTTGGCATCATTAGATGGCACTGTAGTGGACAAATGAAAAGCAGGGCCAGTGTGTGTGTGTGTGTGTGTTTGTGTGTGTGTGTGTGTGTGTGTGTGTGTGTGTGTGTGTGTGTGTGTGTGTGTGTGTGTGTGTGTGTGTGTGTGTGTGTGTGTGTGTGTCATGGATTACTGGCTTTGGCCTTGTTGTAAAGACCAAGGAGCTGGAGGCGAAAATGAGCTCAAGTAATGTTGATAAAAGTGATGTTGTGTCTTAAATGTGATTTCACAGTGTGAATGTAAATCAAATTTGATTTCGCAACATGCAAGTCATTTCAACACCTTTCTTCCAACACCCCCCAACACTGTTGTTTCAGTTTGATGAAGAGCATCTTGTGAAAAATGCCTCAGTTCAGAATGACTGACACTATGTCTGGGCCCTGCGGCAGTGAATGAATTATAAGCTTTTCTTGTTTAAAGGTCATGCAAGATTCACAGCTTTGTCTTTTGTTTCATTCTTTAATTGAGGAATGACATGTGTTTGACATGTCCAAAAAGCACTCAACACCTGAAACTTTGTAAATAGTCATTATTAATGTTTCAAATGAGAGCAAAGTAAACAATTTTGTTTGCATATGATTTTCCGACTGTGACCTAATCCCTATGATCTCGAGTCTCCTTCCACTTGACCTTTGACAGTCAGGAGCCGTTCTTCTTACTGCATCAAGTGTGTGTTGTGCAGCTTGATTGAAAGTCCTCAAGCATATCAGCAAATTATGAGTCTACCTCCTTCTGACACCCTCTCTGGTTTGGCGAAAGCGTTGTGCAGTGCCTGGAGAAAGGGCTTGCCCTTCTAGCCACAAATCAGCCAGGAAGGCAAGCTTGTATCTTCAAAGGGTGGGCTTCCCCCCGTGATTTACAGCCCCCACTGAGACAAAGTTAGGCACGGCCACTGTCTCTGCACCTGGGCCTTTATCAAGCAGCCAGGATGAGCTCTTTGCAGAAGACATTCAAATGTACAAGGAGCAGATTAGGCTGACTCAATCTTCTTTTGCTCGGAGAGAGAAAAAAAAGAAAGAAAGGGAACCGGCTGACTTCAAAAAGACCTCTTTACCTCTGCTTCGTGAATGAGTGAAAAGAGTTCGGGAATGAAAACAGCCTTGTGTATTCAAAGTGCTAATTCACAACTTATTCCTCTAATACACTCATGAAGCACTTTTAATTGTGTTAGTTCGCATTCCAAAGACATGTTTGTAGCTTTTAATTGGAGGTCTCTTTGAAATCATTGAAATGTATGACTTGTGGGGCCAACTTAGACAGTTCTTGGCTTGGAGGGTGGCTGGCCTTCATTCCCAGGCCTGGGTGGCTCTTAGAATAAAAGTGATCTAAATATAATGTTTGTTGTTTTTTCTTCTGTTTTTTTTTTATCATCATCATTATAATATCTCAGGACAGACTCAGACAGAAATGTTTTGGTGATTATTGATGGGAAGTAAAGAAAATATACAATTATTTGTATATTTTGACCGTTTGATTGATCCATTTGTTTATGTGAACCTCTTATCAATTGTGTCAATTCTAATCATCTCTTGAGGTTTAGAGGCAATAAAAGCTGTTTGACTAAAAAAATTAAATGACTTATAAAATGAGTTAAGACAGTATGACATTTTTCATTTGATTATTGATCCTGTACTTTTCAAGAACCCGTAACTACATTGCAGCTTTTATGCATGAGAAACCAGAGAAGTAAGTTCAATATATGACTGGATG
Source organism: Cebidichthys violaceus (assembly GCF_023349555.1). Lineage (NCBI taxonomy): Eukaryota > Metazoa > Chordata > Actinopteri > Perciformes > Stichaeidae > Cebidichthys > Cebidichthys violaceus. The sequence continues at coordinate 9,734,124 of NW_027176483.1, forward strand.
ACAAATGTAATATAGTCAATAAATTGTATTTTCTAACTAAACTAACTTAACATTTGGGATAAAACTGTATTTTTTAAGCATTGCCATGTCTGACCTTTCACTTATTGTATTTTACTTTGGAATATTTCAATGTTTGTGTGAATTTCTATACTTTCATACAATTAAATCTTGTGCGTGTGTGTGTGAGAAGTGTGTGTGTGTGTGTGTGTGTGTGTGTGTGTGTGTGTGTGTGTGTGTGTATCTGTGTGTGCTGTAGTGCTGCATGGGAGGAGTGAGTGCTGTAGCATATTTCTCTGTCAATCTTCACACATGTCCACAGTGTTCAATACACTTTGGCAACCTCTGCAGGTCTCAGTTACTTTTTTCAGATAAACTATGGACTTCTTTCTCCCTGAATGAATTCTTTCTTAAGCCATTCTGCCTTCCTCTCCTGAATCATCCTTTAATCCAGAGAAAAGACCCCGAGAACTGGCTGTCATTTAATGCTGCCACTGCCAGGACTCCTAGCTTAAATAAAGTCAGTGTAGCATGAATCTAATTCTGTGGATGTATGGGCCTGGGACGGTGAATGTTGCGTCTGGAGAGCCGGTCCTCTTCAAAACCTCCGTGCGAATGCCTGGCGACTGCACAGTTACCCACAGTGAAAGGACCACCCACTTAGGGTTGAGAGGGGATTTGAAGCTTCCCTGCATGCTCATTCCTTTCCAGGCCTTTCTGATACTGTTTGCAGCTCATCCAATTGTGCCACTCTTAACGTTACTCTATGGCTCTCTGAAAGCAAGCTTCAACCGTCAATCTTTCTTTTCGGATGATATCCATGCGCATGTTGATACATCTTGAAGGATTTCCTGAGGACCTTGAGTTTACTTTACTAGATCTTGTTAACAGCTAAGTTCATAACAAACAGAGATTAATCAAATATTGAATTTAGACTCTGTGTTTCATTTTTACAGCACATAATATACAGTACGAATACAACTCAGCACTACATTTTATGAAATATCTGAAAAATGTGGTATTACAAAATTATTGTTGTAAGTGCCAAATATAAGAGCGAGGGAGACATTCCACATTATAAAATAATAAAATAAAGTAAAACTATAATTTATCCCTATTCACAAAAGAACATCCAGAAATCTCAACATTTAGTGATAAATTATTTGGCAATTTTATCAATTGTTCCTGTAGTTTGAATTTCAATGCTTCAGACACAACATCCCCAGGACTTCTCTTTATGCTTTTGCCAGTTTTCTTTGAGGTCTTGTATATTTGGATTTCCCGCTTCATTGCTCCACCCCAACATGTTCATTTCCAACTGCCCATCTCCATTTACAACCTGTTTTTATCAACTTTTTTCACAAAGCACAACAAAACAGAGGGAGGGGAGCCTCGCTGCTTGTTGGGTGCTAACACAGCCAGGAACATTGTCCATGAACTTCTCCTCATCTCCATCCCCCAGTGTTATAGACAAACAATCCTTTCCATATGCAGTGGAAGGGGTCATGGCGTTAACAGAGGAAGGAATGCTTTGGGGAGAAAATATTGTTCAGCAATGACACAGAAGTAATTTGGGTCTCACTGAGTGATTTCATCAGGGCCTTTGTTGCCTCAAAGTGTTTGACCCAGAGGTCCCTGTCAGCCCTGTTGTTAATGGGAGCCGGAGCAGAGTGACAGCCCCAGAAAGTAAAACATTTTACTACTAATAGTGGGCCTCCAGAGGCTTAGGCATAAATATTTAAGCTCTTCTCCCTTGTCCCAAATACTGGGGGGTCTCCATGGTGCATTTATATATAATGCAAGAAAAAGAGCAAATATATCCGCTAGATGCTACTATACCGGCTTGATGGTATTTTTTTCCACAGAGTTGTTAAATGGAATAAGAATGAAGTCAAAGTTTTCCTTCAACAGGAAATTGAAACAGTGCTGTGTGTTGTTTTTAACCCTCATCAAGCTTTTCAGGGCCGCGTGACTTAAAATATAGACTCCTAACATCAGTGAGGTCTGAGAAGAGTTCTCTGGTATAGCCTAGCATGAAGAAAAGGTACTAGCTTTGGCCTATTTCTCAAAGTAAACTTCATTAAAAAGACTATGTGGCTTGTGAAGGTGGTCTGACGTGCCTTGAATGATGGTCTCCACAAACAAAGCTGCTACACAAGCCATCGAATTATCTCTGTCAAACTTTGGCGTAATCTGAGCTGATCCTCTTAAAAATATTTAAATGAAAACATTTGCACATCAATGGGCTCCATGGCAACGCTGTGTGTATTCTTCTTTGGGGTGCCTCTTTAACACTGAGCTTTAGAAAAGCACATCTCCTCTGTTGTGTTGACAAACAACAAAACAAACAATATTAAATGGAGGAGCTGAAGTTTTTCACAGCGTTGATTGATAGAGGAACCTGAAAGGCTGAAGGAACCCGAGTTGAATGAACACTCAAGTTCGAGACGTTGGTAATTATATGATTGGTGCTTGGGATGTGTCGTTATACATGGGCTATAAACCAGAGTGAGAGCATTTTGAATAAGATGACCAAGGTTGTGAGAGTGAATGTATTGCAGGACTCTTCATAAGTATTCACTGAGCCGCCTCATCAGTACTTTATAGCTGCATATTATTGCTCTCCACAGAGAGACCTGTGAGGATCACCTCTCCCCCTAGTGGCAGAAAATAAATCAGCCTGCATGAACTTAAAATCATCTCCCTGCTCAGGATTTACCCAAACAGCTCCGACGCCTTCTGAATACATTATAACATAAACTCGGGCAATTTCGCGGGTGCAAGTGTTGCAACAAAATGTGATTATGTTTGTGAAAATAATAGTGCTTCCGTGGTACTTCCTCTGCATTCTGGGAAATGGGCGATGTATTAATATAGCTTGTGGCTTGATTGGGTTTTGGATGGTAGATTAATTAATTTGTGGCTAATAGGCACAAACATGAGAAAACAAACTTCTTTACTTTAAGCTCAGGCTGTACATGCATCTAAGTAAGTAACGTAAATTATGCAGACTGTGTTGATTATTCTGACAAAGAGGTTTTTGTAAGAGGTGCTTTAAAAGATTACTCCTTCCTGGCATTTTATCAATTGCACACTTCCATAAATAAGTTATGCTGCAGATTTGAATTATTAGTCGGCTTTGCTCTAACAAATATTGGGTAGTGATTAATGACACGGCTTGTTTATAAGTGAAATAATATCATCAGTTTTACAATACAATAGCGTGTAGACTATATAATATACCACAAATACACTCTGCTATCAGACACTGTACAACAGAGTATGACAATATGAATCTTTACCCAAGTACTAAAACTGTCACTCTTTTGTAAGTATCAGACTTTCACACAAGACAGAACTTGTGTATTAAAGCTAATTATACTTTTCTGTTCTCTAAATCTGCAGTTCTACTCTGATGCAATACAGAAAAAGTTCTGGGATTCAGTCTTGTAACTCTGCTGCAATCCATGCCTGCAAACTGATAGCTTACAGAAATAGAGCCCCCCCGGTCCTCAGCATAAAATGTGCTTTAATCAGCAGAACATCAATTAACAGTTGGAAATAAAATGTCACCTTGCCGTTTCAGGGGGGAAGACTTCTCCCCTAAAGCTTTCATTTGGAAAACTTTTAAATTATTTCTTATGGTAATTTTCTGATTGTACTGTGTGCTAATACCATTTTCATTTACTGGGGGTGTTAATTATGTTTGCAAAGTTTTAAAACTCAACAAAGCAATTAGAGCCAAATAGTTGTATCAGAAAATGTCAGTATTCAAATATATTGTTCCAAGGTTCCTGTTAATCTAAGTTTTGTAGTAGGAAATGTTGACAGAAAGATTCATTTGACACCAGACAGACTAATTGGAAAAGACTAATTAGACGGCCTTGGGAATTGACTATGATTTTAAGGAGGTGCCCATAAATCTTGATATTTTAAACTCTCACTACTTTATAATATGCTTTACTTTAATATAGAAGGTCAAACAAACATACAATATCTCTATGAAGACAAACTCTAGTTAACTGCTTGTTAAGAAAATTCAAGCAATATGTGTTGCAGCACAAAATAGACTGATTATGAGACCATTTTCACCAACTAACTTAATACCACATAGATCATAATTGTACCACATTTAATGTGCAATAAAAAATACCACATTTCCATTATGTTCAGTGTAACGCTAATTCCATGCACATTTTTTGTATCAAATAAAGACTTCAATGCAAATGTTTCAGACCACTGTATCCACTTTGTCTGCAGTTTTGGTCTAAATACCCAAAAGGCAGGATGGATATGAGACTATGCTGAGGTGGGACTGTGCTGCATATATCAGCGGAGTCCTGCCTGTGTGATAATTCTCCAAAGTTAAACAGCCATAAAAGGCTTGAGAACTCTGACCTTCACAATCTAACTAAGCAAGAGAAGCCAATGATGTGGAACAGACCCATCGCAGCACTCACATGATGATAAACTATGCTCCAGCTTTGCTAAAAAATAACTGTATGTCTTCGATGACATATATAGCGGCAGCATTTCAATACGATCCCAATTTATTTTGCACTAAAATGGTTTATTGTCGGCTATAAAGCATATGCAGCAAGAGGCGGAAGGACGAGGCTGCTTCAGCGCAGCGAGTGTGTCTCAAAGGCATATTGTTCTCTGTGCAGCTCAAGAGCACATCTCAGTGATGTGCCTCAGCTCCACGAGAAGGCCGTAAAAACTATCAAAACTTATAAACCTTATCATTAGTCTGCCTCGTGTCACTCATCCCTGCTACTTTACTCACAGTTAGCTGTTTTTCGCTCAACGACTTTCTACAAACTTCTATCATGAGTGGGAATTTTGGCACAACAAAAAATAATTTGATCTCATAAGAAGTGTTTTATAGCAACCTCCCACCACCACAACCACCATCACACGCACAAATTCAATGAATTTACAGACATTTAGGCTCCCGAGCAGTATTTGTCACTTTGTGTCAAAAAGTTATCATAGAGAATAAAATGAAAAGAAAAGAGGTTTTGCTTGTTGTGAGGCTCGTGTCGTGATATGAGGTCATTTACAATCCTATAACATATTCAGACACTGAGCAGATAAGCGAGCGATACATCTTTCACCATGCCTGCCCTTCACACTTGTCATAGCAGCACCATAAACAGCATCCATAACAATTGAACCCACAGAGGGAAAACCTCCAATATGCAGAGGAGCCTGAAGCTAGGGCATACTTTGCTAAGAAAGAGATATGTTTTTCAAGTCGTTGTGAAAATATGTAAAGCATTGTTCTTGTGACAAGCAATACTTTCTCAGCAGGAATTTTATTTTGCTGCAAACATCCCTATAATTAATGAATAATGTAGTGTTTAGTGAGAGCGTTCTATTATTTGTATACTTGGTAGAGGAAATCTTTGTGGGTATGTAATTAATCATAATTAAGAAGATTTTGACAAGAGCTTGGGGACAGAGCAGACAAAGCCCTCTTTCTATATTCCCAGGGAGGGCACTATGAAATGATGGGAGAGGTATGCAGGCAGCTAATGAGATATGTTTCCAGCACTGTAGGTCCTGTTATGATCTTTGAGTTTCCTCTGTGTTAAGGGAGATCATTGAGGGTTACAACTGCTGGCTGGAGAAGGGAGGACGCACACCTCCTTGTTTCTCTTAACCCCCTCCTTAGATCTATAACAGTGCTCTTCACAAGGCTAAGTACCATTTAATTTAGTCGCCCTCCCATATTTATCTTCTGCTTGTGATTTATGGGTTTCAAATCTATGCGCTTGAAATGTAGGGTATCTCTTTACTGTCGGTCCACAGATTTTTACACTATGTTGCATAAACGTCTCTTCCTTTCTTTGATTAATTCTTAACTGAATTTTTAAAGCACACCATGATAATTATTTACAAATTATTACATGTTTGTCTATATTTGTGTTGTTTCTGGTGGGGAATTAAAAATAAGCATGACAGCAAAACATAAACACTGGATGGTGAACTCTCTGTATGTGCTCGGTCATGTAGCACATTGTCTTTAGTGACTTCTTTGAACTAATGCTTCTTTATTACTTATTATACAAATTACTTTTTTAAAACTATATTCATAATGTCTCATCCTTTAGCTTTCTTTCATCTAACACTTGTGTTTCACACTTGTCTTTTTGCACTATAGGAAAACATCTCATTGCATTTCACTCTACATATTATTTGTGTGTGTGTGACAAATAAACCGTTGACACACACACACATGCTACACATCCTCCATTTTCTCCCTGAATATGAAAAAAATCTTACATTGTTCTGATAAATTAGTATTTGTCATAGTATTTTTAATACTTACAAACAATGATTCAACTATTACAAATAATTCAGCTACAGTAACAGTAAGCTGAAACAATCAGCTTTAGGGAATTTAGGCTCTTAGTCATACATGAGGTAGAAGCACGCTCTGTTGTACTTACAAGTATAAGGGAGGTGTGAACACACTCTCAAATTACACAACTTGAGAGAGAAATACTTACAACACAGAGGTCAGTGACCTCAACATCGAGGAAAGTTCCTAGTTGACAGCAGCTTGTCGGCACCTGTATGTGTCTGACTGGTTGTCTTAAAGGTGTGCAGAGCTGACTGTTTGATGAAAGTCCTGAGACTCTTTAAAGTCCAGATAGTGTGTGATGAATGGCCCTGTCCCTCACTCCACCTCTCTAATTTTCCTTTTGGAAATGAAATGAGTTTTTCTGTGCTGTTGCCTAATTGCTCTTCACAAGCAGCGTTAAGAAACCGCGATGACAAAGTGAGCATACCATCTGCAGCAGCTGCTTACTGGAGGCTAATGCCCCGAGAGCACACATACTGTCCTGACACTGGCATTTCTCACTCTGCGCTGCTCCTCCGGTCAGGAGCAATAACACCTCAGGTTGAATAATTCAGCCTGCCATCATCCACAAAGAGCCTGAGGAGTGATGGCCTCCGGGTAGCATAGTTCACACATGTTCCATTTGGTTTGGATGCTATAATTAAAGAGACGGTGTTGTTCAAGTGAAAGATCAGTGAATCGATTACTTGCTCTTGGATGGTCGACATGACAGGAATATGATACTCTCTGTTTTAACGTTATTATGAGCGGTAAAGAGTGGAGATTTGTTGAGTGATCTGGAGAGCTGTCCCACTTGGCAAAGAGCTGAATTGTGTTTGATTTCATAAATAATTGCAGTCATCAGGGACACACATTGTTTTAGGCTTAACCGTGTTGTTTACCCATGCCACATGTCTGAGGGAGAGACACTGTTGTGGATACACATCGCCCTCAAGGAATCTTACCAAGGGCCCACAGTTGGCAAGTGTATTAAAGGCTTTTCCAGAGTGTGTGTGTGTGTGTGTGTGTGTGTGTGTGTGTGTGTGTGTGTGTGTGTGTGTGTGTGTGCATGTAAATAAGTGAGGAAGAGAACTTAAAAGAGGAGAGAAAAACAACATGCATCCAGTACTTGAGGTATTTAGGCGAAGCTGTAAGCAAACACATCCGTAGCTAATGAGGCCTGGCATATGGAGTGATGATTGGAATTCATCATAGCTCACTGTTGCTGCAGTGCAGGAGTGTTATGCTCCATCGCTTAGACAACCACTGAAGACAAGTAAAAAAGCTTTTTTTTAACAAATTAAGCGCCACATATGTGGGCCAAAAAGAAAGTTGAAAAGAAAGGTGATTGATTGTTCCCTTGTTGCCTTCCTGTCAGCTCGGTTTCTGTCAGCAGAGGATACATGAAAGACGGAAAGCATCGACGCCTCTGGCCCAAATCCCACTTTGCACTCACAAATGTAGAAATTCTTCGAAAATAACTAAAATACAAGAACTTTTCTCGTCCTCATGACCCCAAGAGTTTTCAGAATAAGAAGGAAAGAGAAATTTCTTTTGGAAGAGGTGTGGCGCTCACTTCTACATTTGTTCATCTGAGCTTTATGAGGAAATCTCTGTGGTGGACTGTGTGACTGTGTATTTTTGTGTATAAATGTGTACACTTGCATATGTGTGTGTGCTGAACAGAGCTGGGAGCTGGGAGGTGGAGGCAGTGAAGAGGGAGAGAGAGAGAGAGAGAGAGAGAGAGAGAGAGAGAGAGCGAGAGAGAGAGCTGATTAGGAATCAGTATCTATGCTTCCTCTGCCTGCGTTCGGTGCCAGAGATGAAAGAGAGTGGAGGTGGAGGTGTGGGTGCAGGTGCTTGAATCTTTATCTGAGCGTCTCCCTGCACAGTGGAGGGACCGCTATGTCCCTATTATGGGTGAGTGCAGCGATCTCAATAGTCCCAGTCACCCCTCAAAAACAGCAGAGCAGTAAAACCGGCATGGTGCCATTAGGATGGAGCAAGCAAACATATGCCTCTCTCAAAAAAAAAAAAAAAATGTCTTGATGAAAGTGCATATTGATGTGATAAATTAGGAGTACAATAGATTGTTGGGTGTTTGTGTGTAAATGTTTAATTAACCCGCTTGCCTACATCACTGCTGTGCTTTGCAGCTAAGGAATCAATCTACTTAGCAACCTATTTAACAATACAAGACCTGCCTTGTGTGACACATTCATTGGGGACAGCCGAGCAGTTGTTAATGTCTTCAAATTAACAAAGCCATTAACCCAAGTGATAATGGTCTGTTTGATGTGTATGTGCAGGTTGTCCAAGGACGATAACTCTGTATAAAACCTAGGTCTAATTTTCTTTATAGCTTCATTTGAATTATCTGTATTTTAATGATCGCAGACATGTTTAAATCGGGATGCTAATGATCAAGGATGTGTTCAAACTAGCTGTTTTTAATCAAGAATGAGAAGTGGAAGTGTCTAATAGAAATGTTAATAATAATTAAAAGAGCTGTATTATTCCACAGTGTGAAATTGCCATCTATTGTTCACCGTCGGCTTGCCGAAATCACCAAATCAAATATTTATCCAACATTTCAATACTGCGTGTGAATGTTGTGGATTTGAAAATCTTTAGACAAATCTCAATTTTAACACCCATTAAGTTCTTCATGTTTTTTGTTTTTTTTTCAACAGTGGTACATAATACCGAGCAGTCTGCACCCCCTCCTTTTTTTTTGCAGAGATCACAGAACACAGAGGGGGCCATGATGACCCCATCCCAGAGGAACCTGCTGTTTTGCCTGCGAGGTAAAGAGCTTGGATGCAGAGGAGTTTTTTTGTATTTAATCACCGTACTCCACAGTGCACAGTGTGTACTAAGAGGAGATGGCAATTATAACGCCCGTGCCGGCCTGCTGTCCTGCCCGTGTGGCGATGCATTCCCTGGGGCGTCACAGGGAGACGGCGGCGGGGGCACCGCTACCATGAAAGAGAGCAGAAATCCCCCCACAGACACCCCAAGCTTATCATTCTGCAATAAGAGCCAATGACGAACCACATCACTGGGGCGTGCCACACTTAGTTAGTGCCTCCTTTAGAGCAAAATAAACACTTCAAAACAAGGTACAGGGTTATTTTGTGTTTTCTTTTGTGTGCACTTTTCTACCAATCCACAAAATCCCACTGACCCAGTTTACCTTCCTGCTTCAAATCGATTTGATTACACAGCTTTGTATACCGTGGTTTCACATTTTCCTTAATCCTCATATTAATGCCATTCTCACAGTCCAGATTTAAAGTACCCCTTTGATTATATTGTTTATACTAAAAGGAGAGGATACGGTATTATGATACAATATTGATATTTCCATTAATAAGTACTAGTGCTAGCTCTCCCACATACTGCATTCGTCAGACTTTCTCGTACTGAGAGGAACTAGCTCAACAACTTTTCATATTGGATCAATCCTACAAGGAATATTGTTGTTTATTGGCAAACATCCTGACACATCATCATACACAATGAAGCAGGCATGAATAATTAATATTGTCTCATACAAAATATTCACTTGCGCTCCAATGGTGTTTACTCCCCTGCAGACATCCATACTGAGGATAACCTCTGCTGTTTAGAGGAGCTCTGCGTCTCACTTCTCTGCTGCTGAATACTGAGAAGTTACAAGAGACACAGTAACAACATAAAAGCAGCGAGAAATAGATCAGTAAATACACAGCAGCACTGTTTAAAGAGTAGCTCGAAAACACGGCAATTGCGTTTTCGGAGCCAGGAAAAATAGTGCAGTGCAGCAGTGCAGCTAAAAACTGGTGACTGCAAAGAGACTGAGGCTTGAAACCTGGGTACAGGTGAGATGATAATGAGATTAATCTGACCTCTGGCATTTAAATAACGCGAGATTTACACTGAGGACACAATTATAACACACTAAAAAGGTTTGAACTTGTTTGAATTTTCTGTTTGATTACAATGATGGCAATCTTTTCAGTTTCTTGAGGTATATTAGTAACTTTGCCCCATCTTTGTTTGGTGTGTTTATTCAGGTTTGTCACCAGCTGTTAACATATGTTTGGATTCGGTTTGATTTTATTGGCTCAACAGATTTATGGCCTTCCTCCTTCAGGATTCCAAATGCAGTCACATGAATTATCCTCTAGACAAATTACTGTTATTGTTAATACTTGTGCTACATTTGAGCACATTCATATTAAAGTTAGTACTGGTTTAGACTAAAACCAACAGACTTACAAGAGAATTTTATATACCTTAGTGAATGTAACCCAGTTGGGTCCTGTAGACCGTGTACAGCTGAATATTAAGCTTGGGAGTGACTGACTGATGGAAGATGGTGCAGCCCTGGGGAGACGTCTTTGTGGGAGAAATGACACTCCCCTTGTAACTGTCTCGGAAGTCAATGCTATCACACTGTCAAACTCAGAACTTGCTTCCCGCATTTCTTTTATTCCCCCCCCCATCTCTGCATTCAAAATCATTCCCACAGCCTACAGCTACAAGCGCAGACTTTTAGTGCACGTCCGCTCTAGACGGGAAGTGTGGGGGACGGGGCGCATCCTGGGCCACCCTCACCAGGGAAAGTGACAGCCTGGATAATTGGCACTAATCAAGTGACTGCTTGTATTGAGAGAATGTCGCTATCTGCACAGAGAGAGGAACAAGGTTGACCGACAGAGGTAGTGCCCAAGGCTCTTACTCTCCTACAATAGATTCTGTCAATCTGCAGTGTGTGATAGTCATCATCTACGAGCACAGTCTTTCTTTGGTCAATATGCATAAAAAAAAGAGAGAAAGAAGAAAGTCAGAGATAAAGAAAGAAAGAGAGAGGGGTGGTGGGAGAGGAGAGGGGGTAAGAGAGACGTTTCCTATTTCACATGAAAACTAGGATGTTATGGAGTGCATACTACATTATTCTTTTTTATAATTTCTCTTACAGCTATTGCTTTGAATTACAGAGGACTTTTTTGTCAAGAGCGAGAAGATAAATCAAAAATTCATCTGAAGAAGTTCTGCAAAGGGTGAGGCGAACATACCTCTGGTGGAACCAACATTTGCAAAAGTTCTATCTCCTTAAGCAATTATTAGCGGTGATAGTTTGACATGTACAAGAGTTGTCAACAACTGACTTTAAACAAAGTACAAAGCAGAAGTAAACAGTGCCTTGGGCAAAATTAACTTGGGGGACTAGCCACCTCATGAATTATAAATGACCATCTATTACTGCAGTGAGTGCTACCAGGAGGCTTCATTCATTGGAATAGACTAACCTATTTTCAACACATCTGAAAGTCAAGTGACAGAGAGGCGCTAAAGAATGCAGTTCAGGGAAAAATGAGCCTGTTATTTAGTAAACGAGTTGTGTAATTTCTAAATTGTACCAAACTAACCATGGAATACCCTCGGGGGTTTTGTGTCATCTGTTATACACGGTTGCCTACTAACTGCCATTCACTTGCAAATTAATTCCCTTTGCAGAGCACATTTTAATCCATCTAATTAGCAAAGTGGCCGATGCATAAAAGCCTGTGTTTTATCTTTTTAATCCTCACCTCCCTGATGCTGCCTGGAAATAATTGAAATTATATCAACTACGATTATGTCGAATCAGGATGCTTTTTGACAAACTGGACTTGGACTTTAATTTGTCCACTTTAAAGATCCACGTAGATGAACGCTGTTTGTGTGTTTGAATCTCATGGAGAAACAACAAACTCACCACCAATAAAAAAAAAAAATCCATGACAGGTTCAGAGTTTTTCCTTTTTTTACATACCTTCAGAGTATTTCCTTTGCTATAATTCTCAAGGTGGAAATGTAGTACATCTACTGACCTGAGATGACAAAGAAGAGGGATTAGAGAAGCTCCCAGGTGCAGCTGTGCGGGAGCCACGAGGAGTCTGGCTGGTCAACATTGATAAAAGACGACAGGCTGTCCTAACCAGGGACTTGTGCCTGCCTGTGCCTTGTGGGCTCTGTCTCAGAAAGGTGGTGAGACGTCTGGATTGGCACCTCTCTGGATACACTGATGTAACCACTGGAGAACTGTGAGGTCTGAACAGCTGAGGATCCCTGTAGAGGAAGACACACACCAAAGGCTTCTTTAGACATGCAGAGAAAATACATGATGAAAGTCCATTAAACAGAAAGCTTGGTATGATTCTAGAGGTATGAGACTAATTTGTTGTTGTCTATCAGAAAATGGGTTTCACCTACAGAATCTGTATGTCAAACCTAGAAGGTGCTGGACTAAGCTGCAGAGAGAGAGACGTCAGTTTCCTCTCCTATCAGATAAGCACAAGACGATAAAATTGCACCAAATCTGTGCAATGAATGGTGGGAATAGGAATACTGTGCCTGGTCTGACATTAAGCACACACACAATACAGAAGACATGGTTTGCTTTTTACTTCCCCACATTTTTCCTCTTCTATTCCCTTTTGCAATTTGCACATCTTTGCACTGCACGTGCTGCTCTGGCTCATCTTCAAAAGACCAGTAAATACAATCTTTTTACACCAGTGGAAGTAAATACATAGCTGAATACAGTAGGAAAACAACACTGTGATCTGGCTCTACAAACACCGTGATTGGCAGGTGTATGGCACAAAGTGGGATTCAAGCACAGCTTCACACATTAATTGTAGCTGCCGTTAAAGGATGTTAACCAATATATATTCAATGCTCCCTTTTTAGACTCAGTTCTGAGGAGTCACTCTTCAAGCATGGCAGTTATGTGAGCCGCACCGCTGTAGTTTTCAGGAGACTTGAAATACCTTTTTTAGTCAGAGCGTCACTGCAGAACAACATTCCCCCCAGCTGTTTATTGGCAGCAAAATAAACTAAAATAACTTCAGTTTGTTTTGAATTGAAAGTCTTTATAAATGAAAATAAACAGCACTGCAGCTATGTGCTGCCGCATATTCCTTCTCATAGAAATGAATATATATTTACTTTATATACTTTGGCACATCAATATTTCATTTTCTCTTACATGATTTTGATTGTTTTGATAAGATCCAGAATTATTTATCACCCTGGACACATAGAGGCCATTGTGCCTTGTTGTTTCTGATTAAGGCCTTCAGATACAAGTCTATGCTAATCTGAAGAACACAGGATTTGGTGAAGAACTTTACAGATGAAAGCAGCTGTGCACTGATAAAGGGAGAGTGAACACAACACCGCATAACATTAGCAAGGTGGAGTTACTTCTACTGACTCATAATTGTCCAACATGCCTGGGAGATACACAGATGAGTTCACGCGACACCAAAAAAAAAATCCTCGCCCCTTGTTTTGCATAATACTCAGCTTTGCATGGAAGCAGGGAGGGGCAGGTGCCAGTGATCTTTCCAGTGTCTCCAAGTCATTTTGTTTATCATTCAAATGAAAACCTTGTTCCATTATCCATGAGGGAGCGGGAGTAATGTGTTAATGTCCCTTACTCATAGCTCGTCTTCTGGTCCGAGCTGACAGCACCGCAGCCGCTCATGTCACAGATGATGAGAGACAAAAGCCAGACAGAGGGCGGCAAAAACAGGTAATTACTTCATACCTACACTTTTATAGAGGCGACTCCCCTCAGCACTCACATTTCTGTGTATTATAATTAGGCCAACCAGGCCAGGGTCTGGGGAGGCATTTGAGGACATACAGACTTTGGGACTTTGATGAAATCTGAGGTGTCAAGCAGACATGAAGGGACCTCAGCACTTGCGCCCTTCACTCCGTCTTGTGTTTATGCTCTATGCAGTATGAGTCTCCTCACAGGGATCATTTGCCTTTATGATGCTCTGTGTGATTGATTATTTAGTGGAAAACTCCACAGCGCAAATCAACTTGAAGCCAGCAAATAAAGTCAAATAACAAGGGAGAGTGCAGGTCTGAGGGAGGGAAAGATCTCAAGATGTTTTTGAAGCGAGTCAGAGTAGCCAAAGGCGAGTAGATCGTCACGCTTTCATATCCACCCTTTTTAATATTTCTGCCCCGTTTTAATGATGTGCTTCCTATCCTTGAGTAAAGTTCTTCATAGCCAGTCTTTTTGCCAGAGAGGATTTTTTCTCTTTGAAATAAAATGTAAGTATATATTTAGTCTCCTAGTTTAGAGGCTTACAGGCCAAGGAAGAAATTCAAATTTGTGCTTTTATGAATAAACATATTGACGGTTGTCTGGCTATTGCCAAAATGTTCACGATATATTAATAAACAGTGTGTGAGTTCTGTTCGAAAGCTTTGCTGGAGGAGTATAAAGTTCCAGTTTGTAAATTAACAGAAATAATCCCATCAATAAAAACATTTTCAGCTCACTTTCATCATCTATATGTTAATAAGAAAAATAAAATACTATAAAGAAATAACTTGCATGTATAACTCAAGAAAATATACAGACAGGACAAAGCGTATACATGCATGAGGATGTATATGGGTGTATGGGGACTTTGCATAAAGAAAAATCAAATATTGATGATAGTGGAGAAACTTCCAAAAGAAAAAAAAACAATGAAATCCAAAGCAGCAGACGGCTGTCATTACAACATATAAATGTCTGAGGCCCAGATATCAAAGCCGACCTTTTGATATAACCAGCCCCTGCTCTCCTTTAAACATGTCTATAATGAAGGCATCTCATCTCACTCCGTCCGTCTCTATTATCAGCCAGAGCCTTGTACTTCCAGTCGCAAACCCTGAGGCTGACTCAATATACCTGCAGCCCCTTTTCTCCATGACTAAAAGACACTGGGTGCACTTGAAAGGACATGCAGCCAGTAAAGTTTGCATATGTGACACTTCTTAGTCTGTATATTAAAGCAGGGGTAACTAGCAACCCCTGATGTTGAAAATCGTAAAATCTGTAAGACTGCACTGTTGAAATAAGACAATGATAAAGAGAGACACAATATAACAACCTGGATAGATTACAAACATTTACAGCAGTGGAGTCAGGGTTCATGGTATTTACAAAAAAAATGTAAAATGCAAAAGCCAAAGAAGAATTCCTGACTACAGTGACTAAATGAAGATTGTAGAGTTTAGATCATGTAACATCTATGAGCTTTTCAGAAATTGTAACATTGACAGTCACAGTTCACAGTATAATGGAAGATTTAACTATATTTTTGAAGCTATTGTTCTGTTGCAACATATTACCAACTTTCTGGTAAAGATGTTGAAAGGGAAATATGTATAGAACCCCCCTGTCTTAAGGCAGTGATAGCTATTGGAAAGTGCTGGTTCAGTCTGCCTCTGTCTCTGGGCATAGCTTTGATCAGTCCCACCTCAAGACTTATCCTGGAGGGAGCACTGCACTTCTATTCTGTATGGCTAATCATACTTCCTGTCTTTGTCTTTATGTGCTTTAGACAAGCATCAGATAGAAGCACAGGAACAGATTTGCCCCAAGAACCTGGAGAATAAAGCCTCTGGTTGTGCTGCGGCTCGTCTTCTCCAGCGGATTTCCTCATGAATATTTCCACTGTTTTGGAGAGGTGGATTTCAACCCATTGCAGCTTTAAGAAAAGGTGCTTTTGAAAAAAAAGCATTTCGGAGTTCAAGAAGCCAGAGTAAACGCACTGTATGTCACCTGACTGTGGTGGATGGTGTATTTTTAGCTGTACATACAATCGCTGATGACAAGGCCAGAGGTTAGATCCTGCTGTACTTTGAGCCACGGCGCCTTGCTAACCAGAAGGGACGAGACTCAAGTAGTGAAATGGTTAAAAAAATAATTTCCCATGCACAACATATACTTTGGGCTCAGGCTATATTTCCTGCCTGCCACCAGTGGCACTTTTCACCAAGAAACGTGCTTTGCGTATTTCAAGCAAGTACAGAAAAGACCATTTCTGCCAGGAGCCAAAAAGAATGAAAAGAAATAGACAAAAATCCTTTTTTGCGGGGAAGCTGAAGGCTATGAAAACCATCTTGTGTTCTATTTTTGAGCTGATTTCCATATCCATGGCCACCTGAGGGAGGTCAGGCTGCCCTGGCCAACTTCCTCTCAGGGAGAGGGACTAACGGTGACAGGGACACAAACCCAAGAACAAACCATATTCCATCCTTTCCAACACCCACGCCACTCACTATCCTCACTGGCACCACCAAGACTCTCACACAGATAGGGAAATGAATCGCCATAGAGAAACAGAAAACAACAAAATATTTTTTTCCTTTTACTTCTTTCTTGCCCCCCCCCCTCTCTCTGCTGCTTCAAAGCCTGCAACTCTCTGCTGTGCCCTAGGGTTAATTAACATGAACCAAACAGTGAATGATCAGAGAGAATGGGAAATCTCCAAAGGTTAAGTGTCACATGGGAAACGTGTTGTCAGAAGAAGAAGTAGAAGAAGGCTGTTTTTAGTTTTTTTTTTTTTCAAATGAGAGAGCAGCGTAGCATGGGGAAGAAATTCGTAGACACCTTTCCAAAACTTTGCATTTCTCCTGTCAGAGGAAGCAGAGCTTCACGGTCTGGCTTCAAACAATATCTGTAATTCCATGACATTTTGATGAACAAAAGAAGTCTAGAGTTTTCTCTAACTTGCTGATCTTTCAATGGATTTCCTTCCCTTTTTGTATAATATCGTACAAGTACACACAACACAATCCCATAAAGTGATGAGCAAAAGCTTGCGGAAAAAAAACACATCCATCACAAAGTTAATCACTGCTTTTAAAGACCTACTCATTGAAATTGTGTCTCCTCTTGGTTTATCCCTGGAGGGAAAAAAAGAAAATGACTTCATGAGCCACTGATATCCGAGATAGCATGTTTTGCAGGGGAAATAGTGTGATTTCTCTTTGTAATAATTAACATGGGCTCCTCTTCTCTCCCTGTGGCTTGTCGCTGACATTTGGTTCATGCTTGAGTGTCTGCCTTGCTGATTTCAATCTCTTGCATGAAGGTGAGGCTGTGTGTGTGTGTGTGTGTGTGTGTGTGTGTGTACACATAGGGTCCAGTGGCCAGTCTGACAAGGACATTGGTGACAGGGCCTGCCTTCAGTAGATGGGATTAAGCGTCATGAAAATATGGATTAGACACCCACTCAGTCAATCCCAGACCTCCAACAGGTTAGAGGTTGTAAGCCAAACGCTGAAACACAAATGAGTCTTGTCAGTGTGTTTGAGTTCTTTCAAAATTGCATTATGTAAAAGGTTATATCTCACTCCCTTCTGAATACACATTTTGACAATTCCCAAATTTATCACAGCGATCTGTATACATTGTGTCTGCAGTGACACACCATATTGATTTACACTGTGCTCCGAGGATGAAAACACCTCAGAATGGTCACCTCACCCACTGCTCCAACAAGCCTTATTTTACATTATTACATTATGTATGCAGGCTTGAGTATGGATAATGGATGAATCTAAAGCAAAGCAGTTTAATTACCCACCATCATTCTGTCTCACCTAGCTGCGGAGCACACATCTTATTAGCCATGGTGTAAATAAACATTAATATGCCAGGCTGATAAAGACTGTCCTCCTCTTGCAGTTTCTTGGTATATTATCACCATCGCTGCAAAGTACACACACACAGACTGATCCAGTGGCATGTGCAAACAACCGAGGAGCTGCTGATGCTGGGGCCAGACCATTACAACCACTTCACAGAAAATTATCATTAGTACATCTGGCTGGGGGCCACACAAGCGCCATCAAAAGATTAAACTGTACACAAACTTTATGCATACATGCATCCTGTATGATATAAAACAGAGACCCTGTGTTTCCTATGTCAGACATATGATCAAACCCAGTGGATCACAACAATCTTTGCAAGTGTGGTTCTTTGTCAGAAAATTCCTTTTTGCGTGTTTGGCAGGGAGGCGAGTGGCAGAATAGGCACAGGGGATGAGGGGCGTCTCTGTGGGCCAACAACTGGAGGAGGGGAGACGGTGGATATAGATAGAAAGCTTGTAGGTTAACCAGCCACAGGGTATTCTCATCCCTTCAGCACACGGCTATAGAGAGGAAGCTTCAAGCAAAGAGAGAAGTCAGCATCCAATCCAGCCCTGAGCATCAAATACTGCTGATCTGATAAACTATATAAAAGTCTGGTTATGTCTCCAGGCACGCTTTTTAACAAACTGGATTGTGACTAGTATCAGACATGATTGATTTAATGTACAATTAAAAACAAAGCATCATCTTTTTCCACTAAATACTGTATTAAACAGGTTGAGGTTAAGCAGCAAATTCATAGCTTGCACCAAGTAATCTTCTCATGAATCCTTTTGGCTTCTCAAGATGACAGAAGCTGAACTCTTCAAAGACATACATTGTGTTGCATGTTACACAAAGCTCTTTTAGAAACTTCTTGACACGTTTTTTCTTTTTTTTGCAGATGGACTGACTGCAGCCAAAACCGAAGAGGAGACAGGCCTTATTCTGCTCTCTTATGTTGTTTCAATTACCAGTCTACTGTACAAAGGAGGCAGCCTGATGGCATGACGAGTGCACAGCGCTCTTCTGCCTGTGCTGTTGTCTCAGTTTGAGCCTCATAAAAGGAAACGGGCCTGACGAAGCCAGAGGCGGAGGATCCAGCTCTGCGGTCTGCGCAGAGAAACATCAGCAGAGCGGCATTCTTTAGAAGGAGATGTCCTTCAGTGTGGTGCCAACTCTCCCTGGGGCAGCAGCATAACACACAACCTCTTATTTACCATATACAGGATCTCTCAGTGCCCTTAACGAGCCAGGGTATTCAGCATCACAGAGACAAAGGCCACACTTTCACTGAAGAAGCTCTGGTTTGGCTGAATTAAATAATGATAATTAAGAAAATATTAATCAAACTCTGGCTCTCTCGGCTCTGCAGCTGTGTAGAGGGAGCAGGTCCTCCAGCTTAGCCTGTAGGAGTTCTCATTTAGAGTATGCCTGCGACCTATAGAGCTGCGTGCAAACACACACACACACACACATACACACACACAAACGCACACACAAACGCACACAGATGCACACAATTAAAAGCAGACCTTGGTGGCCCGCTACTCTATAATTAAACACCCTTTGGTGCTCTGAACAAAAATTCTGAGTCGGGTTCAGATGTGTCAAGGAGGGAGAGATGAGAAGAAACATTCAGACGCTGTCGGTTCTCTAAGTTGCAAGCTCTGTTCAATGCAATAAATTAATAAAAAGCACAAACTAAAACCTTCCCAATGTGCAGTTGGTGTGTCTGGCGGGCCGACAGCAGCTCTACAGCTGTACTGTGAAACTTTAATGCTGCTGGATGCCTGCAGCGCTGCCTGGGCTTTGTCTCTGAGGTGAATGGGGGGAGCTATCCACATGTTCAATCTAACTGGGACAAGTATTAGAAAAGGTAACTGGATTTGTCTGACCTTTCATGCTAAAACCACCACAACAGAGCAGCCTGACAGCTGGGAATGCTCACTGGTCCTTATCAGTATCTTTGATTATTCAAAAAAACAAACAAAGTAATCAGAAATCTCCTCTCAAATGCAATCCTTATGAGGTGATTATATGGTATTATTCTTCACCTTTTAGGCTTCAGACTGCTTGTCATTTGGTTCTAGTTGTTATGGTAATGCGAGGTATTCCATCTCCTTCCCAGCATGCTCCGTGTTTGACATTCATGGGGTTAAAGTCCTCTGAATGATGAAGTGCCAGCGTTTGGGACAGTAAATTGCATCGTTTCAATTGAGAAGAGAGTTCCCCTTGGGTTTGCTGGAGGTCCCTACGGGCTGGCCTTGAACAGAACAGCATGTTGTACATCTATATAAAAAAGGGAAAAATATGGTGCTACTTTCCTCTTTATGATGCAAAGATTAATCTGTCACCACACTCACACATAAATCTCACTCCCTGCTTTGCAAAATACTGTTTTACCTAACTTTACACTATATTTTTTTTATTGCCTATAAACATAAACCATCACAAAAGGCTAATGTTATCATCAATATTATTACAAAATGATCATAAATCCAGTGCCTTGTTAAAATCTGAAGCCATTTCTCTCCTCAGCTACTCAACCAGTGAAAATATTAGACAGAAGCATTATTTTATCAGACAATTTCTCTCACAACAGATGATCCTCTATCATATTTGAGGCACAGTACCACACTTTGTTTTAGATTATTAAGTCCATGCGCTTTCCCTCACATCCTTTTCCTCATCGCTGTGTTCAGCATTTCTGATCTTGCCTTTTGGGGCCATTTTTTTTCTTATACTTCAGTAGAAAATGCCTTGACAACACTGTGGTGGTTATTTCATCCTGAGAGACCACAAACTAAACAGCAGAAACACACTGTATAGAAGCTTGTTTAGTGGTATGCAAATCATCTTTGCCGGAGGTAAAATTAACATTTTTAATTAAAATATTAGCACCAAACAAACACAGAAAAACACACTAATGATTAAATCATCTTGATGGAACCTCATAGTGGAAAGTGTGGAAGATTTGAATCTTAATTCTTTGTATGACAAGATGATGTATGGATCATATGTGACTGTTTTCACAACGTAATACATCTTCAAGTTTGTGCAGTTTTGAATCTAAATACCATAATTCAAAATATGGTTTTAAAAATTGGAAAACTGCAAAATAGTAATATTTTCAACCCTTGTGCAAATAAAATATATGTTCTTTGAATGGCTGTTTCATGTATTTACTCTTAATTTACTACTTAGAATAATTAGGGGAAATGATGATAATAGAATGTAAAAAAAATTACTTTGAGATCAAATATTTCATTATATTCAAAAATGTGTGTTCTCTGCGTTTCTTCAGCAGATATCAGACACCATGAGGCCTGAGACACAGGAGCTGGAGCTATCTGCTCTTGCTTTTAATGCTACTGTAGCGCCCTCTAATGGTTATCTATGTTATCAACATACAACGAGGTAAGAACAAAACGGTGGGATGCAAAGAAAGTAAGAAACAATACTCTCTCTTACAAAGCAAATTTATTGCCGTTTTGGTATAAAATGTTGCATTTAAATGTGTGCAGAAAAAAAAGGGCAGGCTTTTTCCGCAGTTTGTTCCAAGTGTGATATTCACGAGCCCACCTTTCCAGTACACCTTTCCAGAGGTGCAACGTGAGGCCCTTTTGATACTGATGATTCATTTTTACTCCTCTGGTCCGCACAGGCCGAGCAGCACCTTCTGGTAGTCTCCCTTGGTGTGTTCCTGCAGAAACAGAGCAGGTTAGAGGGGCTGCATGACAAAAGAAGGCTTACTGTAAATCAGTAAAAGGTCAGGGGCAGGTTGAATAATTCACTTACCAGAATAGTCTTTTGCAGAGACTCTCCAAAGTTGGTCTTGTATTCAGAGCAGATCTTTTTCAGGTCCACCTCGCAGCGCGACACAATAATTCTGGTCACCATCTTCTCTTTGGCTCCTTTACTCTGAGCAGACAAGCACAAGTCAGCACTTACAAGTTGTACACGCTTTCAACTTAACTACAGCAGCTGATGCAACGCTGTTGTAAGATAACTTCTGCCAACTTTGGATTCTGTGTTCCTGCAGCAAAATTGCACTTTCAAAAGCAGATGTACTTCTTACATTTCTTCCAAAAGAAAGGGAAAAAAAGTCTGGCACTGAAAATAGCCACATTTCAACAAGAAGAAATAGAACAGCACCGTAACTACCTTCATGGCTTCATTCAGTCTGCTGGCAAAGTACAGCTGTTTGTTTTCAAAGCACTTAACTGGAACAAAAGAAAAACTGAATAAATAACCACAATAACACATCTTGTATTTGACAGATGATTTTCTTTTGTAATTTCAGAAGTGATTCATACAACAATACCTGGCCTACATGGTGAATATTTACTTCAGAAATTAATAAACAGGATGTAATTATTGATAAAAGATATGTGTACCTAGCACCAGGAAGGACCTTTGCAAGTCTCCTTTGACTTCCTTAATAATGCTCTCCTGCATGTCGTAGGGGCTGTAACTCTTGTACCTTTGAAACACTAACAAGCAGAGGGAAACAAAGTGATTTACTGATTGTTAGTGTTCATTTTTGATTTTTCTTAAACATAAAAAAATACCCATTTATGTAACAATGCTACCAAACAAAAACAGGCTATCTTACCCTTTTGCAGGTGAGGTACACTTCTCTCAGACATAATGGAGATCCAGGTCGGCACATCAGTTCCTTTTATCTTCACCCCAGCCTCATAGAGTGCCTGAGTTGAATCAAAGAAATAGCAACACATTACACTTTGTGCCATAGAAGTGTTGTCACTACTGTTAAATATCAAGGTACCACAATTAAATAGTTATTGAATGAGCTCAAAATGATCAAATGCACAAAGTTTTACTAAAGTATAAAAGGGTTTCAAAACTCATTTGGACATTTCAGTGACTTTTTCAGTGACTTAGACATTGGTGAAATGCAAGAACTCAAATTTTGCATGAGATACTAATTATTTTATTATTTTAGATTCCACAGACAAAGTGAAAATGGGCAACTTACTCTGGCATCTGTATCAATCTTTTCATAGTCTACCATAGCGGATGGTTCTGCTCTCTTGGTCTGCACAGAAATAAGACACAAAGTCAGGTCAGCTTAAACTGTCTGGTGTTGTATTAATCATAAAGACGGTCACTGACAAATCTCACCTGCACCAGAGCCAAGAGCAGCTTAGCAAAGTTCCCAGAGGTGTCACCTGCCACGTCTTTCTCCAGGTCCTTCTTGAACACTGTGGGAAATAATAACTTTTGATTTAGACATTTAGCTTTCTCTGCGTATCTAGAGTAATCACATTTCTGGTTCAAGAACATTTAAGACAAGACTATTGAGGGAGAAAGAGAACCCGTGTTGTACAATAGCCTAATAGTGCATGAAAAGCACAACAACCTATAGGTGTGGCATTAAATGTTACAATGCATTTCCAGCCCTTCATATTAATGACTGAGATGTTTTGAACTTACACTCCTTGTAGACCTTCTTGATCTCCACCAGCTCATTGTTGCTGCGTGAGCACAAAACCTCAATCAGCGTCTCTTCATCTGTTCCTGCACCCTGAAATAGACAGAAATCTTTATTACTTTTTATGCATGAAACTTTAGCATAAACACAATGAAAACTTATATCTGGGTGTAGCAAAAAAGCAAGCTATGTCATTTGTCCAGAAGGGGGCAGTGTAACCTTTAAATCAAATCTGCTGATATTGTGTACCAATCTGTGTCCTCTACCTTGATGGAGCCTCTGATCAACGAGGCATCATACTGGGCCGTGCTCTTCATCAATCCAAGGATCACCGTTTCCAGAGAGCCATTCAGCGCTACCTTCAGGGCTGAGATCATGTCCTAAAAATACAACAATGTTACCTGAATGTCTCCTACACCGTTTTTAATAGCTGTGAAGCATTTTGGATTGCATCTGGAGGCCTACTGTACCTTCTTGGCCCTCCTTTCATATGCAAAAGCGATGTCTCTTCTTTGCGAGTAGGTCCGCTTTGTCAGAACGTCAATGATGGTCTGTTCATCCACTCCTAATGTTAGAATGAAAAAACACACGTACATTACACACCTATATTCAACTTCTACAGTAAGAAACTGAGCTGTGAGACATTCTCTAAGCTAAAATGGTAAATGCAATTTAACAGGTTTGGAGTCTTTTGAACATGTGTGTGTGGATTTATCTTTAATTACTTTTAAAGTGCATGTTGAAGAATAACAAACAATTATATGAGGGCCTGGTAGCAAAGCTAGTTTGCCTGCTTTAACACATGATGTGGTCACAAGGTATTTTCCCCCTCAAACGTCATTAGTAAAGAAACATAGAACATATTCTTCATAACAACAAAATGGTGGACTGTTGAAGAGTTAGCGTCCAGGCTGTTGCCAATGGCTCCCAGCTCTGCCAGCCCTGAGGCAGACTTGGAAGTGTTCCCAGCATGGTCAAAACGTTTTAAGCCAGGATGCTGACTCACAAATACCAGCTACTCATCTGTAGAGAGACGAGCAGAACAGTACAGACTTTTTTTTTTAAGCAACATGTACAGTACTACATCTTGCCTTTGGTTTTGATAGCAGTCTCTATTCTGGCAGCATCTCTGTCGGGGTCAAAATCCATAGCAGGTACCACAGTGGGGAACGTGGGTTCATGGGCCTGAGGATCCAAAGCAAATCAGTGAGATCAAATTGATGCCATCTTTTTTTTAATTTTTTTTTTTATACGTATTTAAAAAGGTACACCATGGATTGTATAAGAGTTTTCATGAATTAAATATAAGACATTACCCCAATGTTGAGAGAGAGCTGTCCCAGAAACTCTGATACCATAGCCATTGTGACTCTCCTGGAAAAGGGGACAAAACTGTCAACACTACAATCCTGTAATCAAATCCCATTGTAATCCCGTCACCAACTTGTCTGAGCTTCATCCAATGGGCTTGGCTTTGTTTTGAGAAGATATCATCACCTGAGCCCACAAAGCAAATGTCCTCTACATGGAGGCAGAGCAATTCAATTCACTTAAGTTGTTGCAACCGTGACAAAAAAAAATAAAAAAAATCACTGTGAGAGACTTTTTCCCCATTTCATCAAGTTACTGTATTCCTTAGTTTCCACTACATTGCCATATTCACAGTAAAATGGTTAAGACACTACCCACAATCCCCTAGGTCTTTGAAATCCTTGTTCAGTCTGACACACATCCCTAACAGCAATCCCACAGAGACACACCCTGGAAAAAGTGCTACTGTACTCAAGTCTGGTAAAACAACTGAACACATTCACGTGCAAGAAAACAGGTAGCGGGCTCACACGGAGAGCAAGGTTCATTCTTACTTGACCAAAACTCAAGAAAATAAAACATGTTCGCACAGACTTAATGGAAATCATGTGGAAATCATTTGCCATGATTACAAGTTGGGAAATTCCCTTAAACCTCAGTTACAAATTCAGTTAGTCTGCATTAAAATGTAGAACTACACTGAACTTACCTTTGTTGTCAACGTTGATCTGATGCAGAGATTTGTAAAGGGCGATGTTTAAATGGAATGGGTGTAGAGGTTCAACTTTTCTGACACAAAGACTTCCCCTTTCACCTCCCCTTTCCATGCACTCATGACTCCACCCTTTACCACTGTAGCTCAAAGTTTTAAACACACACACACACACACACACACACACACACACACACCTAATATTCACACCATACACACGTCTATACAAACAGTTATAAAGATGTGAAGACAGTAACTTTACTCCATAAGGATACTTGCACAAAAGTTTATTGTTTTCACAAAACACAACGATTAACTAAATATACATGTCTCTGAACAAAATAAAAATATTAAAAAAAAGGTATATTTTCTATACTCTCAAAGTGCTTAAGAATTCACATTTATGTTTAAGGTCATAATGTATTTAGTATGAAATTATAGATTTAATAAGTGGTCTTGTTTCCTCTCCTTTCCTTAGCAGTGCAGGTCCAGCTCCTCATCTGACTCACCTTATATAAAATGTTAGAACTTAAATGGAATTCTGAACTAGCTTTTTTATATACTTGTTACGCCTGGCTGCACGTTTCTTTTGTTTTTTCTTCTTGTTGCCTCCTGCATTCGATTTGTTCTGTGACTGCCCAGCTCCACGGCTGTTGGCCTGCGATGACCCATCTTTGGCTGTCTGGTAGGATAAAGGAAGGTAAAATGATTGAAGATTAAAATTTGAGTAGCATCATACCCTCAAATGATTTGTCATTCTCAGAAGTGCAAGCATCTGTGGCAAATGTTGACAATCCAATTGCCCTGTTCAAACTTATTGTGAAAGATTTGCCTTTGCAAGTTAAAAGCAGTGTAAATATCTTTGAGACATTCATTGGATTCCCGTCTAAAATTCCACACAGCAGAGTCTACAGCACTAACCCTGCTGAGCTGTTGTTGATATTGCTGTGCTCTCTATTGTTCCTGCGTTTAGTTGTGGGCTTGCATAGGAAAACTATGCAGTAGTGTGCTGGTTCAGCCTGTCCGTTAAGAAAACAGCCAAGAGTTTTGCACTCACTTCAACTTAGAGAGAGAGAGACTGCATGTCATTATCTGGCTTTTAGAGAATCCCTGTGTTTGTGGGTGTGGACTTCCTAGACTTTAACCAATAAACACTTCCAATTACTTCAAACAACTTATCTCTTGCCATCACTTGTGCGGTCATGACCTCCAGTGCTTTTGTATTTTTTCACCGTGTCATCTATCAAGTACACACCTTTATGAAGAGCTGTGGTGGGAAGGTGCAGGGCACACGGCCGTGTTTCTGGTGGAAGGACAGGACCACAGCTGGATCAACAGGTATCCAGGGCACGAGGCCGGATGCTGGGGGCTGGGGCACCGAGCTGTGGAGCTGCTGCAGGTTGTATGCCCCCCGACACACTTTCCCATCAGCCGCTTTTAATAAGGTCACGAATGGTTCCCCTGCCTTGTGCGCAATCAGGTACTGTCCTTCCTCTAACCTACAAAAGCAAATGAAGTCATTGAGGGTGTGTTAAAGTCAAAACCCACACACTGAAACATGCAGCATTCTGAGTTCCATGCCAAGTGACCGGTATGGGGGTGAACAGAGTCTTAAAAAGCAGAAGGTGACACATGTATTGTGTGTCGATGAGTAATAATTGCGTAACACAACACAAAGATGAAGGAAAACTAATGTCATGTTTTTAGCTCGAGGCTGTCCAGACATCTTAAACAGAGCATGAAGACAGATAGACAACTCATCTGCAGATGTGGCCCAACTAAACATTAGCTCATACATATATTATTTTTATACACATTACATATGTTCTGTGCTTCCATAAGGACACATTAATTAAAATTTAAAATTGTTTTTGCAAAAAGACTTACAATAGAATACATTTGCAACTACAAAAATCTAATCAGTGCATCCTTGTGTACACGTGGATGCAAATTTGAAGAAATTCCCTCCAGATGTTCCTGAGCTATTGCGTTCATAATAGGACCGACGGATATACGTACGTACATACGTCCAGATGAACGGACAGACAACCCAAAACATAATTCTTCTGGCATTATAAAAAAAAAAAAAAAAGGGAAAATGAGGATGGAGGAGCTCAGCACTAATAATCTAAAACAAGACAAAGACAACTTACCCAGTTAGCTTTTTCAGTAGGTGGTGCAGTATATTCAGGGACTTCGATGGCCTGTGTATGGTAAAGAGACATCTCCAAGCTTTAGTCCCTCTACTTTAGTAGTAATCTAAATTTCAACACTAATTAAGATGACAAAACCAGAGGCGATGATAGCTACCTGATGAAAAGGCTGGGATTATTGATTAACTGATTGACTCTCAAGACGACAACGTCTTAAACTATATAATCATACAGGGGTGATGAGGCTAATCCCAATCATCTGCACACATCTGTTGTAAGGACACTCACTTGAAGCCACAGGAGACGTTCTGTTTCCAGTCGTCAGGCAGCTTTCTCAGCAGAGCTACTTTTGATGTGTGCGCATTGATGTGAGCTACAGAGACAGAACGGGAGGGTGAGCGACGCACTGAGAAAGGAACGAGATCTAATGAGCATGCACATCACGAGCTTCCCTTCATCATCAATCCCATTTCTAGTGCTTGCAGAGTAATTAGTCTGTGTTGATTCGCCTGCATTGTTACACTTCTTGAGTGGGTGGTAAGAAAAGCTTGTTGGTCTCCTTTCATGCCTCCCACTCCAGCATGTAATGTCTGCTTATTTCAAGAGTGCCTTCCTTCAATTATGGACTGTTTTAAGGCCGGCACCCACAGCCATAAATACACAATTGGGGAATGCCATGTGATAAACCCCATGATGAACTACGAACCACTTAGACAAGAAGGAAGTCTTTTATCAGCTGTGCCTGTTGCATAATGTCATGAAGTGAGAAATAATCGATATCGTTGCACATAGCATATTATCACTGTTTTCTCAATGGCTATTCCTTTTCCTATACTATTGACGGATAAAGATAAAACTCTTTTTAAACTGCAACATCGTCTTCCAAAAGCAGTTCTAGGGTCTATGAAGCTGAATACAAGAAACCAGAATATATGCTTTCTGTACTGTCAGTGACGCTGATGAGAGTATGTCAACTATGCCAGGAGACTGGAGAGGGGTATAATCCAGAGACAGCTTTTTGCCTTTAAGTCATAAAGCAGGGTAGATGACGTACATTCCCAGACAACACCTACACGAGTCCACACATCAGTGAACCTAGTGCAGAAAAAGGATCGAGTCGCTCCCTGAATCTTTGAGCTACAGGTAAGCAGTGAAGGGAATTTAACTGAAGTTCAAAACAACATTTAGCTGAGCTCTGATTTGTAATTCCCCTCAATCAAATGTGGCTGTAGTTATGGCAACAAAGTAAACTCATCCACTACACAGTCACCGCAGGATGGTGAGTCATCTAAAGACTATTCCATTGGTTTGTGGGAGGATCTGCCATGTGGACTCTACTGAACCCTCAGAGGGAGAAAGAAGAGAAAATTATCCTTTTTTTTCATCCACACAAATATTACTTTGACTATTTTCCTGGCAATGTAGAAAAATTAAAGAATGAAGGCATACTCCTCTTTCACTGGAACTGAGAGCAATTTGGTAACATTTCTTTCTTCCATTTTCACTGAATTTAGAAAGAAAATGATTGCAGTTTTGTTTTACCTATGTAGGATACAGTGCTGGAGTGGAGCAATGTCTCAGTCCACAGCTGGCAAGCCTCACTGCTGCTCAGACACTCGACCCCATAATTCAACTGGTACTCCAGCTTGGGTAAGACATGCACTGGCACAAACTATTGGGGAAGAAAACAGACAGAAATAAGGCTGTTGCATATATTCATTTTATACTTTAATAAGTGAAATGACACTATTCAAATCTGGAGGATGAAGTTAAACTAACATGTATACCTGGTTTTGGCCGTTCTGGCCTACTTTTCTGTTATGGGTCAGTGAGACAGAGCTGCGCACCATGAGCAGCAAATCTTGCAGACTGTAGAGCTTATAGAGCAGGTTTCCTTCCTCTGGAGCCTGGTAATCTTGTTCATCTTCAGCACCAGCCTGTAAGTCTTGTGACAGGATTTCTGTGTGGGAGGCAATGATGAACTATGTTAATTAAGCACATAAACACAACCTAAATTCACAGAATGAAAATTAACTTGAAACTAACTTTTGTGCTCTGTAGTAGTAATGTTGACCACTGGTGCAGATACGCAGGTCTCTCCATCCTGGTTCTGGTTCCTCTCCAAATATGAGGACACACAGGGCTTCACCAGAGACACTGGGTGGGAGTGAACCGAGGGTCCCATGCATTGGGTGGGTGAGTTGGTTTCCTGGGGTATGGTGGAGCATCTGGCTGCGTCACTGGGAGAGTTGAACATAGCAGTCTGCATGCGCAGGATCTCACCCAGCTGGTCACCAGATACTTTTGCTCTTTTGGGTTGTCGCTTCTGCTTTGCACCTTTTTGAGGGGACGAGGACTCTGGGTTTACAGGTTCAGACTCGGAGACAGGGATTATCGGGGGGTCTGCAGAGCGTGATGTGGTCCGCACGTTAGCTGGAGACACCGAGTCATCAATGACCAGCTTCTCATCATCCGAGTCTCCGATAAAAGGTAGGTCTTCATCACTTTGTTGAGTAGTGTCTGACCTCATTTGTTCATTTTTTCGGGCAGTGGCCTCATTCTCCTCTTTTACGGGACCATTCACATCTGTCAATGAGGTGTCCATCTCTTCTTGTGAACTGCTGCTAGTGTTTACAAGATGCTCACTGGACTTTTTTGTCTTAGCTAAAGGCGGGGAACTTGGAGCGTTTGAACCTTTAACACGTGCATTCTGCATCTTGCGGGTTTTAATGGGGGTCGCCTCTCCAAATGTTTCCAGGTCAGTGAGGTCCACCTCAAAGTCAAGACCATTGTTTCCAGAAGACACCAAGTTTCTTTGTGAGCGCTCCTGATTTAGAAACAGAAAGCAAAGAATCATTGTTCAGGTGAAATAAGACCACGTACATGATACCACGTATAGGACAGCTATTTGTTCCGACTACATACGGGGTGGAGTCGCTGGTGATCCTCAGGAAGCTCCGTCATTAAATGGAACACATTTTTACTGCCATTCTTCTTGATGGAAAGCTTCAAACTCTCCTCGTGGAAGATACGTGACCTTTCTCTCACCGTCATTTCAGTCTGCAGAAGGGGTGAGTCTATGTACACAGTCTTCTTCTGACTACTGCCTGGAAATAAGATGTGGGGAAACAAAAGGAAGTGTGTAACAGTGCCACCATGAGGCCATTCAATGTCACTACACACTGTGCTTTATCTCAGATTTCTTTACTGGTGCATTCTTTCACCAACATCACTAAAAGTGTCTCAACCCTCACAAAGGAGAATCAGATGATTATCTTGCCAAATCTGTATATGTACTGCTAATGTGAAACGTGTGTTCTTTACGGTGAATGTAATAACCTTGTGTCATATACTGTATAGATCCTTATATTCTAAAATTTCATGAACCAAAAAGCAATTCCTATCTTTTCCTATTCTATTTACATTTAGCAATCTAGCAAATGTCTTATTGTGTTGCTCTTAAAATTAAAAATCACAGAAATGTATACTGTAAGTGTCATCCGATACAAAAAGAGAAAATAATAAAATTGACCTCCTAAAATAGACTTCTGTTTTTACAACGTTCTTTGTATATACACACACTGTTAGTTGTATTATTCTCTGGCATTTTTGCCATGATTTGATGACAGTGAACAGCAACACAAAGAAGAGAGAGAGAATAAAGGAGATGCCTGGTTCTTATTAGCAATTTTTACTCATGGAAGCAAAGCCTAAATTGGCCCTAGTTAACATAACTTCCACTATAACAGCCTGAATGGCCGACTGATGATGCTGTACCTTTTCCTGGGTTTAATTGGACACAAACGGGCAGTTCCCATTGCTCTCCAAAGTCAGGGCCATGGTTGTCTAGCAGCCTGACGAGGGCATCTCGAGTCAGACACACTTCAGGCTCATAACGGGCAGACAGACTCTCGGCGTTACTGTCAGTGCTGATTTTCTGTGGAGGAAAACAAGACACAGGTCACACGACCAGAACATCGACTCTATCAGTCAAACACGACTGTCTACAATGAACTCGACTTTGACAGTACTGTGTGTGAGTGTGTGTGAGTGTGTGTGTGTGTGTCTGTGTGTCTGTGTCCCGGCATCTTTCAGAAACACAATTAGCATCGGTTTTGCTGAGCAAGACATGAACACCCTCTGGTGTCTTTTGTGAAAACTGCAAGAGCTAAAATGGATTTAACAATAGACCTGCGGTCATGAATCCCATTCTAGCCGTAAAACGTCTTTGTGACTTACTTTATTGGAGTAATTAAAAAAAGGGAGACAACTGCTTACAGCGTGCATGTCCTTGGCTTTTTTAGCTGGAGGATTCTCTGATGAAACACTCTGATAATCCGATGCAAGCTGTGCATCAGCAGGCACTATCTTGTGGTCTGTAATATCCACATTGCCCTGGAGAAATAAAAAGGGTACAAACATGGAAATAGAGGAAGTGAATCAACACCGAAAGACTGATTTTGCAATTCAACACTTCCAAGTTGTAACGGTTGAATTGAATACTGGACAATGGCATTCATGATCAACATATATAGGAAGTGGTTATCCTGCATATCTGTTTAAAAGGAACAGCTCTTGTGTGATACTTAACACTTCAAAAGGTAGATTACCATGATCAGCAGCTGTTTCTCAAAGGTTAGCTTCAGCCCTGAGTCGAATGTTCCGCCTGTCAAACTAGTCATCTCATGGATCTGATAGAGCTCAGGAAATGCCCGAATGTGCTCCAAACACCCCCTGAAGAACTCCTGAAACACAAATTAGGGCTCAATGTTTGAATACTTATGAAAATATATATGGTGCAATCCTTGTCGTATCAGTACCTCTGAATACTGCATAGCTCCCTGTGATATGAAGTTGTAGTCGTCCGCACATATTTTGGCCACATCTTGCAGGTACCTCATGAACTGCATCACTTCATTGTTTACTCGTGCCTTCAAGTTCTGAAACATTAGAGCACGTAATTTAAAGAAGGGATGCAACAAGGATGGCAGGTTTAAAAATACCATTAAGGAGATAATGCTGTTACCTGTGGAGGATCTCTTATTTTCTTACTCATCAAAATGCCAAGATACGTCTTCTGTTCGTTGCTGGACAGGCTGGACATACATGGGATAGGCAGTCTGGGTTCAGGATAAGCTGCAACCGTCTCATTCTCAACCTGCTTGAGCTTCACTCTTGATTTTTTTGTATCCTTACATTCTTCTGTAACTCCAGCAGCATCGTCTACACGCGAACCATCACTATCACAGCTGTCCCAACAGAACTCATCCTTTCTGATGCAACCATTGTCTTTAAACTCTGCAGCTTCTTTTGTGGAAGAAGAGCAGGAGGCGTTTGCAGTCCCACCTCCCTGTGTATGGTTCTCCACTGGACTTTGGCGAAAAACAACATAGAAGATAAACACTCACTAATTACACAGGAAAAAATGCACATGAATTGATTTATTACATAATATGTTTATTCATCGACATACCTTTGGAGAAAGGCCCATAGTTCTCTGATATTAGGTGCAAGTGAATATTTGTCATAGAGATCTCTGGTAAAGAAAGGAGCCTCAGGGACTGTAAGGTCCTCCCTTAAATTAAAAAGAAAAGATAAATAATATTAGGCCTGTATCGTACGCAATAATTCACAACTGTTTCTGTACTGCTTTAATACTGGGAAAGACTTCTGTTGGCATGTAAGACAGGAGAACATAATTGGTGTTTACACCCTCTATTATAGGGTAGAAAGTAAATTTAATAAATCATACTGTACACACGTTTACTTTTTACTGGATCAACATCCAGCAAGCAATAGCTGTGGGAAGTAAGCAATCTATATTTGGTGCCAAAAATGTTTTAATCAACAATTAAATTGTGCCATTTGTGTTGGTTTCTTCCTGATTTTTTTTCTACCCTTTATGTAATTTTAATATGATAAAATATGTAACGCTTTTGTGCTTCGGGATACGACCAGTGTTGTTATGTTTTAAAGGTAAATAATAGGATTTAATTTCTAAAATGTTACTTGTGATAACGGAGTAATTAAACTAGGCTAACGCTACTGTAAATTAGTAGTTGGCTTGTAATTAAAGTCACCTACACACGTGCTACACAGCATCAAGTCAGATAACTTTAACGTTAGAATACACACGACCTCCTGTTTAAACCTTCAAAATAAGAGCTAACATTAACGTAATCGCGACGTCGTTGTGATTCGTACATTTTTTTAATTTTTAAACTTAGAGTCCTGAAGTAAGAACACATATGCCGAGTTAATGCTGTATTAGTTATAAGTTAGTGGTATAATAAACATCCTGCCACGAAGATCGACGCAAAGGCGATGGTTAATACAATTGTTAAGATCAATAGTTACGTTATTATTTCGCCTTCGCAAACTAACAGTTAGCTTTTAGTTAAGTTCGTCACAATTACATAGCTATGGTTTAGCGACAAAAAATGACACAATATGGTTGAAAATCAACGTACAACATTTCAGGCGACTAAAAAAACGGTATCTTATTGTTAATGTTAACTTCCGGTCACATTCAAATATCTTGACTAAACTAAGGTTAGCATGATGCAGCTCCCTCGTTTTGTCTTCCCCCTAGACACTCGTGTTATAAACACAAGCACGTTGACGAATAATAGCTGCAATACAGTGACACACCGTCCGGTTAAGTGCCTTTTTAATATCCAAGTAATTTAGTTAGTTAACACTTGGTTTGCATAGTTAGCTGCCAGTCAGCCTCTCCACAACACTGGGGCGCTTACTAGCTTGTTAGCTAACATTAGCTAGCCCAAAGTTAATGTAGGTTGCCTGAATTGTCGCACAATATACCAATGTGATATTCTGCATACTGCAGTGACAATATTACTCACCATACCAGCTCCATTATGGTCAACACTAACAAGCAGACTTTAGGAATGACGCAACTGTGAATATACGAGTTAGTGTTAGCCAGTTAACAAACGTTTGACAGATGACATTCTTCGTCTGGTGAAATTATGTTGACATAACGCGCTTTGTATGCTTTGCTGCCCCTTCCGGACATTTAAACCTATGATTTAAACACAGGTCCCTGAAACAAGAACCTCCTTCTTTGTACGGTGAATAAGTACCTTAGTACCTTACCTACTACCTTACTTAATACCTTACTAGGTCTACAATAACCTTCCTCCTCCAGCTCATCTGATAGAGTGTTGATGACATTCTAATGTGTTTAGAACCAGCACTGTCTGGCTCTGTGGGACACAGTGTCTTAAAGTCTGTTTAAAGTCATGATTTCCACTTATAGTTATGGAAGGCACTTTTTGCTGCAGCCATTCTCTCGTCTCTGAGCTGACACTTAATTCTCATATCCACACCTAGCTCAGGCATTTACCTTGGGGTACATCCACCATTGTTTTGGTGAAGAATATAATAAATATAATATAACAATTAAATATAAAGCTTTAGAAACAATAGCATCATGGGCATTATCTGTACATATATGGCTCAAAACCTCCTATTGGCCTTGCTTTTCTTTTGCATTAGGCCAACGATACAATTCTGACATCTTTGCAAATATTTTAAGGTATGATTTGTGTCCACTTTAAATTATTTTGCACAAATGTATCAAATTGCAGTTCATTTTGCTTTATCAAAAAGTCCAAGGTTAGATAGGAAAATTAGATGAAACATTAAAATGCCTTACAGGGATTATTACTTTCAGAATTTTGTAATTGGAAATAATTGCTCCGTCTCATTAATCAACACATTTTGACTGATGAGTCATGTAACAAGAACATTATCTGAATTTAAATTTGATATATGTCATGACCAGAATTGAGTTATCATATTGGTAAAAAGGTTTGGCATATTAAAATGTAATAACCCTGGGATTTATTTACACCGTTATACGTCTTAAATAAGTGTGTGGTTAAAGTATTGGCATACCTTTATTTAGATTTTCATTGCCAGTTGCACAAATTTAGGCAAAATATTGAAACACTAA
The DNA here is from genome assembly GCF_023349555.1 of Cebidichthys violaceus. NCBI lineage: Eukaryota > Metazoa > Chordata > Actinopteri > Perciformes > Stichaeidae > Cebidichthys > Cebidichthys violaceus. Next base: position 9,769,551 of record NW_027176483.1, read on the forward strand.
TTCGAAAAGTTGGGTCTGATAAAATGATTGTGAATCAAAAATATACAATTTGATTAATTTGGTTGAAAAAAAGAGTGAGCCAAAGAGAGCGCAGACAACAGAGACAGATAAATAGTCAGGAAATAAAAGCCCATTACAAGCGGTAAATTTTATTATGGGATAACAGCACATAAAGCACATCTAAAATCGATGTGTCCAATGCACTTTTAATAAAGGTAATATTAAAGGTACAGTTTCTAAGTACAATATAACAACATTCATATTAGAATGAAAAGTATTTAAAAGACAACATTAAATTTCTTATTTTTCTTTACAGCTGTATTTACAAAATGAATCAAAATACTTATTTTCATATTTAAGAATCAGACAAGAAGGAGCAAAACTACGTTTGTGAATAGACTACCTGCTAAAGAGAGTTCAAAAGAGCTGGATAAAAAGGTACATGATCATCTGTCCCCATTTTAACATCAGTAGCAAACGTGTGACTTAGAAATTTGTGACAACCACACACTAGTTTCGGCTTTCCCATAATTTGCACTGCTTTTGCATGGAAAAAGAATCCACCCTTGCTCCACCCACCCTTCATGTTAAGTTACCCCAACCGACTGAGCGCACATTGAACACAGAACATTAAAGAAATCCAGATGTGTTGTATGCCTCTTTTACAAACACATACAACTACTTGATATACAATGCATTAGTAAATCTCAATGAAATAAAAAAAGAGTTGATATAAAACAAACAGAAATTGAAGAAATGTGGGTTGCCTGTTAGTTTTTGCCTGATCAAAGAAAGGTGAACTTTTCTGTCTGCAAGCATTTATTTGACCATTCAAGATCAACATGAAACAAACTTCCCAGTTACGTTTCTCAAAAAACGAGGTAAGGGGTGACATGTACACTCTAAACGGACCATCTACACATTGAAACCCTTTAACATCAAGCGCATCAACCCATGTGAAAATGATTAACATCACATAAAGAAAGAATCTGAAAAACATTTGAAGCATGTGAGAGTTGAGAATTCATCCTCATGTACAAAATACATCGTCACTTCAGTACACGTCTGTAAAACCACAAAAAATGACAATCAAAACCATGTATGCATCTTGTTACACCGAGAGGCACTCAGTGTGATACGTTGTGTATTATTGCAAGCATATTCTCACTGATATTTGCTACAGAGTGGAGAGAAAAGGTCAACTTTGTCCTCAAATGGCAATTTTTTTTCATGTAAATTTGTAACACTTCATGTGGTGCAAGAGGTTTACGCTACTGGTCTGAAGAAACCAGTTCCAGGATAGTCTAAAATGGGGAATAACAAAAGCATACCGAGGCTCTGTTTAATAAAATCCAAGCACCACTTCCCTGCATCAGGTAGAGAACTATGCAGACACAAAGAGAGGTAAATATTTAGTATCTTAAAACCTGACAAACTATAGCCTCAGTGAGTGGTTTTTACAATCAGACAAAGAAAAAAACACAATACTGCTGTTTCAATTTGAATATTATCATTTTTCCACAAACCGGAAAAGCAACCTTAAATAGTTTGTTAATTAGCAGATACTAGCTTTGCTATAAGTCAGAAGGAAATAAGTGCCTTATCCCAAGACTAGCACACTGATACAGGTACCGGCCGGGTAATTTTTCCACTATCATTTTAATTATCATTATCATTTATTGAGTCCTAATATCAATAATACATTAATATGCAAAGAAATGAACGGACTAATAGGGTGGCCAGGCTTAGGAATCAATACTTTGTTCACAAAATTAACTTACCTAGCACCACACATCAGGGCAACACAAAATAAATGTCAGCACACCCTATCTCTATCAAACTAATCCTAAAGGAGGGAAGCAAACTAGAAACTAGAGAGTTATCGTACAATATGGTGTAATTGATAAACAGATAAATAGTTTCACTGGGTAGGCCTTAGTAGCAGTATTTTCCTCTTACCTATACAGACAGAAATTACAAAGCTACCTTTATACATGTGATCAATAATAACATTAAATATGGTGAATAAACGGCTGAGAATGAGGGAGAGAGAAAGAGTGAGAAAATAAGTTCTTCGTTCTCCACCTAGGAACAGAACTGGTCAAATATACAGATGAAACATAAAAACATCCACAAAATCAACACAAAGTAAACCAAAAGTTGATAAATAAAAAGTGTATTTACATGCAGATGTTCAAAGACTATTATGCACAAAAGAATCAAAAATAATACACAGACATATATTATTGCTTGACATTCGATTATGGCTAAAAGTTGCTTTTCTTTTTTTTTTTTTAAACTATATTCTTAAACGTATTTTTAATCATAAATCCTTATCAGCTGTGCTTTGGAAAATGAGTTCTGTTAAAATGTGATGACTCATAATTCGGGGTAACACACCGACACTCCAGCACAACTTTAAGCATGACATAACACTGATCTTCACAATTTATGGCCGAGAAGTCTCATTTTCACAATTTACACTCCAGAATTCATTTCAATTCATCTCAGCTCAGGCCGTAGCCGCGCTGTCCGAAATGATAGCGAAGCATGTTTCCGCTGTGAAGCTGGTCAATGTTGCCTCCCAGCATTCTGCAGACCTATGAATTGTTGAAGGCATTATGTCATGCTTTTAAAAACCTACACCTATTATGGATGGATCAAGCTCGGCATTTCCAAAACCTTACATTTCTAAAAAAGACCAAAATAAAATCCTCGTCCACATAACCCTGTTCCTTTGTAATTATTAAAGCCTTGTCTGGGGTTTATTTTATTCACACACTGTGAGAACAAACACATACACACACGCATACATACACACTATTGCTTTATACACACAGACAACAGAGCAGAGACAGAAGGACCAGCACATTTTACTGTATACTATACACTGATTGAATAGCACACTTAGCATCAATCCCTTACTTAAACTGGGATATATCAAGTGAGAATATACAGAAGGACATCACTTTAGGCCTGTGTGAAGGCGCAGTTTATAGTTAGACACAAGTATTCATGTGTTTGATGACCATTTTCTGCTATCCTGTCAATATCGCAACCATACCAGTACAGAAGAAGATGAAAACAGAGTGACGGGGTTTTTGTTCTGGACTGAGAGTTAACGTCATCAGTTCGAGTCAGCTGAACGAATAAAGTCAATTCAAAAAGGATGATGACTGCACTGTAGAGACCCGTAATTGTAACACAAGGCATATTGCTTGTTTTGTATCGTAGAACACATTACATGCCACTTCGAAAAAATGAAAAACAAATTTTCACTTTATGAGAGAAGAACCGTTTTGGTGGTAGACCTTAGCTGATCATATTTGAGAAAAATAATGAATCGTTTTATGCGACCATCAAGCGATATTACAACAGCTTAAGAAAATTGAATCATTTTTTTTAGAAACAAACCAATTTTTTTTTGCAAATAAATAACAGGATATCAGCCAAACCTCCATCTCTTGATAATTTTCTGAACAGTAAGTGCACTATGCTCTCCATGTTCAGTGTGCTACGCCCCCTCCTCTTATCAATCGGGTGCTTTGAAGAGATTTTTAAAGACCTCATAAATTTGCATGAGAGCTAATCAAATGCTCGGCAACTGTCCAGAGGAAAGCAAGCTGCTTCTTCGGTCTACCTGTTACCTCCCTGAGCGTTCACACCTCATCCTTTTTCGCTGCTCTTGCTGGGCCACTGGGCCTCTCAACCTGGATTGTCTAGCAGTGTTCCAGACTGGGTTTCTTTTGCTGGGAGACTGAGGTTTACTAGTCGTAGAGGGCTTGTGCATATCCAAATAGCATTGGATCATAACAGAGATTATTACTTAGGTACAGCATATCTACTACAACCCAAACACAACAGATTTAGTATTGCATAAGAATATTTGGTTTATCTAACAAAGAGGGTTATCATTTTTAAAGACCCTGATGACACCGTTTGAAACCAAAACTGATTTTTTTTTTGTGTGACAGGAATATGCTGTGTACTGATAAAATTGCGGTTTCTAAAAGTGATGGGGTTTGTTGTTTATACAAATGAGATTTTTCTTGAACTTGACCAAAGGGGTGCAGTGGCCTTTGAGTGGCTGGGGGCCCCTTTAAAGACATCAATAATTTAAAATTCTGATGAATATTCAAATGTGAAATCTCAACCACTTCTCATGGAACATCCCTGACAAAAAAACAAAAACAAACTAAACCTAATGAGTACAAACAAATGTCCTCTCAAACAGAAAGCGCAAAAGAAACTCTTCCCTGAGGGGTGACAGCACAAGGTGTTAACGCCTTGTACAAATTGCACGGCTGAGGAATGATAGTGTGCAAACAGAAAACAAAAGACAAACAACTGGATTCTATGTTACGGTTGGTGACAGATGTATCAACATGCTTTGTTGGGTTTCTAAAGGGATATCATTTTTTTTTCTTTTTTTTGATCTTTTTTTGAAAGATATTTCTAGAAGCCGCTACTGAGATCGCTGGAATGTCTTAGGAATCCATTCTACATTATAGACGAGTAGACTGGAAAGCGGAAGCAACGACTACTGTTTGGCACATCCAGGGTTTTTTCTACCACTTTACTACCACACTGACAAGAAAGACACACTCAACAAAACAGAAGCACAACAACAAAGCATTCTGAAAATAGCACTTGTCCTACCATTTTTATGTTTCTCCCCTAATCATACAAACAACAGCTAGTCTAATTATTGCAGGAATATAGTTAAGTACTACCTGACATCTTTTTCTCTCCCTCGTTCTCTTTCATGAGTTTTTTTTAACCAAAACATGTTACAAAAATAGAAGCTTTACTACCAGACAAGGCTTTGAATATTCACTTTCCCTTCACTGTTCCTTCTGTGTCCTGTTGTGGCGTTGCTGAGGCTGAGGTTGTGGTGAGAAGGCAGATAAAGTCACTCAAAAACAACAAAAAACAATCTGAACAGTTTGACAGTGGCTCATGAATGTGCTTTTAGGTTAGACTGTATACCTTTGTCATTAGGCTGTCAACCTGCTTGCTGTATCTTCACCTTCCACTAGATGGAACAATTGGATTACGGTCTCTGTGTGGATCTTAAAACCTGGCTGGGATGTTTCATTTCTGTTTTCTTGTGGCCTTCTTTACATATTACGTGAGGTTTTAGTTAAATTAGTACCACATATCTTTTGTAGTACATAAACGGCAGTGTGTTGCAACTGTTTGACCAAACAACACCTCTTTATTCTTTTTTTTTTTTAATCCAGGTTTAATCCTGTTCATAACAAAGATCAAGAAAGCCAAGAGACTTCCATGTCACAAAAAAAGTTGTGTGCATTCTCTCTAAAAGGAGTATCAGAGCTAGATTTTGACAGGTGTCATGAAGGCAGTTGATGAGGTAACAGGTGACAGAGCTCCTCTAACCTGCCTTCTCATCCGAGCCTCTTTGTTCACCAACCAGCAGCCTCGCCAGCAATCCTAACAGACAGCCCTTACACTTCCAGACCAGTATCATCTGCAGCTCCCAGGACTAGCCTCTGTGACCATGGTTCAACTTGTATTTCTTGTGCACATGCAACACATCACTAGGTAAATATACAAGTCTTAAATTAAAGAAAGGTGTAAATAAAAGTGCCTTATCAATTCAACAATTAAGAATGGTCTAACTACTAATATCATACATGTTATTTAAAATAGATTCTATAAACATTTATTTTTTTCTGTATAGTAAGTACTTATGACCATATACCCTGTAGTACATTATAAAACAGGTGGAATGGACCCTTTTCATTGTGTTGGTGCCCTGTGCTTCTCCAGGGCACCTGTCCAGAGAAGGATTAATAGCAGATGGCCTTACATGATTTCACTATGCAACAATGGTGGATGGAGTCTTTGACAGCTAAAATCATTGCGTTTTCATTAGAATTACCAGAATCCTATATGTTTCTTTTTTTTTTTTTTTAAACGATTGTCCATAGAGAGGTGTCGATTGCATCACCATGCCGACAGACCCTCCCTCAAAGTCGCTGTGAGTTTTCATTCCAAGAACGGCATCCAAAAGATACGACTGAACACAAGAGAAAAAGGGCTGAACTTGACCAAAATGTGCGCATTTGTCAGCTGTTTATTTCAGTTTAGGGAGCTAGGGATAAGACTATTCGAAGTTTTGAATGTGAAAATACTAAAACTGTTTGGGAAATTGAATCTGAAAAACAATACCGATGCGGATTTATCCTCAAATTGAAGACGTCTTCAGCTGTTTTTAAAATCCAAAAGTGACTCAGTAATTGTTTATGTGATTACAAGTCAGATGTACAGGTCAATCACAACACGGGCGATGCGAAAAATACTGGGGAAAATGAATGAATGAAATGAAGTGAATCATGATAGAAATGCGCAAAAGAGGGTCAAGTTCAACCAGACAGAAATCATTTGTCCCTATCTCATCTTCATGTCCCATGGGGTGTCGGGTCCCACAAGTCTTCCAAAGAGAACTAAATTCAATAAAGTAAACCTCAAGAATCAACTCCCTAAGCCCTCCCCTTCAAAGTAAAAGAAGAAGTTGAACAGCGTGCCATCTGTCCGCTCTGGTTTTGTGCAGGGCACCAATAAAGTGTCTCAGATTCCTCCTCCACATTCCCCTACGGTGGGCACACTGGCACCTGGCAGGGCTGCTACCCGTCAACGGGCATGGACTGCTCAAAGTCTGATCCGAACAGCTCCTTGTATAAGGGGGGGAAGTGGGCACGCACAATGTCTGGATATATTGCTTTGAAAGCTGTAAGCTTCTCTGTATGCCTACTGCACAGCGCTCGCAGTGTCGACACTTTGCATATCAACTGTGGAGAGAGAGGAGACAGGCTGTTTAGATTCACAGGGAGGCAAGGACATGGAGCAATGGTAGTGAAAAACATTCCTCCCTACAGTGTATTCCCTCTCACACAGGGGCAAACAGACTTGTAAATATTGAGACAAGCGCTCAGGCAAGAGGAAAACATGACACTTCATATTATGGAGCTGGTGCAATTGATAAATTGCCACTTCTCCACTGATAAAAAGGCATTTAATGAAACATTATGAAGGCTTCCCCTGAAATCTGTGTAAGCTTAATCAAATGCACTAAACATGGTTGATGGCCTGTGGATAAAGATCCTAAACAGTGGTTGATTGCGCCGCTACAAGGCTAGAGCATGCTTAGCAGACAGCAACTTTCAGGGGTAATGGATGGAGTGTACGGCATCGCACTGTACCTTTGTAAGTATACCATCCTCTCTGTGGTTCTTCTGCAGGACGTGCTGGAGGGCCAGTTGAATCTTCTGCTGGAGTTTCTCCACCTTCACCTTCTCCTGGAGCCAAGACCGGTCTGCAAGGTAAATTATCACAACTGTTTGCTACTGTAAAAACACACACTTGAAAGCCCTTTAACAGTCAACTTGGCTCATGTGAAAAGGAAATGATGCAGTGCCACTAATACCAGATATTAATTGATAGAGAAAAACAGGAGGGCAACAGCGTTCTTTGTCGTGGTGAATGTGCGTCTGCCTTTTTTTCCCTTTGCACTGTGAGTGACACCTACCAGCAGACATCAACACAAAGGCGGAGAACAGGGCGATCTCATCCTCAGACAGGTGCATAGAACACAAGTTTTTCCCAAACTCGAAGACGGAGCTGATCAAGTCGTCACAGCCTGCCACAGCAAAGGACACAGAGAGAGGGCTTAGGATGAGGAAGACCAAAGAACAACATTCACTCTTGATCTTTATTGGGAGAGAGGCACACAGGGAGGGGAGAGGAAGGGGAAGGAATAAAAAAGAACGGCATGCTGACAGCACATGGGAGCATCTTAAGCAGAACAGGCAATGCCTTTACTGAGTTTTGCCTCCCAGACGAGTCACTTTTGGCAGTTGGGGTGGTGTTATGCAAGCCAAAATGAGGTCACTATTGAGGCTTTTAGTTAAATCAATTATCGGGGATACAGAGAGACAGGCGGATGCCACTGTGGCTCGGGAAGCCCATCACTCTGCCTACCCTGCCGCGGACCCCTCTGTGCAGAACACACAGGACACTGGGACTCTCCAAGTCACATGCACACACAAACAGGGAAATACACGGAATGGCAAACTTACACCAAGAACCAGAATTCAGCATTTTACTACCGCCATGGGACATATTTACATTTTTTTACCGTCAAAAGGTAGTTGGAAATCCGAGAAAATCCACGGTGGAGAGTCTTACTATTGTCACGGCAGTCAAACACGAATGCTATTTGCTTTCGCCTGAGATGTTTTATATCAGACTATCAATGATGGTTTTGATAGCGCTCCCCCTAAAGACACTCCGTCTTGCTTTATTTATTCCACAGTTACAGGAGCCATATGCAGCAGAGCCTCACTAACATCTCTGTTCTACCATAAATAACCATTGCAGAGACAGCAATGCCAGGTGAGGCAGGGATGAGTGCTTAGTGTTTGCTTCCAGGCCTTCAGCATTGTGTAAAACAGAGCAGCAGACTCTAATTTTGGCTATTACACCAAGGGAAGGAGTAAGACACTGTAAGAAACACACACGAACACAGCAGCATACAAATACACACATGTAAACTCATTCAAACGTGCACATGCACGCACGCACACACACACACACACACACACACACACACACACACACACACACACACACACACACACACAGACACACACACTCCACTTACCTAATGACTTGAACACATCAGGTCCGGCATACTTTCCATCAAAATAGACTGTGTTGTTTTGCGAGTCAAAGGCACGGCACATTCTGACAAACACAACTTCCAAAGAGCCTGTGGAGACAGACAGGAACAAGATGCTGAATCTGAGAGTTGTTTCTTTTTTCCCCAACAGTTGCACATCAGTAAGGGATGCAAAACACATGATTGTGCTTTGTGCTGTTCTTCTACAATGTGAGTAACACAACCACTTTGACATAAAGAAGCCTGCCATCAGAGGGAGAGAAAAAAAACACCTCTGCAGATGATAATATCATAGACAGAAGGCTATTCTTCCATAATGACATGCCAGATAAATATTGAGCTTCATTCAGTAGTGACAGTGTTTATTCATTCAACCTTTATTTAGCAAGATAGGTTGGGAATTTATTCTATCCTGCAATTTTGTACCACTCTGTGGGAGTTGATAAGAGGATCAAGAAAATGTAACAGAAGCCATTACTGCCTCTAAGGGAGATGCTACTGTTTTAAATGTCATGTCTGACAAGGGATCTCAGTCTTTATTTCATTATTCATATTGGCTGTGCTAATGTAAATAATACTCAAGGAAAGACCCAGGAGAGGTGTTTGTTTGCTGCATGTGCGGTATGTGTGCATGTGCGTTTCAGCATCTGTATTCATGCGTAAATATAGTTGACAGTGTGCACAGACCCATAGCTGCATTTAATATTCTGTAAGTATGTCTTCATGAGAGCAGTTTGAATAAGCAGACATCATCGGTGTCTGAGGAAAGAGAGGGGAATGGCAGCCGTCATGATAGGTATTATCTGAGCTCAGGAACACATTGCTTATCTAATGCTGTGTCCGTCCCTGCTATGTATGTAATGAACAGAAGAAAATAAAGAGCGACAGAGGCGGAGAGAGGAAACAGGCAGGGCGGGGTCTCCTCTCTGTGACACTGTCTATGCGTGTGAAGAAGAGGACTTTGTGCAGTCAGGTCAGCTACGCTCTTGTGACAATGCCAGAGGGGGGTGGGGTGGTGGTGGTGGTGATGGGTGAGTTTGACGGCAGCAGGCCATGTTGACAGGCTGTCATACCTGCTTTCAGCAGCACTATCTGATCGTTCTGACACAGCTCCATGAAGCCGTCGATGCGCTTGGCGAACTCCACCACATACTGAATGGCCTCTGTTATTTTGATAGCACACAGCTGCCACATGACTTCCCGGGGCTAAGAAGAGATAGGACAGAGAATGGGTTATCTGCTTTAAAACAATGGGTTTGATAGCTGTTACTGCTGTGGAGGCCAGCACAGGCCCGGTTGTGGTCGTGGTACCTTGCTCTGGTAACTCTCGACTTCCTCCTGCAGGAAGGCCTGCCAGGTCATCTGCTGCAGCTCCTCCCTCAGGTACTGACATGTCTCCATGTGTGACTTGGAGATGTTCTGGGCCAGGTGCTCTGCAATACAAGAAGATCACAGCTGAGATCTGAATGTTACTCACAAGGATATGTGAAAGTGAAGACCTCGCTGATGAAATATGCCACAGGAAAAGAAGATTTATTTACTGAGCTTTCAAAAAGGAGGAGAGGCAGATACGCGTGGGCTTTTTTGACTGGGAAAAGGCTTGTTGACATTTCCTTTTACTGCCTGCAGGAAGCTCATAACTTAAGGTTGAGGCACAGCCAATCTAGTTATGACACAAATGCATGGCGAGGAGGAGGGGCGCCACATTACTCACTGAAACAAAGGTCACATTTTCTCTGAGAGAAATATTGAGTATAAGAATTTAAATGGTTTTGAAAACACATCTGTTAAAAGGAGTTCCTGGGCACAGGGGAGCATAAAAAAATGATTTCCCCAGACGCCTGCCCTGCTGGATCCTGATTGGCCCTAATTAATGGAAACTAATTACAAAAAAGAGGCTCTTTTAATGAGTGTTGGAGATGAGTCTCCAACCTCCTGCTATTTTAAGCAACCTTTGTGTCGTTTGCCCCACGGTTGAGTTGCCCCCCCCCCCCCCCCCTCCATTTTGCTGTCTCTCCTCTCGTCTCCCCCTGCCTCTCTCCTGCTACTTACCTAGTTCAGCCATGGACACGGTGGGGGAGGTTTCTCCGTTGGTGAAGGAGCAGTAAGGGAAGAAGCCAGAGCCAGGGGCAAAGTCGCAGATGGGCTCCGGTTTGATGCCGTTGATGTCCAGGCCTGACTGGTCAGGAGATGGCTGGATGTCCAGGTAGAAGCTGCTGACCGCCGAGTCTGGTTTGCTGCCGTCAGGGGTGTGACCATCCATGTAGCCGCTGAGGTCGTCATGGAGCTCGGTGAGGCCATTGGCTGAGAGGCCATAGCTAGGTGTGAGCGGCTCCGCCTCTCCAGGCTGTTGTTGGTGGTCACGCTGCTGCTGCTGCAGCCGGTGCTTCTGGACCTCAGCGTACAGGCTGTCTCGCTGCTTCTTCGACATGCGGCCAAACTTCACCGCTGTGATTAGCAGGACAAAACGTCTGTTACACTCTAGTGAAACATTGCAAACAGACAACCAGAAATATGTGATAATAACTTATATATATATGTTTATAATAAACATTATAAAAGCCCTAGTTAATTAGAGAACTTTTATGTGTTACTTACTTTACTTTATTTGCTTTTTATTGTTGAGTCTTAAAATTTTTCTCTATAATGAGTAAAACAGTCTCACCAGTGGGGTGAATTACCAACACAAACTTAATTCAATAACTTTCTAGATACTAACAAGATACTGACAGTCATGTTTAGAAAATGCCTGAAATAGTGGCATTGCTCTAAGAACTAATTGTATTATTTCACACTATTAGCTAAATTCTGACTTCTATAACAAAAACATAATTCTTGCCGACAGAAGAAATTACTTGTTGACAAGAGAAAAGGATTGAATTAGGGATTTTTGGGGCACATTAATTCCTTAATTACTATAAATTGTGTACCACATTCACAGTCAATTTATGCCCTCCCTGACAAAGTAAAACAACACTCATGTATGTTGAAGTTGTATGTTACTATTAGACCAAAAGACACTTGCTATTAGCATCATTCTGCACAAAACTGATGTACAGTACATTAAAAGTGATATACTCTTTAAATAGAAAACACTGATGACAAAAAAGCAAATCTCCATTTTTCAGGAGGGATCACTAATGACAGAGATTATAAAAAAATTAACAGCTTCATAAGTGCAGAGGCAGAAGTGTGAAGTGACTAACAGCTTACCAGCCACTCAAACGTGAGACAGGCTAAGTTGCTGCCTCCTGTTTCAAGGTTTCCAGACTAAACACTGGTGCTGAGAATGTGACTCCTTGGCCAGAGTTCTGGGGGCCTGGCAGTATGTCAGCCGGTCACAGAGTGTGTCTATGTGTGTGTGTGCATGTGTTTGTGTGTGTGCTTGTCTACGCACAGTGGAAAGCGAGTGGAGCAGCGAGGAGTAGAGTGCGGGCAGATGGGCTCTGGTGTGTTGAGTGAAAGCAAGAGTCACCTTCGTCTGTCCTGAGTGTGTGTGTATGTGTGCGTATATGCGCATGTGTCTGGCTATGCAAAGGCACTCATAAGTGCTAATGTACTTCTGTGTTCATTCATATTCATGAATATGTATGCATGTGTAACTGAACTTAAGCAAAGCACTGTGCATAAAGATATGCCAGCCTCAGCCATGTCTGTTCAGCTTTTCTCTTGTCTGTGTGAATTCCTGTGTGTTTTAAAAAAAACAAAAAACATCATAGATCTGCTTTGTTCTGATATAATCTCCTCAGCTCAGCCCAGTCTGGACTGGCCCTGTCTGGACCAGCCTGGCACAGCAGGAGCCCTCCAGCACACATCCCCACCTGTGTGCTCCCATTACAGCATCTCAGCTGCAGCAGCACTAATGACAACCTCTAACAACCTCCTATTTCATCAAACCTAGTTTCTATCACAGCAACAAATTAGTCCCACAGACAAAGCACTCACCTGCTACTGCCAGACAATGAACACAGACTGACATCTTAGCATGTGTTCATGTCACCATTTTCTTGAGATGTCTGTTGTATCTCTTTGAGAATAATGGTGTTCATTATCTGTTTGTGTGTGTGTTTTCTTTGTCTCTAAACCAAAATATTGTTTTTTGGTACTATATCAATATAGGGCCAACTAACAATAATGATAGAAACCCACAGATGTTAATGGCTACATAAAAGCAGTTGCAAAAGAGTTATGGTGTTGTTTTTTTTTACTCTTTCAGGAAATATACCTCAGACTCATCATTTTTTACAGATTTTCACTGACAAATACTCAGATTTCTATGTGGGAGCAGGGTCATATCAAAACGTTGCATTTCCTGCCGCAAGAAGATAGTGACTAGAAGTTTACACTAAACAATGTCCTCTTCCTTTTTTGTAATTGATTTTCTCATCCAGTCCTCACTCATTCTTTTATATTAAAAATAAACAAATACATTCCTGGCTTGTTTTTTTGTATGTTTTTTTCCCCAAATAAACACAACCAATAACTTGATAAAATGACATTAATATTTTGATTCCCTTAGGAAATTCTTTCCTCTCTTTCCTGCCTTCATAGGGAGGTCAGAGTCCACAACAGCATCCCTGAAGCACTGCTTCAAACACACTCCAGCAGAGCAGATTCTTGCCCACACAGGTGCTTGAACCCGGGCCCTTCACCTCCCCTGATTCACCATGCCCCCCTGCTGTGTCTGCCCACCTCTTCCATCAAGCACTTACCATCTCGTGACATACCCACTGCCAGGCACTTCTGCAGCCGGCAGTGCTGGCAGCGGTTGCGGCTGGTGCGGTCGATCAGGCAGTTCTTCTGACGGGGGCAGGAGTAGGCTGCATTGCTCTGCTGACTCCTCCTGAAGAAGCCCTGAACAGAAAAGGAGCATGGAAACACTTTGGGTTACTGGATGAACCACAGTTGGAGGAAAAATGTTCTGGGACTGAAGGATCAATTCATGTTTTCATAGTGTTTTAGTGCTGACAAAATTCATTACCGATTGATAGTGATATACTGTATTCCTGGTGGTGATACTTTTATTTTACTGCTGCCAAACAGATTAGATAATACTACTCCTGTTGGCTGTTAAATTTGGCATTCAAAGAGAGTTTTATTTCACCAGTGTGTACAGCATGAGGGTGGTGTGTTTGGGTAGGAATGATAACAGTGGATGGTATTTTTCTTCAGTGGGGCTATTAGTGTTGATTAACGCAGCACTGGCATGTGCAGTGCTAAAGCATTGCGAATGCACACCGACTGGATTCCTCATCCTTTGACTTAATGAATTGATTCCAGCACATCATTAACATGCCCCACTCTACTGCTCCATACACATATGTCTTAATTAGCTGCTCATTGGCTGTTTAATTACAAGAAAACAGCTGACAGCTGCCAAGTTGCTTTATAATGGAAGCCATTATGGAAACAGGCTATAACTGCCAGTGACAAGCAGCACTCTTTAATAATGCTATGATTTATGGTCCAAACTTTTGTACTCGCACATATCATTAAAGGCCTCTCTGCCTTGGACTAATTAGCAATCATTAAAGATAGATTTCAGCAGTTTATTCTTTAGTGTTTTGCTCCTTTCAGCTCCTGTGTGAGGGAGAGTAACATTGGGAAGAACAGGAACCTCTCTCTCTCTCTCTCTCTCTCTCTCTCTCTCTCTCTCTCTCTCTCTCTCTGTCTGTCCCTCCTCTCCTCTCTCTCTCTCTCCACACACACACACACACACACACACACACACACACACACACACACACACACACACACACACACACACACACAGGAGCAAACAGTAAAGGTGCAGGCTGGCTGAGGAATGCTAATGATGTGCCTGGTGACAAGCACTGGGACAAGAATACACTCTAAGCACAAAATTCCCCTCACTGTGAATGGCTGGTGCATTTGAAACAGTACAAAAGGCGGCTTCAATGGAAGCAACACTGTAGCAAACAGCCAACAATCTGCTATAATTCAAAGCACTCTCCTTTTGATCATTTTATTTCAAGAAGAGCATGCTGCAGCAGAAGCAAAAAGTGAAAAGACATGTTCCTGGGAGGGAAAGGCAGAGCAAGGCAGAGAGATGACTTTGTCCTACTAATTGTGCTTTTCTGTGATGTCCTCTGTGGTGCTTGACCACTTTAATGATCATGTTCTTTGTGTTTACACTTCGCAGTCCCTCTCCAAATCATTGTAAAACTTCAGCAACATAAACGTTTTTCCTAGCAAGCAACTTTCCATACCTCCTCAAATTTACCTGTCTTCCCCCTCTCAGATCTCTCTCTCTCTCTCACATACGCACATGCACACGCGCACACACACACACACACACACACACACACAAACACTACTTCCCATGACACAAACAGCTCCAGTCTCTTGATGCTTACCTTACAGCCTTCACATGTTATCACGCCGTAATGGATGCCTGATGATTTGTCTCCACAGATCTTGCAGGGAATTATTTCGATTTGAGCTGCAGAGAAGAAAAGAAAATGAAAGAAATAATAAATAAAAAAAAAAAATCAACATTTTGCTGTCACAAGTCACTGTACAACACCCTCGCCATGGATCCATGTTGGTACATGAAAGAGCACTGCGCTTCTAAAAACATCTCATCCGGTGGCTTTTGAATCCTCACTTCCACAGAGCATTAGCTGAATATTTACAGAGTTGGATATGTGTGTGTAAGAAAGGGAGGAGGACATTTTAAGTCCTCACAAGCAGCCAATGTAAACAAAGTGTCAAACACAACTTGTACAAGGAAAAACTCATCTACCCACGAACCCAAATACAGAACAGTCATATTAATACTAGCCTGGAGCCGTGACAAAGGCTCATTTAGAAACATGAGGAGACTTCATGAAGCCTCTTAAACTTCAAATCCATAAGAACCTCCAAACTAAATCCACTGCAGCCACAAAGACTAATAACAGGGCCTGTGGTGGACAGAGCGGTGGCAGTGACTGTGTACGTCTGTATACGCTATACGAGAAAAAGTGTTCAGTGGCCGTGGTGTTGGGCTGTTGACAGGCCTGTGATTCACCCGCCATAGAGGACAAAAGCACACAGAGGACAGGCCTCATCCATCGTTGGCCTTCTCTTCAGGACTCAGGAGCAGACCACAGGGCAACACAACAGAACACACAGGCATCAGAGACACAGAACTCCCAGCTCGTCCCACTGCTCTCAGCTTTATCATTGCAGCCACTGATGCTACATCCCTCTCCACGTCCACCTCCCCCTCTGCCCCCCCCCCCCCCTCTCTCCCTCTAGAGATCTCTATCTCACAGCCCTCCTCCACATCTCCAACATCTCAGTCTCACCATCCCAACAGTGCAGTACAGAGCCAGACGAACACCGCTATCTGATCTAAATCGAGGAAAGATCACCGCAGGATATTTTCTCACAATGTAATGGTTTTCTCCAACCAGCCATGTGGCCAACCAATCAGAGCATGTGGAGCTATTGCAACACCAGTCTCTACCAATTAGGGGAGGAATACTATGTTTTTTGCCTTAATAAGATGCAATAAAATTATAATAATTAAAAAAGTGGTGGAAAATTCGATGTCAAAGTGTTACATCAACCTCTCCCCTCCAGCCAGGCCTAACTGTCTCTTCACAAGTCTAGAAGCTTCAAATATCCCTCGTACACCTTAACAACCAACCTCTTTAAACTAGTTTGATCACATCAAAAGTACTTCTGCTGAAGTTCAATCCAAAGATCCCTGCCCATTTTAATCATCTGCCTAGGAGCTTGTAATGTGTCATGTGGATAATGTCCTTGTCCCTGAGGCATGCCCGGGAGAGGCCCTTAACACAGAGCCTCTAATCCACTAACCCCGGAGCCACACTCTATTCATTCAGGAATCTGTGTCTGTTCTCCTCGCGCTGCTGGAGTCAACAAGACCGGCCATGTTTACATGGAATTAGCCTACATTTTAGTAAAATGAACAAACGGAGTGGTGGAACATGCACAATTAATTCTCCTCCAGACAACACCTGCTGCGATTTGTGATTCTCACATACAATAGAGGGCACTGCACCTCGTCGGCCCGGATTAGAGTGAAATCCAGGCAGGAGGCGGGCTTCGACAACCTAACTGAGAGGGTTAATTTATAATGAATCTTTTCCTTACTGTGCACAGTTGCTTGTTATTTTGGTTAGGTCTATCTCTGTATGAGTGCACTCTATTGTTTGTTTTTGTGTTCTCCCTGCATGAGCATTAGCAGTGCAGTGTGTTTCAACTCCTTTAGTGTTTTCAGCCTCATTACTTACATAATTTGTTCTGACATGCACTCACAACAACTGAAGCGTGCCATAATTATGACTAGTTGTGGTTGTATTGAGTTAAGGGTTGTAGTGACAGGCCCCAGCCATTGGGTGGCAGTGCAAGGCTGTGGCTATGGTTGTCTTGCCAAGTTAAGCCAAGCTTCTTCCACCCACCCTATCCAGCCCACAGGCTTTTGGCTCTGAGCTCCAGCCTCTGATAGCTCCAGGCTTAGGCTGCTGCTAGCTTCCCCCACCCCCACAGCATAGCTGTGAGATGCCTTCATCTCTCCTGAAGAAGCGGAGCTGGCTAGGCGCTCGCTCAGGCCTGACAGAGGCTGTGCCACATCAGGTGAAAGCAGTGGGAGTAGAGACACGAGGGTGCCAGGCCGGGCAGGGCATACACATACACGAGCATGCCTCACAAAGCCCTATCTGCAGCAGGAAGACCCTGAGTGCACACAGCTTCACCAGCTAACACCCTCTCACTCCACCGCTGCACAAGCCCCTGAATGCTCAGTGCACTCAACAGTAAAAAGGGTTTGTCTCTGGACCGGCTGAGGCAGGCTCTGTCGTTTCTTGTATGAGAGAAGACCTCAGTATGAACACAGAATAATTTCCACACTAGGATAAGCTGCTTTCAAAAAGATGTGGAGAGAGGGGTCAAGGAGAATAAATACCCAGCAATGATACAATGGAGATCAAATAAACCATGAAGTCACCTACATCATCAGCTGAAGTCAATATTTGTATATCCGTGACTGTGCAAGTTGTCCTCTTGTGTGACTGCTCATGGGGTCTCTAAGCTACACTTTAGACACTGAGGATGATTTAAACTGAATTCACACAGGAGAATCAGTCAAACAAAAAGGCATGCGCTCATAAGCACTCCCAATCTGGCAGTCAATATCTATTGACATGAGCTGTGGTGTTAACTGCCTCTTGGTGTGAAACAGCCAGCTGCTGGCTCGCTTGAGCTTGACCAGCGCAGTGCCACTGATCCCATTCACTGCGCCTGCCTGCCTTCCTGCCCGCCTTCCTGCCTGCCTGCCCGCTTCCCTGCCAGCCAGCACTGCCTGCACTGTTTACGACATCAAAGCCAGGCACAGCTAGACGGGCAGCCATGCTAAAGCCCATCCCAGCAGCCCGACGCTTCTCACAGCACTGAGATGGCCTCTGCATGCAGGCCACTTCAAAGACACCTGCTGAGACGCCAAGATTATGTGTGAATCACACTGCAGCACAATCACACCACACGCATAATCATAAGGGCCGGACGGCGGCTCAAGACTGATTTCCTGTATGCAGCATTGCAGCCTGGCGTGGGTGTCTTGGACAATGGACATGGCAGAGAGAGGGGACAGTCAAGCCGAATGCTAAAGCTTGTTCTTTGTCTGTCTGTGGTTGAGCAGTTCAAGGACACTGATTCACCACACTAGCAGGCCCTTTGAGGGGATGACGTGTCACTCAGAGCACATGCACAATAGGGCAGCCAGGCTTCTGCATGTTCACCCAGTGCCCTTCACTGTCTTCTCCACTGCCCTGAGATCAACCCACTGCTAAAACTACACTACATTATCAAAGACCTGGAAACCGACAGTCAAATGTGAACACCCAGAACAATTTGCCAAACACACTAACAGCTTACAGGGGCCCTGTCATAGTTTGTATTGTTATAAGCATCAGATAGACAGACATTGTCAGACAGAACATGTCTTCCCTATTCACTGCAAATGTAGTATTGATTCATTCAATGATATAAAGAGTCATTCACAGGACATAATGAAACTGTGAAGCTAAGAAATAAATAGAAAAAATGGTGAAATATTTAGAAATGCTGCTACTCTGGTAGTCACTATGCAGTGTGAATTCTTGATGAAAAACAACAATTAGTATGCACTAAAGAGGACCTGATATTCGTACCTACTACAGTATAGTGTACTATATTATCAAATTTAAAAATCCACACAAATGTGGAACATTTTACTTAGTTCCCACTAATTATTCTTAAATTTGTTTTCCATAATTAACATAATTATATTGTTCACATTTTAGATACAGCATGCTGGTAAAAAAATAAAATAAAAACTGAATATCCCACAGGCTTGTGCAAACATGGAAAATCACCAGTCAAAATCTCCTGGCTGTTTCCACTGAACCCTTGGACTACTGACATAACGTTGAAGGATTAAGATTATCCCTTACATTACAGACCCATGCCCAGGCCACCGTCATAATGCTGAGAGCTTAATACATTACTCGATTGGACCAATAAATCATTTTCTCATGGCCTGATGATTCATGATAGATGTGTACAATAAACGAGGTCTGAGATCGGGGTGTCTATATTCTCTTCTGTCTATGCAGAGCCCTTATTGTTTTCATTGGCTCACTTACAAAACACATCGTTCTGAAAGAAAGCATGTGAAGCAGTTGGGAAAAAAACCACATTTGCTTCTCTGCACGTGGTGGTGTGTGAGTGAGTGAGTGTGTATTTGTGTGTGTCGGCCGTGTTGTGTTGACAGCTGTCAATGACAGAGTGACGCAAGCCAGCGGGCTCATGTCAGAGATTATGTAAGGAATTGAACAGGGCCCAGTGTTATGAGCAGATTAACAATTCTTCTCCTATCAGACAAACTGTGTTACTGCAGCCTCCATTTAGAATATTTTTGCAACAAAACCAAACAAAAGCTTATAAGGACACATGCCTTCTCTCAGGACTGTAATACAAAAATGTACACATGGTCAACATACAAACACCGGAGGCACTGAACCGGCTGGCAAATGTGCACTAAGCAATGTTCCTCCATCATTATGTGCAGCTATTCATTTTGTGGCGATCAGCTGTCGGTTGATAAAGAGTCTTCTTTAAACAGATACCCATGACAGTCAGATCTAGCTGTGGAGAGACGACAGCCCAACAAGAGCTGGAATCAGAATTCTGCCTCTTTTCATCTGCCGGGGCTCTGCTGTCATGTGAAGTCGCACAACACAATACTTTTTTTATTCCCATTTAAGCAGCAGAAGAAATGTTATTTGAATGTCAGCGGCAAAGGACAGTTGTGGCACGGAACACAGGCTGAATAGTATAAATGTGTTATTTGTTTAGGGATCGGGGGCTGTTGGCATATTACCATAGAGCTGTTCTAATGGCATTTGCAGGTTTGTAGCACAAAGAAAACACACGGCGCTTGTACAGAAATTCACCTGCAGACCAAAACTGTGTATCATCACTTTAAACAGCTCCCATTCAACCTATGAACACGCCAAAGTCATCAAAAAATATTCTGACCAGAGGGATTAGAGCAAGGAAAGACATAATTGACACATTTTGATGTCTCTATGCTGCGTCTTGCTAATTCCCCCCCAATCATTTAGCTGCCTAAGCTGTGATCCCCCTTCACTAGAGACCCGCTATACTTGAAGAGATATTTCCGTTTCAAAAGATGGGCTCTTTAAGTCTTTCCCTATTATTCCTTCATAGCAGTGCAGTGACTCTGCTAAAGCTCAGGTCTGGACCATTGCCCTTGGCTGCTTTTTGGATGAACTCAAGCGTACATCTCTGTGTTTGTTTGTGTGTGAGGCCTATTAATATTTCAACACTGCCCAACTTCAGTTGCCTGTACAACACAGCAGTGCGTCTCTCTTCATGTCTCTCCCTGTATTTACTTGACTGTTTTATTGAAGTGCATTCTGACACCCTCTATGAGGGGGAGCAGGAGAAGGGAAGATGTATTCCCAAACCGCAGCACAAGACATCTCTCTCCATGTCTCTGTCTCCACCGGCGTAACAGTAATTTGGGCACTAATTTATGTGTTGTTGTGGCAAAGATTGACGAGCTTCTTGACTGGGAGTCTGCGCGCCTGCACTCTAGGGGAAACAACAAAAGCCTGGGTTTACCGAGCAGACGAGCACCATGAAGGGTAGCGTGTTTGTGGCGTTCCTCTCCCCTCCCCTGTCTGCCCCACCTGAGCTCAAATCTCTCTCCCCATCACTCCTTACCTCCCTCTATCTATCTTCCCCCACCTATTCCCTGCTTGTCTGTGACTGCAGTGACAAGCAAAGTTGTGCTGGGGACCGGAGGGCACGCCCCCTCTGTGTGTGCGAGCTTGTGCGTGCGGGCGTACATGTTTGCCAGGAGGGAGAAAGACTCTGTTTACTCTGATGGTAGTATACAATCTGTAGACAGCACTCACTTATGCATTCTACCAGCCCCTAGTTAGTCAGAGAGAGTCATGAGAGCTGAATAAAAAAATCTGTGTTGCAAATGTTTATATGCTTTGTCTAACTATTTAGATCATTTGGTTTGGGCCCTTTATACATTTAAATGTGATACATCCTCTATTATAATGACATACATTTTGAAGGGAAATATAAGTTTTTCCAAGTCTGAGTCAGAGTTGCTTGTGTATTGTTTGCTTTACTCATGCATTGTGCAGCAAGGCATTGGGATGCACCAAAACTCAAAATCACTGAGGCTGAAATCACACAGGACCGACTGATTGACTGGTGCAGGAGCTGCTGTCTGAATTCTAAGATTCAGCGAAGGATCATGTGATGCTTCTGAACCTTTAGTCTGACCACTTGAACTAAGCAGGCAATGGTTAAAGCCTCGATTGTGGTACACTGCCTTAGCTAAGCACCTCTCAGCTCCTCATCTCCCTGCAGGGACAGCAGCCTAGTAGGCTCCTTTAGAAAAACACAGGAATATATAAATAATGAATCCACCAAAACATCCACTGCAATTACACGCAGAAACCTTTACACAACAACAAAGAGCCTTGTTCAGTTGCACCAGGGAATTTGCCACTGCCACACTGTACAACTTCCTTCCTCCTATAATTGCTGTATTAGTATGCATTTCTGTAAGACAACTAGGATTCTGCTGTGGGTTTTTGAATAGGACTTTTCTACTGTTTCACACAAAGAAATGAAAACTTACATCCATACAACTTCCTGCATTGTCTTTTTGCCAGAGGGGTGACTGAGTATATGAGCATTTTTCTTGTGCATTTTAGACACTTGCGAATTCTATCTGTGGGTGCTTCAGTTATGGTAGCTATTGGGGGAGAGAGTAGTGGGGGTGTGAGGGGCGGAATTGAGAAGGGAGGCTGGGGGTCCCATCTCATGCTGCTGCTCAGGGTCAGTGGGTCAGAGGCACGCAGCCAGAACACACATGGAGAGCAGGCTGAATAGTTCAGCTGACAGTAATTGTCCCTCTGTGGTCTCCTTAGGAAAACATGTTTCCAGACAATGCAGACCGGCTGCACGGGCCAGATAGTAATCATGATCTTGATTTGCTCCATCGAAGAGGGAAGCTCAGCATAAGCCTGCAGTTATGGCGCGAGTCAGTATTTCCATTGGAGCTGACATCAGCTGAAGCCAGCCCTGCGCAAGCACGCAGCACATGCATTAATAGATCAAGAGATGAGCTTTATTCCAAAACATTTGAAATCAATTTGAGGGGGGTAAAAAGTAATAAAAAATCATCATGTAATAGCTCTACAAATAAGCAAAAAAGGAGGTCCACAGTGTTGATGAAAAATTATCCTTTAAAAATTGTTATTCTTAAATATGTCCTATATGACGGGAATTAGCATTTAGAGTATACTATACTGCAGGTAACATTATAACAATACAGATGCCTTAGCTACATCTTCAGTTAGCTCCTGCTTCACATCGTTGTTGCCTGCAGCCTGTTAATGTTTTATACATCAGTCACCCTGAATTGTTACTTATATAATGGACATCAGATTGTGGAAGGAAACTTGGAAGCTTTTAAATCCTATGCCCATGTATCATTCAAATGCATTGTAATCTCAAAATTAAAAAGTCAGTCTCCGAAACATGAGCAGGTCTGTCTACCTTTAATGGAATCAGGAACGTTACCGTCTACGAGTTTTATGAACGCTGCACACAGCAGTGCGGTTACTCAACAGTTTTTACGGCTGAGCTGATGAGCACTTTTTACAGCACCTCTGACATTCTGCTTGAAGGTCTTCGGTTTTCATCAGCCGAAAAAGAGCAGGCAAGGACAGGGAAGATGAATGACATCAATGGCCAGCCGATACTACCAGGGACGTGTGATTGAGACAAATGAGCCTTGTTACATTAGCTCGTGATACTGAATCCTGCTGCTCAAAGATCCAGAGTTTGATAGAGCTGAAACTAGAAGCACCCAACCTTTCTACAGATCACCGGTGTCATGGGGACCCAGAAGAAGAGCTATCTCAAAGAGCCTGCTTCACTGGGCTCTTTCTGTTTTTACCTGGACCACTTTTGTTTTGTCCTCATGAACATGCATGCACGCACGCACGCACGCACGCACGCACGCACGCACGCACGCACTTCTAATATTTTCTAGGCCTTTTCTTCCAGGTGCAGAGAGAAAATTAAAGTGAGACAAAGCAATTATCTAATCCATATACAGCGCCCTTGGCTAATAATAAGTGACTGTGAATACTTCCATCATGCATCATTTATCCTCAATGCTACTAAATAATTAAACTGAAATGTTATGATTGCAAACCATGTAAAATATTTACTTGTGATGAAATTTGCAAGACACTTTAAAAATCAATCTGTTTATTTCATTTTGCCCGTGGCAGTATCAGTAGACTGAGGCATTGATGGTCAATGGCTTGCTTAAGCATCTTGTCACTTGTGTTTTGTCGCTTTATTAGTAACCGTGTACATAAGCGGCCATCAGGTGATATTAAACAGGCTTGAAGCTAATTACATATTCATACATTATACAGTTACAGTACATCTACATATGGTTTCTGTGCAGTGAAAACAGTGCATATGTTGTAGTTTGGCGATTATAACAATTAGCTGCTCCTTAATGCTCATTCGCCTTGGGGTTAAAATGACCTTTTAAATTGTCACCGAGCTTAAAACAAGGCTATGTATGTTACTGTCTAAAACGTTGCCTGTTTTCACAAATTAAATGCAAAAATAAGCACAACAAGTTTTGCTCTCACTGTGTAGGAGCTGCTGAGCAACTCCACCGTCTTGCTCCCTCTCCTATAGTTGTAGCAGACCGTATGAAAGGCATTCCTAGACGACAGGGGTGCACGAGGAGTGTCTACTGCCACACAGAGTTCACAGACTGCTTACAGCGTGTGAGGCACATTCCCCCTGCACTGCTGTTTTCATAGTCCTACAAACACTGGCCTGGTTTTGTTTAACATGGCAGGATTAAGCAGCCATGCGCAAAGCATGCTTCCCTCCTTGCACGCTTTTGCTTACAGTGGAAGGCCCGAGCGCTCGCTGCTACCTTTTGGTGCACCGGCTTCCCTGAGTGCCGGTGAATGCGCCATGGTGCTCTAATCCCAGGCACATAAACAAGTGCCAAGATTAATGATTGCGTAAACACATCCCAAAAGCCCTGGAATAACAATTCTGCAGCCATTGTGAAGGCTATTGGAGTCAGCTGACAGCCAGTATATCCCTCTCTCCTTTGCTGCTGCCTCACAACACTCAGGAGTTGTCTGTGCTTTGTTGCTTCATTAACAACAGGAAGCTGTCAATATTTTCCACATGAGAGTGGGTATTTGCAGCACTGCAGTAAGAGGGAACTTCTAAGCCAGAGCAGGACATAGGGTGCTCCACAGTTCTTCAGCTCCTCACTTCTTCCTGCTAACCAAGGCCCCTGCACAGCATGTCTGGCCCTCAGCGCCTGTCATAACGCACATGTCTGTCTGAGTTCATAATGAAGACAGCAAGGTTGGAAGAAAGTGGAGATCTCAGTGCAGTTCTGATTAATTTGTCAACCTGTTCCTCATTATGAGATCTAAAACAATAGCATCTTTGACTTGTGAAAAAGACAGTCAAGTAGACCTCTAGGAGGACATTAGAAGTGTGTATAGCAATAAATCACAACCACAACAGACCGAACAAGGCCATTAAAATGACATTAGGAGCACGGACCGTCCTCTCATCCCTGTCATCCCTGGTCTGCGACTATAAGACGAGCTGCTTGGTGGGGAGGAGGAAGTAGTGGAGACAGGGAGAGATAGACAGGGAGAAAGAAAAAAGAGAGAGATTGCAGTGCAGTCCACTGGTCCAGGGCAGGAGAGCGTGGGACGTTCAGATGAAGTGGGAGGGCCCTCTCCAGGAGGTTGCTCCTCAGCATGAAGGCAGAGGCAGCACCCCGCCTAATGAGGGGTGAAGTGAAGCCCCCTGTGGGACCCCCTCAGGCACATTCATTAGGAGATGAAAAAGCGTTTCCTGCGGCAGAGCAAGTGCCTGCCATGGCTCGGACATGTTTAATTTAGGGCAATATGAAAACACAAGGCCACACTGGCCAGGTCCGCATCGTGGGTCAGGGGACTCAACAACACACAGAGCCAGTGAGCCAGAGCTTGACTAAATGACTGTGTGCAGAATTGAATTATGTACTTTTTTTTTTTCTTGGAAAGGTTTAGGGTTTGAAACACCCTTATATTCTTACAATATTCCGATTATTGAAAGGTCAAGTGCACTGATACTTCCAACTATGAGTAAAAAGTCTGTTGTAGATAGGCTATTATAGAGAAAATGTGCGGCTTATCACAAGTTTTATTCCCTTCAATGCATTGCATTTTGTTGCATCTTTATGGCTCCAGGCAAAAATAATAGATTCATTTAGCCAGTGGTGGTTTGTGGAAGGGAACCAAGGATTATGGTAATGCAGCACTGAACGCTGCAAGCAAAATACAGTGAAAGAGAAGTTGCTGCAGTAAGAGACACAGGAAGAATATCCGAGAGGTTAATTCATATGATTGCACAAATCAGCATTCACAAATGCATCTTGAAAATCTCATATCGCACAAGGTATGCTGTTTGCAAAGACAATAGAAGAGATAGTGCTTCTTTCCGTTCACTGTATAAAGAAGGGCATTACAGGGTATCAATCCATGGTGATTCAAATACATCCGTCCGCTTATCACAGTCGCTTATTCTTTTTCCTGATGAATCCTCACATTTATTAAGGCTGTCTTCTTGCCTTGTTAGATATGTATAACCAATCTCCTGTAATTAGCAACTGCTAACCTTTGGGGTGCTAATCCTCCATGAATTGTGGATTTGTACATCAAAGCCCACACTCTCCCATATAGCTGGTGCTTGAAATTACACTCAATTTGAAACCTGCAATTATTTGTATAGCATGGATGCAAACAGTCTCCTCTTTTATGTCTCAGAGAATCCCGTGGGTTTGCAGTAAAGAATCCTTAATCCACTCCAGTGGAATCCAAATATAGAGTTAACACACTAGCTCCCTAAAAATTTAGAGGCACAGCCAAGTGCCTCCTGTGCACGTAAAGTGGAGAAAGCTTCTCTCTCTCTCTCTCTCTCTCTCTCTCTCTCTCTCTCTCTTATTTAGATTAGATTTCTTCAGTGGCTTAGATGCATCACATAAGAGGCAAGGAGGATTGCCCAGGGGTATAACACAACCATACTTCAATAACGGAGCATGGCTACGCTTGTCCTTTTCACAAGCAATAATTGAAAGTTGATTAGATAATCAATGGTCTTGGCCCCTTTGTTTAATGTAACCACATGTCCAGGGCTCCGTCGACAGGGTGAATGCCCAGCTGTTTAAAGTCAGCTGCAATTTGCACTCTCTCCCATTCAAGGCCAGACTAAATCTATTGTACAAGGAGGGAGAGATTATAGAGAGGGAAAACAACTGAGATAGCTTCCCACACACACACACACACACACACACACACACACACACACACACACACACACACACACACACACACACACAGACGCGCGCACACACACACACACACACACACACACACACACACACACACACACACACACACACACACACACACACACACACACACACACACACACACAAACTTGATGCTTTTGCAGGGAGGATGCCTGAAGCATTTATTTTCTTTAATGAGAGACAAGAGTCTCACATGTGTCAGTGATGCACAGCATGGGAACAATAGGGTGGGCTTTAATTCCATCAATCTACTGCATTTATCCTTGTATCACATCAATACCTGTCAGTTAAGCAGGATGAGATAAATCATGTCAAGCAGACTGAGTCAGGGCCACACTGAGCTCAGTAAATATGCAGACTTAAAACTCATCTTAAAACTCGGGGGGTGAATGCGGTTCCACACAGTTGGTGACAAATTTAGAGCATGGGTCTTAAGCAAGGAAATACAAGAGATTACCTTGTGAGACAACATGACACAAAGATCATCCTTCCTGCACTTACTCTAGTAAGTGATTAAATAGCTATGAATTAACAATGATGTTGTTAGGTATTTAGAGGAAACGCTACACCTCTGCTGTCACCTAAGCCTCCCATGGAAATCTCTTTACTTACCTTACTGTAACAAGGATCCCCCAGTCACACTTCTTTTACCATCTTAAATGGGAACCGACACCCCACCTTCCGACACCTGACATAAAATGCATGCATAAGCACAGGCAAGGTGCTATTGAATGACACGGAAAACTTGACTGTGACAAACAGAATCGAGATTCATATAGCTCATCTTTGTGTGTTTATGTGTTTCGTATGCGCATGCCTAAACTTGTACAGCATGTGTGAATCTGAGAAAAACAAGGCAGCGGGATTTTGTCCTCCCCACGTATGTGCAATAACATCAGATTTATCGTCAGATAAAAAAAACAACATATAAAACACTTCAAGGATTGGCTTTGAGCGATAGCAATAACCCTGCAGGCGGCCAAATTATGATTTATGTACTTTGGCTTGAGAGTGCATGGGGCAGTAATGTACATGTCTATGGTAGCCGGGCTTCTCACTGTAGCATAGGAGCGACTCAGAGAGAATACATTTGGTGTAAAATTGCTTCATCTGTTTACAATTCCATTTGGAGTTTATGAGAAAGACAGGCAAACACAGTCTGATATATTGCCCCTGTGTCACGGCATGGCAGGAGCATCCACACAAAGATTCATCTCTCACTTAGAAGCCAAATGATACGTCTAATTTGCTGCAAGCACAGTTATTTTTAACCTCTCCAGCTGTCAGATAATGGAGCTTGACTGTCAGCGCTGGTGTGTGTGAGTGTGTTAAAAGGTTGCAAACTCCTTTCAATTTACCATTCCCTTTGAGTGAATTACAAAAATGCACATTCCCATTAGTTCACCTGATTGACATTCCTTTTTCTTTTATCACAACCAAAGGGGGGGATTTAAAGAGAGTTGACTGAATTAAGATGGAGACTTCCAAAGGCAATCTAAATTTGGTTTTCAAATGCGTTTTTTTGTTTTGTTACGATGCCTTGAAAACATCTCAGAACTCACACGGAAGTGAAGGTTGTTTTCGTGGTTATTAATTGGACAATGTGATGTCTTCTTATGACTTTCCTGAATGATGGAGTCCTTTTGAGCAGCATGCTACAGCACCAACATGTAAAAATCTGCTACATCGCCTACCCTCTACAATTGTTCTTACATTATTCAATACCCATTTAGGAAGGTGAGTCATCTGGTGTTTAATATTGGCAGCTTTTATTTCATTTAGGCATTTCTCTCTGACAAGAGAGAAATCTAACTGTATTCTACAATGGCCCTTCTTGCCAATAACAGGAGAACTGCCACAGTGTTAGCCTAATGCAGAGAGCCAGTTACATAAGGCCATTGGAAACAGTTCTTAATCAATGAGCTGGCAGTGGACTGCAGGCTGGTGTCAGTGGTTTGGCTGATGTAATTTAGATGGACACTAATGGATTCCCCAGCCTCTCTTCATCAAACATAGCTGTGAATCATTGCACCGTCATTGTTAAGGGACATTAGACATTTCCAACAGGCAGCACTGGTTAGACTGCGCTAACATGATACGGTAATAGGAAAACATCATGTCCTCGAGGCTAGAAAGATACAAAGAACATATCAAAGGGCTGGGTGTGGGCGGTGGCATAGAGACATGGACAGAATTGAACAAGTCACGTCAGTCCAGTTTTACTCTACATTTAACACACCCTCCATCGTGAGCTTTTTCAGTATTGTATAGAAAATGAACTAAATAAAAAATCAATCATACAGTTTATTTTTCAACTTACAACAAATGGCAGGAGGAAAAAACAATGTTTGCCTTTCACAGCTATTGCATTTTTCTACTGTAAATACTGCTCCAGTGAATGACTACATGTCCACTGTTACGATAACCAACTGACCTCTAATGTTTGCTAACTCCAGCTTAACAGCATGTTATGTAAGACAAGTGAAGGGGACATGTGGGGACTAAGCTCAGTTTACTTCGACCAGGCCAACAGAGGCAGCCTGGCTGCTTTGCTGGCAGTCATTGTGTATCATAGTGCTTTTACAAAAGGTATAGTATGCTCTCAGTGGGCAACGACACTTCACATTGACCAGGTCTGACTTTAAGGTAACTCAAAATACAAACCACGCTCATGGCACAACCCCAGCTGCTCTCAGCCCTGTGCTTACACGACCAAACCGGAACTCAAGTGAACTGTTATAGAATAGTTCCTGACCTCAGAGTTAAACTATAATCTGCGGTTGTTATTGCCTTTAAAGCTCCCTGCAAGGTGTTGAATCACAGCTAAAAACTGCTACGGTATAACAGGGGGAAAAAGAAGACAAAAGAACTATTGTTGTAACCAGTAATGTGGCAAAATATCTGGTTCTAAAAACTTCATATGTGCATCTTATTTTTAATTTAACGTTCACTTGATTTGGTGTGAAATGACAATTTCATGCCCGTCAAATAGAATCTCGTTATTTTGAGATGGAAATTTAAAAATCATGTGCTGTGCTTGGAAGTTAATGTGCTCCAAAATAAAAGGGGCATCATCTTTTTTTCTTTCAAAAGATGCATGCTTATCAAAACTGAATTTTTGCAAATCGGCTGATGCAGTACAATGCTGTTCTTGCTCAAAAAACCTGCTGAAAAAGCCTTTATGTATAACCAAGCGCACACACTTCATGCCGTAGCAAAGAGCAGCCCCTGTATTGTTAATATGCTTCCATATTGGCAGTGTCTCTCCTGCTTCACTTCACAGGCAGCTAAGCTTCATACTCAGGTGCCAACAGTAGTACTCTTTAAGGGTTACATAAGCAGCAGCTAATGATGCTGGGTCAGTATTTGGGATCTAATCCTCAGAGGCAATATGATCCACAACAACAACTTTCTACATGTTGCCCTGGCCCGGCAGGAAACACAACACTCTTTATGAATCGAAACAAATTGCATACAGTGGTGACTAGAGGGAAGAATGATTTTTCTCTCTCTCTCTCTCTCTCTCTCTCTCTCTCTCTCTCTCTCTCTCTGCCTTCTTGACACACTAGATCCATTTCTCTGCTTGTTCAGTTGGCACAAACATCGCCCCCTTACAAAAGAACATAAGGCTTGGGGAATTTTCTAGAAAACCCGTTGCAGTTCTCCTCCATGCTAGTTAAATTACAGAAGAGGTCACAGCAGGGGACTTCGGAACACAGCTACCAATCAACTGCAGCAATTCTCCCGGTGTGTTTGTCAACATTGCTGCCTGGTGTAATTGGCATAATTGTCAGGTTAGAGCTCGGCACAGACCGGGCGTCCTCTTGGTGAGCATGGGCCGTGTCATTAAAGGGACATGTTTCTGGAGGCGCTCCCGGGGACACATAACACGCAAGCATGTTGGAGCGACAGCTCGCCTGATAAAATGGCTGCCTCTTATCTCTACTATGCATATGAAAGGCTTATGTCTTCTCCATGACAGATTCTACGCCTCATCACCAGGGGATTTGCCCAGATACACCAGAACAGAAGCTGGGAGAAAAACAATGTATCACATGTGTAGCCTCATCTTAACACTGTCAACTGATGTTTGTGTGTATGTCCACACATGCTCACTAAAACACATATTGAACATGGACTCACCAAACTGATTCATTGCTAATGTGTGTGTGTGTTTCTCACCTGCACAGTAATTCACAGTTTGCGGCACAGTGAATTTGGCAATCCTGGAGCAAGCTTCAATTATCCTGATAATCTGTAGTGAATACTTGATAAAATAATTATATAGTATCTATAATTACCATGATGTGGTGAAGCAGAGTGTGCTGAAAAATAATCGTTTGTATCATCACCGCTGGGTAGCATCATTATTAATCTGACAGCACTCATAAAGAGCTTTGTTTGTTTTCTCTGATTGCTCTTTTACTACCAAAATAAACAACTTGGCTCCTTTGAGTTACAGCGGTATAATTTGCTGGAACAGCAAAGGCATTTATCTATAAATTTATTTTCAATTTGAGGTAAGCTGCAGTCATGAAAGCTAAATCACTACCAGGGAGAAGATTATTCTAATTACCAACCAGCTGTCGCACATGCTGCATGAGCACAGGATGTGTCAGAACACAGAGCAACCGGTAATCAGTTTCACAGAATCATTTGAGCACACATTTACATCTCGCACTAAATGTTAAACATGAAATTGTCTTCAATTGTATGGTAATGTTGTAAAACTAAAAGAAGCATATGCTATAACATAGTGTGACTGAATTTAGAAACACACATTTTATGGTCAATTTGTGATGCAATCTTATAAACTGAGGGTTTATTTGCATCTTAAATAAATCTGATGGTGTTTTAGTTTACGTTCAGATTATTCTGAAGGATATGTTGACCAACTGACGGCATGCTGTAGGAATGTATATTAACGCATGTACTTGGACTAATGTGGGTAATGTTTATTCTAAAAAATGAAAAAGTGAGTCCAAAGGTTCAATATACTGTGATTCAGCCACACAGTAAGCTAAGAAGCCAAAGAAGAAGAATTTTCTCATATGTCTTTTCCGAGCTATATCTGAATTAGACCATAATGTTAGCATGGCTCGGTCCCTGGGGTTTTCTTTGCCATTTGGATTGCTAGCGCTGCAATCCCCCTGACAGGCCTGTTTACGACTGCTCTGCTATCAGAGGGCTGAGCAGAGCCAGGGACGAGCCTTCATTAGAGATTAGAGTGACCGTCACAAAGTCCAAAATCATCACTGCTTCCCACAGCAAGGCGAGGGGAGACACTGAATGGGCTTAAGCTCATGCATCAACAACAACTCCGTATCAGACGGATCCTCTGCTTAACACACAAGTTCCTTTTAAATTTCAATACCCATTTGTGAATGACATTTAAAGACATTTTTTAAATTGGCTCCAATCAATCTCTTCACTGGCAAAAACTGTCATGTTCATAGCTTCGTTGCCATAAAACAGAGATGCATTTTGGCAAATACCATGCATGACATTACCTTCTAAAAACAGCAATATTTGAAGCAGGAATATGTGCGCTTCAGTAACAGACATTCATATAAAAAAATAAGGACATACTGCATCATATCAAGATCAGATGCAGTTTCTTGGTTATTAGAGCTGTCATACATGATTTTTACTGACCGCAGAGGTTAGGCTGAGTGAAGCTTCTCGTTTTTAGTAGTAAAGCTCATCCATCTCCTGATCCAGAGCCGCTGGAAATTATTACTGATAGATATGAATATTATGAGACAGAATATGTGCCGCTGGATGGAATTCCTGGCTTTCCGACCATATCCACTCAAGATGTCTTCCCCTCCCGGGCATTGTATGCCATGTACTCATCCGTCTCTCTCGCAAAACCATCACAGGATTCAGAGAGAGGAAGATGCTACTCTATTATAACGCTGATAGTTTTTTGCGTGGGGGAAACTCACTGATGAGTTTAAATTAAAAAAAATCTGTGACTCCTTTTACATCTACTCTGTAGGTAACAAAGACTGATGTAACGCATAACAATACTGCCCGGAAATAATGGCAGACGGAGGTTAAACAAAGCAACAAAGCCTTTATACACATTACGCACTCATTCCTCCTTCCATCAAAATTCTTGCTGTAACTCCAGAACAAAGCAGCTATTCTCAGAGGAACATGAAAGACAGACACCTGTCAATCACAGCTCCTGTGACTCTATATTTCCTGTGTCAGAGGCTGCAGGATGGAGAAATGTGCAATATTCTGATAATATTTCATGCAAACTAATGCAAGTCAGAACACTTCTCTGCTGGCCAGAAGGAGGGGAAATGAGAACAGGTAATTATCGGATTGCCTCAAGGCAAGAAATGATAGAGATTGCAGAGAACGGGGATATTTAGCCCTGCTAATGAAGGCCCATGTTGTGGGAGCACCAGGAAGGGGGAGCAGAGGGAAGCTAGGCTGTGGCTCAGCAGGAGGTAGAGCCTGATAAGACCATCTTACATAATGGCCACATCCAGGCCTGGCTCGCTGTTGGACTGAGGCTCCTTGTCCCTCACATTCTCTCCCATCCACTCAGCATGTCCAGCCAAGGGTAACATTGCAGGGGTATCAACACCAGGAAGTAACATTTTCAAATTTGAGGCCTGGGGGTTGAGCCTGTTTACAGATGCAGTAGAATAATGCTTGCAATGTAAATAACTACGGTGGCATGTTAAATACATTCTCTTATTTTAAGTCTATCAATACTTATTATGTTCACTAGAGAGACAAAGAATTGAGTGATTTGAGTGAAGGATCACCCCCATTTAACCCCATTGAAGGGTTTACGTTTGCCCATCTCGACAACCTTACTTAAAGTGCTGAAAAATAAAACGAGATAGCTTATTTTGTATATGCAGCACTTCCCCTGGACGGATATGAAAGTTTAATCATGACATTAGGATTCACAAGCATTCCCTTGCCAGACCTGCTTGCAGACATCAGAATTGCTAATTTGCTGGTTTGCCCAGGAAGGGCTGGCTGGTGGGTGAGGAGGCGATGAATGGAAACAGGAGTCTGATTTGTCCAGATAACCTTGAACCCCAATGCTCAGCTTCCTGTGGATGTACGGAGCTCAATCAGTCCCTCTTTATCATGTTGATCTGAGCCGCTGTCCAGTGCGGCGGCCGGCACAGCGCCGCACTCGCTCTTACCTGACTACTTTCAGAGTGTGTCATTAGCCAAAATCATTTCCTGGTCTCTTTCCTGCATGTTCTGACACAGCCATTAACTTGCACTGAAATGTCATGAATGAATAAATGCAGCAAAATAATTGCTTTCAAAAGGCAATCTTGGCTCTGCAGTAATGTCCCGATCAGATATCAACATTAAGCCAAAACAAAGCCTTTGACCAAAATCTCAGTAATTGTGGCTCGGTTTCTAATCTAAATAATGAATTCCTATTGCTTGTGATGAGAGTCCACTGGAGACACAGACATGATAAAGAAGAAAGGTCCTGACAGGGTTATGAGTCAGCAGAGATGTGAAATTCAAATTGGCCAGGCTAAGCAGTTTGAAGCTGATGGTGATTTGAGTAGACTCACTGGTCAGCCCTACAGTACAGTACAAGAGCCGTGGGCTGAAAGATGGTGGAGTTACTCATGGGCACAGGTGCTTTATCAGCAGACCACATGTGAGGGGTGAAGCAGTAATAATTGTGAGCTTCATCGAATGATATGCTGTACGCTCCATGTTACAGTAAATTATGAAATATCTTAATACAAACTGAGCTTTCCATTTTTCTTTTCCTTCCCAAATAAACCAAACACACCTTTATGATTAGCTTCATCTCAATGAAAAAGTGGGTGGAATAGCCGTTTGTTTGCTGCTCCGAGTCCATCGCGGGTGCTGGACTCGTGCTATTAACAAAATTAAAGTGGAGATCTATCATTGGCAGGGGAAGATGAAGCAGCAGGAGCAGAACTCTCACTGTTTTCTGTCACAGCCTCAGCTGTGTGCACACACTCTCCTTGCGCACTGCCATCTTTCACTCAGCCAGGCACTTGCCTCCTCGCCCACTGCGCCCACCAGGCCCGTGGAGCACATGCCACTGCCAAACATCCATTTACTCCCCGCAGGACTCCCACGCATCTGAAGTGGGGGTGTCATTGAGACCTGTTTAGATTTCACTACACTGAATGCCCGGCGTACAGGTGAATATGTGTTATTTGGTCAGCTACACACACACACACCAACACACAGTGCACGTAATTAAATGCTTCGTTTAAAATCAGCTTTGATAATTTCTCCGGTAACACCCTGTCACGCTGACCGGCTAGACTCAACAGAGGGTGGTAATTGCTTCCCTGTAGAGAGGCCGGTAGCTTGCAAAGGTGTGTGTGTGTGTGTGTGGAATTACTGTACCACACATGTCCACTGGATTCAGCCAGTGAAAGCTGAAAAACACACACACTCAATAGCCACAATACACAGTAAGTGAGCGTCTACAAGTCTTTGTTTACCTATGTGTTCATAGGGTCAAGCTGTGTGAGCAAACATAAACATTAATTGGCTAATATATGAGCTGCATGACCAGAGATACGTTCTCTCAGCAAAGAATCCCACCTCCAACATCTTAGCCTGGAGGCAGGTTTAATGCTTACCTGCAGATGCTGCCTTTGTCTTTGAAGTGGAGCGATGGATGCAGCACAACAGATGGAGATGTTGGATGCTTTCAGGAATTATTAATGGCACGCTATGATCCCAAATGACCTTCAGCAAATAGTCTCCCAGCACTGGAGTACACAGGCAGCCCTGCACATCCATATTGTATTTAGAAAACACACCTGGGTCAATGGAGAAACATCGAGCCATCATTACTGTACTTGGAGCACTAATCCAGCCGGGAAACTTTGCCTCCTTTTTCACTCAAATGCAACGAAGAAGCATCCAATCACATTAAATACAATCGTATGTTTCAGGAATAGATTTGAGATTCAAACACTAATTCCGTAAAGCCCAATTTGTTTCTCCCACAATGGGAACCATACACTGGAATTAATCTGCAGAAAGCCTTTCCTGTAGTTTTAAAAATAAACCCCTCATCAATGGAGGCTTTTGTGGTTGCTCAAGGGATATACTATTGTGACATCAAATCTATCTTACGGACATACATCAGTAACAGCCATAAAATATCTGTTGCCTATGGATAACATTCAGTTTACAGTACAAACTGACAATCTCCGGATTGCCTCGGAGAGAAACTGAGCTGCTGAAATACACCACCTCTGCTTTTCCCTTTAGTGTGATGGAACCAATGTAAAAAAACTCAAGGAAACTTGTTTATGTTAATGCTTTATGTAGGGAAATAAAAGGCTCACAGTGCTGGGATCTTTAAAAACAAGAAACACACAGGTGTGTATAGTTTCAGATTTACAGGATCATCTAATTTATGAGCGTAAGACAAGTAGTTGGATGGTTTAATGTTCTCTACCTCTACTACATGACATGACATGAGAAAATAACTGTTAGCGTCTCCAATAAACAGATGTTAACACGTGTTACAGAGAGACTGGTAAAACTGGACATCATCTAAAATTGCGCTTTTCAGGACATTCATTTAATATGCTCTTGCAAACATGTGGAGTTAGCATGTGATTTACCGGGCAGCTACTAATTATTCAATCAGCAACTGGGACTATACCCTCTAGGCACATTCATGTAGAAACAAAATGAATTTACAATGGTTGCAATTAAAGCCTGAAGCTATCTACATTTGATCCCTGGCAGAATTGTTGTACACTACAGATTGAGCCTTTGTTTTACTTTAAAGAAAGCCAATACGTTGGACCTTATTGAGGCACTACTGTGGGTGTTGGGTACCATTTACAGTACAGTATAGTATGTTACACCACATCGCTGCACTTGGAATAGTAAAAAGAGTTCTTGGGTAAGCCAATGAACATAAAAATGATCAGGCAAGCACCATGCATGGTAGCTCACTGCCACGTGTGACTGTGTGTGGAAGGGTGAATGAGAGGCAAACAGTAAAGCCTTTTGGCCCTCTACTCGAAAAGCAAACTATTAATTCATGAAGCGATCATGTCAGTTAGCATTACCAGATATTGTTTTCATTTTAATGCACACTTTCTCATGGCTGTTCAGTTTTGGATGTATGTATATGATAGTGTGACCCTCTGTATTTTAAGTGAAATCACCATGGCTATTTTCTGTGTACATCAAAGTGCAAAGTGAATGTTTTACACCTATGGGATTAATTGGGGTTATACAGTTTCTATATTTAGAGGGACTTGTGGGCTATTAGGCAGAGGCAACAATGCCCTGCAATGTTTGTACAGTATATTCAAGGTCTGCAGCCTTCAGTTTCTAGAGAATAAATACTGTGGTGGTGCTCTCATAAGACACTGCATGTCTTCAAAGAGCTACATCTAAGGGGGGAATTGATCAGGCACTTTTTCTCACACTCGGTAAGAGTAGAAAGGAATACATTATTTGAACGGTGTCTATCTCCTTATATACACGGCCTCTGATTAATTACCTTAGGGCTCGCTAATGAGAATGTGTAAATGAATACAATGTTAATCTTCTATGTATACCATGTTTACTCAAGTTTGCTGAGGTTCAAGAAAAAAACAAATTCCCTTATGTATAAATTATAATAATCCCACATCAAGAGAAAGAAAAAAAAAATCCATGCTGAGATCAAAGCAGAACGGCCCGATGCAATCATGTGTCAAAAGATGAAAAAAAACAACTTCCTTACCCACTCAAGTGGGCAAGGTATGTCAAACGTACAGTAGTTTGACTCTGATCATCCTCAATTTGAGGAAAATCATCCCATCATGCCTTTGCCTGTTTCCCCTCTTACCTTTGGTTTATCCGCAGTGACAGCTGATATGATCCAGAACAATGAGGCTGATACAGGACATAATGTGACGAAATATGAAGGAGAATTTGCCTGTGCTTTATGTAACAAATAAATATTACTGAAATTAAAATCTAAGCATGACGATAATGAGATTTAGCAATTCATTCCCTAAAAATGAATTAAACTACTGTTACACGCAATACATATTTGCATAAATGAATAAAAAATACATACAAAATCATTTAATTTTATATACACGTAATAAAGACTTTTATCATAAAAAACAAATAACATGCCCTAACAAATTCGCACACAAACCAACTTCCCACCCATCACTTCTCAGACACCGTGGTTCAGACTCTGGTGTCTTTCATCACAGCAGTGTAACACCTTAAAACATTTAATTTACACAAGGAAGCAGAGCTCAGACAGTAGCCATTTGTTTACCAAGACTGATGGTGTCACATCTGGAACTCCATTAACTTCACTGTTGACTGCAGAAACAGGCAGTAACATAAGCCTTTAAATACAAATACACAAGAGGAAGTGATGTTTTTCTTCCTCAGTTTTTAGACTATGTGTACCTGTGTAATATTGGTGGTAATAATTTTGTTTATATGCAGTATATGACTATATCGTCCATGAATAACAAAACATTTAAGCATTGAAGAAATAAGCAGTAAAACTGTGGGTGATTCTGACAGTTGGACATCATTAGCAGTGGGCTGTGCAGCTTTGATAGTAATTGAGAATGCTTTGTTTGGGCAGATTCTTCCTCTCTTGCCCCAAGTCACACATTAAAGAGATTAAAACAGCCTTCAGCGCATAGGAACAGGGCGGTCTTCCTCTCCCCTCCAACTATTGACAAAAACAAAACTTAGAGATGACAGCTGCTGATTTGTAACTAAGCGACAGATCCCTGCAAGCAAATAAAGCAGTCGTGCCAGTCTCTTTGCTAGAAAAACTCTATTTGTTTCCTTGTGACAGAAATCCATTGAACGCCATATAAACCCTTAAAAGTTTACACGAGGACACATTTTTTTAAGGAGCCATTTCTTTCAATTTATCTGACAACATTGTCCCGTGTATTAGATTCTGGGAACTCTGAAAATGAGCAAAGGGAGAACTTTTTTACATCAAGGATGAAGATCTGTTTTTTTGCCCAAATTAGGCTCCTGTAAGAGGGGGATCATAAGCACAACCTGAGACTGTGAGCGAGGGTCTCTGCTGACGCTGCTGTTGTTGAGGCTGGACTGGGCTGAGCTGAGCAGCCAGGTTGACAACAACCTGCGCTCAGCACTAGGAAAGCTCTCATCCAGAAACAAGAAGCCCAGGGGAACAAAGACAACAATATGCCAAAATACCCACTTGAAAACAACAAAACAACCCAAAAATGCTCAAAAAGAGTCAGTGGTTGGTGATTGCCAGCTGCACTCCAGATTACCAGGCTCTCAGAGTCTTTCAGCAATTGCTGAGAGCTGTAGCATCATCTACAGCTCCTTAATCAGTTCAGTTGGGGAGGGATGGATCCTGACATGCAAAAGGCTCAGCACGATGGGGAATAAACTCATAATCAGCAATCAGATATTCCACATTGCTAGAGGGGGCGGGGAGCTCATCTCAGATAGGTCAAGGATCTCTCCACAGCCAGTTAACCCCTTTGCTCCAGCTGGGAAACATGCACACTCTCATTGTCTAGAACACGCATTGTTTAGTTGGCTCTGCTGCCTGACTCGCTGAATTACCATGTTGAGCCAGACACGTGCAAAGGAGTGCAACCTCTTTCTCTTGTATAAAA
Organism: Cebidichthys violaceus; assembly: GCF_023349555.1. Lineage (NCBI taxonomy): Eukaryota > Metazoa > Chordata > Actinopteri > Perciformes > Stichaeidae > Cebidichthys > Cebidichthys violaceus. Next base: position 9,808,897 of record NW_027176483.1, read on the forward strand.
CTGTGTAAATACAGTTTCAATTTCAAAACAAACTCTACAATTCCATAAATGGGGTTGGAGTTCATTAAAGCACCATGTCCCTGAATAAGCCATGTGCGGCGCCTTTAAACAAAGTTCATTGCCTTGCACATTCTACTTCCTTTCATCTTTGCAATTAGCACTGAAACAGCATTTCTTTTATTTCAAATGAATGCATGTGCATAAAAATCAATCTTAAGCAGACTGTTCTAGCAAGGCTGTTTTTCTTTGTTATTTATGATGATAAAATTCCTTTCATGCATCTTAGTTGGGGTGAGGAGGGCCTAATGCTGCTAACCTTGAGAGTTAGTTTTCAGTCCGGCCTGCACAGGTTCCTCTGGGAGATTCAAACAAGCCCTTTTACAATCTGCTGCAGCAATGACAGCAAAGTTAGGAGACTGTAACAACTTCAAAACTCTAATTATTCACATTATTTGTCTATCTTCAAGAGCACCCCCTAGTGCTCATCAAGTGCAGACGCCAGATCAGATGAGTGTAAATGATGCCATCCTACAAGTAGAACCCCTAATGGCCTCTGCTGGGACACGTAATCAAACGCCTCTCAAACTTCTCTCCCTTTTGTAATCAAGCGGCAGAGCGCATGTTGTGACGATCTTTGTTATAGCGCTGCCTCCTCCCTCATCTCATCAAAATTCTGAGCACCTCTCATTTTTCATCCTTTGTTCCCTGCCAGGGTCCCTAGATGCCACAGTCGCTCTCCATGGAGCAGAGGGGAGTGTGACTTAGCATGCCGTGACCTCTGACCCGTCCAGGCTCCCCGACTATACAGCATACTTTTGCTGCAATTCTGACAATGTCATCACTATTTACAGTCTCTTAATACAAATTCCATAGACATCCATGTGTGCAACCTAGGAAATCACTTTCAATAAAGTTCACAGAACATGGCTGTACCATATGTCCATAGCAAAAGTGCTGTGTTAGCCATAATAGTGACAGCTCTCATCAGCGGCTGTCACTGAGAGCTCCTTTTTAGTCAACCCTAGGTCACATTAACAGCAGAAAAGTACTCCACTTTTGTCTCACCTCTGCTGTGCTGACACAGGAGGAGGAGAAAGGTGATAAACCACACAAACAATACTCCTCTTCTGGCCTGCTGCTGGCATGCTTGCCTAGCAGGGAGATCTGATTACAACTGAGAAGAGAGCAGCTTGGTGTTTCATGGAAAAGCAGGTCAACTGGAGAGTGCTGTCAGAGCTCGGGAGTCACCGGCCTGATGGAGGAGGAGGAAAAGCTATCGCGCACGGCGGGGATAGACAGAGGTTTTGTCTCCAGCCGTACAGTAATGGGCTTTATTTACTCTACCATTAAAACCAGAAAGGATAGGACGAAGGAAGCGAGAGGGCTGAGCATACGACTCTAGGGAGAGATGCATTAGTGTTGTCTGCTGTTACTCCTCACCTTCTACCGCTTTTCAGTTTCTCCCCCGTCTCCCTCTGGCTCACACACAAGAGACGAAGCTGCCCCATTGCCAACACATAACTCCTTATGTGTTTTTCTGTCCTCAGTGTTTGAGTCAGACAAAACGCAAAATCAATAATGCTTTTTCTCCCCCATTTCCTCTTTGATGCAACTTCAAAAAGCCAATGGACAGCCCTCCAGAGGCCCACAGAGAGAAAAAGCCAATGGTACGAAACACGCTCAGAATGAAAGTACAGGGGGAAAAACTTCACTCTTCAATCTCTTAAAACACTGTTAACTTCTGAGCCCCAGGGGGCAAAGCCTATGAGGGTAAAACAGGGCAAGTCCGGCTGAAGAAATATATAATACAATGTATTTATTCTTATTATGAAGCTAATAAGTCCACAGAGTATGCACATAAGTACTGTAACTGACCAAACATAACAATCACTTAGAATGTAAAGCAAACGGTTTCAGTGAACAGTGAAATACATCCATTCCCTACTCACTTCACATATTCGACAGCGGAAGCTACAGGAAGGAAAAAAAGAAAGTGAAATGTTCTTTAACTCCATGGACTGTGGTATATGATTATCTAAGGAGTGCTGACAGTGGGAGTATTCTATCAGCAGCTAAATGCTGCATGACAGGGAGACACTTCAAAGGATCTATAAGTGACTCCTGAAATACTGAGTGAAAGTAACGCAGGAAATTACCCTTAAGTTAGAAGCGTTTGACTAAGCCCAGCTCAGTTTTTTACCTGACTGGGGAGCCAAATTGAGAACCCTGACTGAACTCGGTGTGAATGTTTCAGAATGAACAAAAATCCTCTCATGAAGCCCAATGGTTATCTCGAGCCACTGTTTGTTGTACCCAGCTGTTTGATTGGGCAAAGGACAGGAGAGTCATTCAACCTCGCCTGTGATTGGATCTAATCTGTCAAAGCCACAAGGTGTGACTGACAAGACGAGATGATTGACAGAGCTGCCTGGCACACTACCAATGGCTTGGATGGAGTCGCAGATTAATGTTTGTACAAACTATACTCAGATATGAGTATAAAAAAACTGTATTCATTTGTATTTGGTTGTTGCAAAGACTCATAGCCTCATCCATATACTGTATAGAAAAATCAATTCCACAGTAATCAATACTGAGTAGCTAGCCATTTTTTAGCAATACCTTTTAAAGTGTGGCTAGCAATTAAGCACTTCTGTAAAGTGATGTACTTTTTTAAATGAATTATGCAGATGAATAATGTATGTTCTTACTCATATCAATTCTTCTTATAAAATTCTTGTCTTATCCAGCACATACATGATTGATTATGATGATATGTTATGTGATTTGTTATTTATAATAATAATTTCAAAAGAAGAATAACTAGAAGTATCAAAAGACAAATTGTAACATCACAAACAATACTAACTATAACTAGTAACTTGTAACTAAACCAAAATAAAATAATTGAATTTAGAATTAGTGCCCATCTCTCCTCTCCTCTCCAGAGTGCACCTCCCTATCCTCCCAACTTCTATGGCGCCAAATCAAAAATCCATGCTCTCAATGGGCAGTCAATATCTCATTAACCAGTCCCTCCACACACAGTCAGGCAGCCAGGATGTTCGTCTCAGTGTGCGCAGCAAAGACTGGCACACCTCACACACTTTAATAACCTGTGGGGACGCCATTCCACTTCTTCAGCCAGCTAAGAGGCAAGAGAGAGGGCTAAAGAACGCAGCCTCCATCTGTCAGAGTGACTCTTGCTCGTCTTTCCTCTGCTCGGATGCTATCTTTTAAATTTGACTGCAACATGTAAGAAGAAGGTGAAATTAAATCTAAACATATTTCATAAAAGCAAATGTTATTTTAGGGTACTGTTTTTAATATCGGCATTATGTTCACGTTCAAACTCAAATTATTTTAATCATACTAAAATAAATATGAACACTTCTAAAAAATACTCTCTCTTTGTAAATGGGGCTTTTATCTTAAATCCTTACAGGTGACTTATGCTATATTTGTCTTCCCCTTAATCTGTGGCGATTTTTCCTTTAGCTCTTCATGTCCTCAGTCCCTAACTGGGTAATACCCAATCTTGTTAACCTCTGCTTTAATGTGGGAGAGCCTGCAGCACTGGGTAGTGAGCACCTCAATCGGCCACTGATAGAAAGAGACAAAGAGTACCAAATCTACAGCAAATATTTACAGCCTTGTTAACATAGCCTTACAGCGCCTATCACAAGATATTTGGCTTTAGCTTCTCTAAGGCCCCAGAACATTTTTTACAGTCTGGTACACACTCGTGTTAAATCACATATTAATGTGCAGTCTGCATGCACTGTACGGGCTTACTGGACCTTGCTTTCGACACTTTTAAAACATTACTGCTTTGCAGTAATGGAAGAAATACTCAGATCCGTATTTATTTTATTAGAAGTAAATACCACAATTGTAAAAATACTCTGTTTTGAGTAAAGTTATAAGAATTAACTGGAAAATGTACCCCTATCGGTGCATTTATTATATCTAATTATACATTATGCTATACAAATATTACTATATAGTTGTCAATAAGTCATCTTTACTTTTTTTTTTAACTTTAATTTCTTGATCAATTCGTTTAGTAAAACGTAAGAAAATAGTTTGATATGTCAATCACAATTACCCAGAGCTCAAAGTGACACCTTCAAATGTGTTTTTTTTTTACCGACAAACAGTCCAGACTTCAAAATGATTCAGTTTACTATAACTTAAGACAAGGATTCACTGACTAATCATCATATGTTACATACTGATGGGTAGTTAACATTTTTAAAAAACATCACATTTTAAATGTTCTAATATTCTTCTGTTTTGCATGTAGAATCTTCATTTGTCAGGTAAACGTGGTGCAGTAAAAAAATTGGAGTAGAAGTATAACATGTCATAAACAGGAAATACTCAAGTAAAGTACAAGTACTTGAGTAAAAGTACTCAGTTACATTCCCCACCGCTATGTATACCTCGTCACAATGATGCTCTTTATGAAGGGTTCATTATATGTACTGAGGATGAGACGCACATTTTACCTTTTCTGTCAATCTACACATCAAACAACTTTCTTTAATTATGTAATTGGAATTTTCATCCTAATTGTGCTGAGTAGGCTGGCTAATTTGCATGGGGTAATGAGAGGGATGTTTCCATTACAGGTAATTAGGTACTTGAGAGGCAGTGGTGTGGTAGAGAGGCTGAATAGAGAGGAAGAGGTGGGTAAGGGGGGGGGTGCAGAGTAGAGACAAAGCCACAGAGACACATATCGATGTTTGGTATAATATATTAGCATTATTTTGTACTGCACAGTATGAAAAACATTTTATTTTTAAATCAACAAAAAAAGACACATGCAGTATGAACAAAATTAACATAATAACAAAGTCATGTTCTGTTCATCCATTCATTTCACTGACCATTTTCAGGAAGAAATTACTACTGCAGTTTAAATTATTTTCCAATTATACCGCTTGTTCATATTTTAATTTAATTTCTGACATTGCTACAGTGTCCTATCATGACACCAGCAGCGCCTATTAAACTGAACGTACCGATAAGGGGTGAGACAGAGCACAAAGTAGACATAAAGACTGGAAAATAGAATAGCTAGTAAACATCCTAACATGTTTACGGCTGATGACAAATAAAGAAAATGTACTTATTAAAAAAAAAAAATGCACAAAGTCAGGAGAAGAAGAAATATACACATTAAAATGTTGTGTATATGCCACACTTTAAAAAAGTCATAGAAAAGCTACACAGCAGTCGATTCCATCCAAAGCCAATATGATTTCATAAAGCCCTTCACTATGAACTGCATAAAGGACATTAGGTCAAAGGCCAGTTTTCATATGCGTCTCATTGAAAATGAGATACAGGACTGCTCTTCCTCTCAATTTCACCCAATTTCACAACTGACTGTGAGCCTCACTTCATAAATGAATTCTCACACACTGTGATCGATAGGGGAAAATAGAAGGAATTAACACTACGCTCAGAGTTGCAAGTCTCTCACACAAAGAACACAATATTTAACTGCATCTCGATGGCAAACTTAATATGAAAATACATAAACTGTAATTAGGATATGCTGTAATGGTAATTATCAATACCACTAATATTGCTACTAATATATACATTTGATAAAAGCCTATTATTTCACACATGGATTATTCATAAATATATTACTATATAATAATTAACCTATATTAATTAATGTATATATATAAGTATTTTGAAAATACTCCATTGCTTTTTTGTCTGGACAGAAAAGTATATATAAAATATATTTCAGGTCAGATGGGAAGACAAAAAAAGTATCAAATTAAATGATCATTACTGACATTTCTCCTTCAACATAAAATGAAGTGTCTCATCGATGTTTTTTGTATTTTACTGTATTATGCATACGAGCACATTTGTTTGGATATGGTTGTTTACATTTCTCAATATGGAAGACTAAGTGTATTCATATGTGTGAAAAGCATGATTATGTGCGTGTGTGCCAGCATGCATGAGATAAGTGTGTGCTGTACTGTATGTCTGTCTGCACTTTCAGTGTCTGTCTGTGCGGATGTGTGTGTGTGTGCGCATGTATGCCTGTATGATGGAGGGGGTGGAAGAGCTGGGATTAAGCATACTAGATCAACATCACAGCGACTGGGAGGACCCAGTCCTGCTCTCATGGCCACATATGTACACCCGACTAACCAAAAAATAGGTCAGTGGAACACAACACACTCACACACAGATATACACACACATGCACCAGTATCAACTCAAAGAATCAGTCTGCCCGTTGCGGCAGTGCCTTGTCGTCCGTCTGCGACCCACGTTCAACACTGCCACGCACATCTTCCCGCGGAACAGACACATCCTCTGGACTGGAACAACAGGATTAAGAACGGGACAGAAAGGAATAGCAACAAGAGCCTCCCACCCCCCTTTCCGACCCTTTGCCCCCCTCTCTCTGAAATGCTACCTCACATTAATGCCAACAAAACTTCTCAGGAGCTGTGCTTGTCAGAGACGTGCAAAGATTACACCGGCTGTGGTTTCCACACCTCCCCACGCAACAGTAGCAGCGAGAAAACACACACACACACACACACACACACACACACACACACACACACAGACACAGACACACACACACACACACACCAAAATACCTTTACAAATTTTTAAAAGTTAAATAAGTCTAGCTCAGTTTCTCTTTCTGAATAAAGAACATATATGCACATCTGTTCATGCATGAAAAGAAACATTAGAAAAGCCTAATTCACTTGCACGCATTCAGAAGCACAGTACTGTATTCCTCCCTCCCTCGCTCTCTCTCTCTCTCTCTCTCTCTCTCTCTCTCTCTTTCTCTCTGTCTCTCTCTGTCACACTCATGCCTTGCAAATGAAATGCAAAGAGTTGGCAGGCTATGAATAGCGGAGCCGTACTTCCCTACTTGTTACTCAGGGTGCAGGATCAGCATGCATTTTTCTCTTACCTTTCATAGCTGAAATCACAAAATACATCATTAAGCTTCGAGTCCATAAGAGAACAACTATCACCAGCGCAAAGCCCTCCACTGCTGTCTCAGCAGCAGCTGGCCAGCACAGCTCTGTCTCTCAGCCTCCGAGCATGACCACACCAGAATCCATGTGACTGTGACATCAGTGTTCATGTCTGACTGCTCCCCACCCACTAGCCTTTGATTGGCACAGCATGCAGCCAGTAGGGGCGCTGAGAGCTCAGGCAGGGAAGCTGGCCCTCTTCCCACTGATTGCAGTCAGAGTCTTGTATACCGGCTTGCTAGACACAGCGCACTCTCGCTATCTTCCCTTGGCATATCTTTTTAGTGCAAGGATAAAGTCAGAACCAGTTCTAGCAGACGTCAGTTTATCACACTCTTGTTCTATCCCTTCTACTCTCTTGGTTTTTTGCTTTGAAATAAGAAAAGAAAAACAGTGCTATGTTAAGGATAAGAAAAAGGTCAAAAAGAGGATAAATGGCTACCCAGGGATGAGAGAGAGGTGAAGCAGAAAAATAGCCAAGGAAACAAACGAGAGCGGAAGTAATAAAAGGAAAGCGGAGAGGATGGCTAAGAGGGGGATCTGTAATGTTTCTGTGGCTCAAAGATCGAAGCGCTCCGCTCTTCTCCTCCTCCCTGTCTGTAGATATGAGTGATCAGTGTGAGGCCAGATGTCTGCAAGCAGCGGTGGGCCCTACACAGAGAGAAGACGAGTGGAGCCTCAGCTTCTTCCCGTGACCTCTCAGAGGACCCGCATGCCCTTCTCTCACACACACACTCCGACGGCTCTCACACACTCTTTTTGACAGGTGAAGAAGGCGAGATAGTGACGGAAGGGTTCGGATGATCCCTTCCACCCCACAGCGACCGGGCGATGAGTTTCTTGCTATCATTTCTCCTTCTCTCCCTCCTGTGCCCCTCACTCTCGCCCCCTGCTTCCCATTCCAGTCCCTACCTCTCTGTCTCTCTCTCTCTCTCTCTCTCTCTCCTCCCCCTCTCCTCGCTCATCCTCTCTCATATGATAATCTGTTCTGACTCCTAACCAGCTGCCTCTCTCTGATACAATATTCTGGTTTTAGTGCAATCCAGCCTTGGCCAATAACCACGTTGCATTTGGCATTTCCACAAATAAGCTGGCACTCATATCATCTCGTCTCAAGACAAACATCATGCAGCTTCAGTTTCAGGGGCTGCAATATTTTAAATCTAAAAATTACAAGAAAAATACTTTTTTAACATCACCAATATTTCTAATTTGTAGCATCGCTGCAGTGGTTTGATATCAATATCACAACAGCAGCACTGTATCTTTGCCACCGTATTGATGCTTTCACTTTCGACAATGCGTTAGAGACATTTTGATCAATTTTTTTATTTTTATTCCCATTTTACATACTAAATATCTATATGCATTTAAAGTTTTCTATCGTGTTCTGTTCAATGAATAAAGGTGCTTCTAACCACATATACAATGAAAATGAGGACTCAGCAGCTTGCAATATAAATCTTCCCATGACAATGTTTCATTAAGACCTCTATGATCCATTAGAGACACTAAACACATTAACTCACGTTGTGTCAACACTGGTCTCTTATTGCACAGCGTCTAATGAACAAAATATCATTCAGAGGCTGATAGCATCAAATGGAGCGTGCTTGGGATACAAACTACACGTAGACAGGCCCTGGTAAACTATTCAAAACAATGTGATGTCAGAGACAGAGCAGTTGACTCATTTCAATGTTGCCGTCTCCCCACAACATCTTCAAAGTTCACGAGATGAGTCAGGGCCAAGGCCCACGCAGGAACATGTCTAACTGCCACTATCTGTGGTTCTCTCTCAGAAACCGGCTGCTCTATCAGTGTACCAACCGTGGCTCTACGCACAGTGGCTTAACGCTGAGCTGTGGTTAAGGGGAAAAAACAACAACATGATACTGCAGGAGGAGTTGCGCTTGTTGGCTGGTTATCCAAAAACATCTGAGAGGAGGATAACATCCTTATTACCATCTGAGAGATGGAAGGAGCACATGTTTTGTCTGCTTACAATCTATGCTGTGAATAAGTTCCCTACAGGCTAGGAGAATTATGAAACAACCAACAACACTGGCTATTTCTAACAACGAAAAAGTAAAACCTATAAAATGTTGCATCAAAACCGATGTGGTACACTGACAAAATATCTACTCCACTTGGCTCTTTGCCTCTAAAGTCAGCAGCCTTACACAAAACATAAAATGTCTATCAAGAGCCTAATTGTCCGCTAACATATCTTCACTATCCATCCGTTTTCACGCTTAAAGGGTTTGTTCTCCCAAATTACAAAAACTAAAAGCATATTACTTTCTACCAAAGCCACACACATTGACAGTTCTGTAGATTATCCACAGTAACTTGTGGAACGTTTTGCGGACAAAGAATTTTTCAATGTTATTTTTTGGGGCAGTCCTGAGGCTTATAGTGTTTAAGTCACCAACCATGGAACGCAATGCCCGTAGTCCAAATCTGGGTAGGGATCTTTGTTGCACGTCATTCTCCATTTCTCTGTCCTCTCTTTTTCTTTTTTCTTTTACAATACTGTGAGCATGAAAAACTAAATTGTATTAATCTCCATTTCACCACAATTTTTTTTTTTATTGTGGTGAACTTACCCTTTAAAAAAAGCATAAAACTAATAAACCAATCTTGATGTTGTTCAACTCTACAACAAATGCAATGCCTGCAACTGTACATAATTGTGCTTAAAAGCCCAGGCCTCCCTAAGGAGAAATGTCTCCAGCTAAGCTGCTTCATTTGCTCTTGATCACGCTTTCCCTTGACTGCTCCACATTACCAGTGACAGTATGCCAATACAATGCTGATAGTTGTTCATTAGGGCATTGATTAAGCCACAAAGGCTCTGATGGTCAAACGTCTGTGGGTATGAATATGCTGATCACTGTAGCCATTAATAGAATCATTTTAGTCAATCATTTCTTTTAGTATGAAATAGAAATTGTGATAGTGAAGTTTCTCTGAATCCAGGAGGGAGAGAGTTCCTGGTACAGACACTAAATTGCTGCATTTAGACCAGCCCAGTCATGTGTCTCACACTCCTCTTGGATTAATTCAAGCAAATGTATTTACTGTAAACAAGCCCTGTGGAATGGAATTCAATTGAGATGAGGTGCGGAGCATCCATTGGTGCCCCTGGAGGAGAGGAGAGGACCAGAGCTGATAATGGCCTCATTAGCAGTCTGTCAGTAGCCATTCCACGCACAGACTCACCATGCAGCTGATCCATGTTAATTCTTACAGCCCTGGACCAGCCTCAAAACCGCCCTCTGCGTGCTGTTGCACTCTGTGGCCTTTGACCCCCACAGAATAAACAGTTATGGACTTCCTCATTGTGTGTGGCAATCTCGTCGTGAGGTATTTTAGAGAGTTGAGGCTTATATTCCACCACAAGAGCCACCTGGGTGTTTGGAGGCACAACACCAGCCTGAAGCAGCGGTAGAATTAACAAGCTTCAACAGGCACTCCATGAAAACAATACAGATCAATTTAATATAGATGCCAAGGAGTGGAGGGCATAATATTAGAACCATAACAGCACTGGCCCACACCACACAATCATAAACCAATTTAGGGCCATTCCAGGCAATTTCCTGGGGGCTTCCACTTGTGGGAAGACTTCAATAAATCACACAGACAACAAAGGGAATATCTATTTCAGTGAAAATAGAGGACACTATTGGGTTATGTGGACTGCGAAGGGTCGCATTTACAGACAAGTTTGAATAAGAGAAGTGAGAGTTTAAGAACATACTACATGCCGCTGCTGTGCCTGAGTTTCATGGTATAATGTGTAGCTACAGGAAATGCTGTTCAGTCATTATGGCTAATGAGTTTTCCACGGAGCAAAGCAGTGTGTCTACTAGTCTAGCAAGGTAGCAGCTGTAGGTAAGTCTTGTGCTTTCTGCAATCTTAACAGTTACTGTACACTCTGATCAGATGACTATATACACTGCCCTTCATCCTTTAGATACACTGCAACCCTGGGGCCAGCTCAGCACTATTCTCTCTTTCTATCTGTCACTCAATACAAACACACACAAGCACAATATTTATAGAACAGGAGGGTCAAAATGAATAAACCTGAAAGCATATCATTCCTACATAGGTGAAGTGTTCACCCGTCAACTGTCATGTAATCCGAATCAACAACACAGTACTTATAGTGAATGGTTGACAAGGCTATAGCCTTTTGTTTTACTGCCAGGGTTATTTATAGAGTGAAATTTAAATCTTTTTTTGAACAAACACAAAAATAAGAGCCTCTGGTATTTTCAAATCAATTCAATCAAAAGTTTTTGTAAAAGAAAAAAAAAAAAAAATACAAGTACTGTGTTACCGTGGTAGCACAGCCATATTTGTCCTCCACGGATTGACCACGCTTCACATTTAAGGCAGACTTGCACGCTTGCCTCAAATGAAATAGCCCCTTGCAGGTATGAGTGAGGTGGTGACAAGAGGCTTTGAACAATATAATAAGCACTACACTTCAATGAAAAACATCAAACACCCTCGGCTACTTTTAAGTCGCTATTTTGTTTAGTGGCTGCGTAGTTGTTGCTGTTATTTCTCTGTTAGATTTAAAGTAAGTGAAATGCCAGGCCATTTCTGTCTGTCTCTGGGCACTACAGCAGCAACAAAAGTGTTTACAATCGGCCCACTGGAACTGAATGTTCACTTGATTGATACAGCCTTGAAAAAAATATGCACCTCATACATTCAACAAAGGTTGTCATTTAAGTGACTGGAATAAATCAGTTTATTTATTTGGTTTATCACATGAAAAGGCAGTGGTAAAGAGGGATCATCAGCACTGCTGGAGTGCTATCGTAAATCTCACGGAACAATTTTTCAATAGATCAATAGAAATCAGATTTAACAATGAATTGCACCGCATCTCCTTTGTGCGAAGCTGCCCTTGGGGACAGAAAGGAAAGGGATAGGAGGATAGAGAGAGAAGGAGCGAAAGGGAACGAGGAGGGGAGATTATCACAGGCATGGCAGTCTGTGTGAGAGGCTTAGCCTGGCTAGGCAGGGAGGTGGAACCCTGTGAATTCTAATGAACTGGCAAGACTCCCCCAAAACCAGCTCCATCTCCATGGCATGAGGACGACAGGAGGAAAGGAGGAGGTGATTAGGAAGGCGCAGCTCCTCCACGGCAAACCAAACAGAGCAGGTCATTTTCCCTGTGATAATTATGGCTATAACCAGGCATGAGGGATTGGTAATGGACCTGCTTATTCTTCATGCCCTGCAAAGGCAACCACTGAGCCTGTCAAGGGGAAAAAGCATGGTGATGTGTTTTTTTTTTTCTTCTGTTGGTCGGGTGACTCTGGTAAGAGTTGCGATAGCTGTTGAAAAGGGCAGCAGGGGAACTTGGCCTTTGAGGAAGAAGTTAACGAATGAACTTCATTATTGAGGAGCATACCAGGGAGACCCCCCGGAGTGTGTGATGTATTACCTGGCGTCAAACTTACACACTCCCACAGCATCACCAATATAGCCTGACATCAGCTCTGGGGGGAGGTAGGCGTGTAAACTAAAATAGTTAACCTTCTGGCTTAAGGCTATAGAAGAAAATAAGAAAAGAGAGAAACAAAACTGGGATGTACAATATTTGTGTCTATAGAGTTTTTTTCAATAAAAAAACGCAACAATTTTAAAACCTCTAAATTACTCAATATTTCCTCTGCGTTTAGGCTGAACAATTTCACCATTATTCTCTCTATTGGAACACCAAAGTGAGTAATGAGGCAGAGCTTTTTTCTGTGACTGCTCAGCGCAGAAACCCTCAGAAGAAAACTGTTTCAGCTTAAACTAACACATATTTAATGTTCTCTCTGCGACTTCAGGTAATGCAGTTGGTCCGGTGAGGCAGTCCAGATCAACACAATGTAGATTACTCTCATTTATTAAAAAGCAGCTCTGTTCAAGCATGAAAGTAACTTTTCCTAAGTTCTATGAGCTTAATAAAAACAAGTGACCCACTAGAGGGACCAATGTTTTCCTCAAGATTGAGGGAGATCTTCAGGCTATTCGCGATGTGCACCACTTAGCCTTCCCTCTTCCCCTGGATGGAGTTTCTCTACGGTGGACGGGACGAAGGAGCTCTTTTACTGAGCACACTCCCAACACTTTTACTCTTGACTTATGAGGATGCCATGGGTGCAGGGGAGTGATTCATCACTGGGTGTGCTCCTCTTGCACCCTCACACATTAGTAATGTGGTCCGCTGAGGAGGAGTTCTGTCATCAGTCTGTACCTGGACCCTCCGAACAAGGTAGGTCAACAGGAGGCAGCAGCGGCTGGCCCACTTTTAGTCTTTCACAGCACCTTTAAGTTTCCTCCAGCTCTGCCACAGCTGAGCTTGACGGACACACTAAGACCAGTCTGGTCAAAGGGAGACACTGCCACGGTGCTGTAACTGGTGTACTCTCTATATCTGTTGACTCAGTGAAGCTTGTCCTACCAGTGCCAAAGTACAGCAGGCCAAGTGAGACTTGGTGAGAAGTTAAAGCAAAGGGAGAATAGCATCTTTATTCAAAATATAACAGAGTGTAAAAGCAACAAAAAAAAGAAAGAAAAACAAACAAATGACTCATTGTTTGGATGAAAAGTTCCCAGACTTATCCATCTGAAACCGCCTGGGGAAATTTCATCACAAAACTCCCTAGTCTTCTGTAATACGGCCGCAACAAAATAAGTGGCAAACACATGATTGTCTGTTCTTTCACAAAATGTAGAGCCACTTTAAGTCAGCATAAGCCTTTGACCTTAACATTGCAGGTAATGCACATTTAAATACCTACCTCAGTATTCATGTTTGTCATTTTACTTGTGAAGATTAGGTGTAAAAAGGCTATTTGAAACCAAAACACAGGATTAAGGGATAATGCTGCTCTGTGTCTTGTGAGTCGACCTTGATTCTGTAATCCAGCACAATACTGGAGAACAGCATATTTCTCTCTCTTGTACATTCAATACACTCACTGTGGAACAGCTCACGCTGATGTAATGGCAAAAGCATAATGGGACTACGCTGAAAGAGAAAGTAATCTGAATTAAGGGGAACTTCATTGTGATATCTGTGTAATAGAACTGGAAATAGCATTACAACATTTGTACAAAGAAAAGTACTATTGGTAGTACCTTTATATATTAAATAAGGCTGGATACAAAAAATGATCTGATAATGTAAGAGAGGAGAAAAAAAGACAGTCAGGAAAAAAAACAAAACACATAAGTGAATTGATTTGAATCACGCAGACCTGCACTTTAATGACCATGGTGAGAAATGAACTTGATCTTTAAAGTGAACCAACCTGCAGTCAGCCCCAGCGTTATTAAGGACCGTGCCACTTAATCAGAGAGGACGCCAATTTAGCAAAGAGCTAACTATGCAGGAGGGACCCTCTTTGGTAGAAAACACATTACAGTGCATTGTGTCACCTGACTCGCGCAGGTACGTATACATGCTCTCCTCTCTTCCCCCAATCTGCCTTATTTTCCTGACTCCATGTCTCCTTTCCTGTTTTTTTTCTTCTTCTTCTGCCGCAGACCTAGTAGAATGAAAACCTGCCTTTGATGTCTGGGATCCTATAATGCTGAGCACTAGAAATCCGCATGCCTGTTATCTGTAGAATCTTAATGATGACGGCTAACTTCACAATGGGTTAACCGCATCTCTCTGTTCTCGCACTGCACATCCACAGAAACGCAAATTAATAGCAACGGGAAAAAACAGCATTTCTCTAATAAAGCAGATTCAACAAAATGTGCACAATGCGATCAGCACAAATGTCAATGTATAATATCACTGAAAGCTTTTGTGAGCACTTCTGCTTTCTTCTCGGTCGATGTAACTTTTTTCTCTGAGCAGAGTGACAATTTTTGTTGGAAAGACGGGATCCTTACTTCAAATGCATCTAATTAAGTTTCAGTAAACATATGAAGCTCGGTATTCAAACAGTCTATTTTGTTGTGTTTTTCCCCAACATATTTATTTTTCTTTGTTGCACTGTGACGATCATTACTGACCTTGAAATGGTGCTTACATGATATTTCAGAATAATTGTATTATAGGGGACATCTTACTCGTTGCATGGTTTATTCAACAATATTCTTCTGAATAATTGAGGAATGAAATTATATATGTTCATTTTACTTGCCTTAATTCATGCATGATATTGCATCAGAATTTTCAAAACCTAAAAAAAAAACATAATGGGATATTTCTGACAATAGATTTTATTTTTTTGCTCTACTTCAGTTTAGTATAATTTGTCTCAAAAATGCACTTCAGTGAGAAGTGAAGACAATCAATATCAGATGCATGCTGGTCAGAGTGATAAGCTCTGAGCACGAGAGGACAGTCTATGTGTATGGCTGCGACTGAGGAACTTGATGATGGCGTGAGGACATTTAATTATGGCCCCCATCTTAAAGCTTCCCCATCAGCATCCGTCAGGATCATATCTGGAGTAGCTCCATGACCTCCGCCTCCGTCGCCCTCCATGAATCAAACCTTTCATTACCTGCTGACAATCTTGTCCTGCGCTGAGTGTGTGTACACCATGGGAAAGTGATGAGGCA
Organism: Cebidichthys violaceus; assembly: GCF_023349555.1. Taxonomy (NCBI): domain Eukaryota; kingdom Metazoa; phylum Chordata; class Actinopteri; order Perciformes; family Stichaeidae; genus Cebidichthys; species Cebidichthys violaceus. The sequence goes on from NW_027176483.1 coordinate 9,824,541, forward strand.
TCGGAAACCTGATGAGTGACGGATAACCTGCGCTTGTGCAAAGGCTGGCCGGCTGTGCGCTGCCGTGAGCGCAAGGCCGGCCGTGCCCTCCCAGCCATGCCAACTGCTTCGCCTGGCAGACGCCACCATCTCAGCACAGCCCACGGTCCCCGGCCCCTTTCACCTGAGGTGGCAGACAGCCGGCAGAAGCGAAATCGCCGGCAGCAGATGGGGCCACTTACTTTGGCTGGCCCAGCCAAGCATTGTGTCCTTGTCACATGTCAGTTACTCTTGTTTTCTGGTCTGACAACACTTCAAGACAGGGCCTTTCAGTTTTCAGCGAGACACAAAAGGGAGAGGGTGAGGAAAAGCTGACGAGGCCTCTCTTCACTCCGGCGCAAATTCTCTGAAAGAGCCGGCACCAAGAGAAGAACCAGATTAAAAGCCAACAAAAGCAGAGCTCCCCCACAAAAAGCTGTTGTGCACCCCTACGGTTCCCCCTAGCATTCTCCTCCTTATAAAACACCCTGGGCCCCCAGGAGGTGATAGAAAGAAGCGTCCACACCCACAGAAATGTATGCAAAGAAAGTGCGTGTACAAAGGCCATTTGCAATTTTACAAAATGGCAGACATAATGCTTTTACCGAAAAATGAGGACCTGCCATATTGTGTTGGAGAGGAGAAAGTATGGCACCAGAGGAAAAATGGAGAAAAATCATGCTGGCCTGGTTTACGACAAATAGATAGCTCTATTGATTTCCCTTTTACACTGACTGTCCATCCCTCACTGTTGTGATTACATTGACCTATTTCAGAAAAAAAAAACAGCCGTCTGTTATAGATTATACCAGAATGTCCAAAAAGAATACTGTTTTTGTGGAACAAACAAATAGAGAAAGATGAAACATAACCTACAGTACAGTGGGAGAAAGAAATTGCGTCAATTTAAGCGTTCAATGTTGCTCTGGGAGGAGAGGAAACAACAAGTTCTTGTACCATGCTGAGAATCAAATAACTTCAACAGAAAGAGCGGCGGTGCTTAGTGGGGCCCCGCATTGTCAATTTCAATCCTAACAAAAGGTAACAACATCAAAATGATTGCAATATTGCTCAACCAACGTTTAAACATAATAATGCCAATTTTACAAACTTGGAATTATGTTTAGTAAGAACAATAACCGATTTGATAATAATCTAATGCACTGTATTTGTTACCGTATTGTGTTTTATTTTTTTGCCCTAATACACTGCAGCACAGTTCAGTGTTGTATGCTTTGTGCTGATGATTCCTCTGCGTCTGTGTGTATTGCTGTGTGCACTCGTCCTGCTCTACTATGTCTGTGCTGTGCGTCTCACTAGACTATCTCTCTCCGTGTAGCTCAGGGGACTCTGGCTGGCTGATCTTCATTATCAGCCCGAGCTTAACAATGTACTGGATGCACTTCCCACATGAGTGCAACTAACAAATCCCCACAGAGCTGAATCAAGGCAACAATGTGATGAAATACCTTCAAACAGCCACTGAGCATGGAAAACTGAGCTATGCAGAGACAACTCACACTGCCCCGGGCGATTCCACAGGAGTGCGCCTGTTGCCAAGCAAAATTAGACAGCAACTGGGACATATTATTCGCCTAAATTGGCAATGTACAGCACTATTAAGGACTATAAATCTCATGTTTGATTAACTGAAAATACCTCAATTCACAGAGCCAATGCAGCAGCATTCTATCACTCAGAAATCCAAGCAGGATGTGATGTCTTTGTAAAATAGATGCTTTACGGGGGTAAAATCTGTCGTGTGAACACAAAGAGCATTATTGGGATTAATAATGCTGTTAGCATATTGTTCCAAACATACACCAGACTACATTTATGAGAGGAATATCAAATGCACAAAAGCAAAAAAAAATCTACAAACTCTGGTTTTATAACTTTGAGTTGAATCGCAATGACTGATATTATTTCACTGTAACTCAGCACTCAGTTTTTCTAAGACAGTGGAGAAAAATCTAAATCATCAGTTTCCTTTAAAACAGACTGGCTGTGCTATTACTATGTGAGTGTGGATCTCAGACGAGAGAAACTCAATACAAGCTGCTAGCAAATAAATTAAGACGCAGGAGCAAGGCCATGTTTCTCAATCAGTGTAAGGAGTCTGTCATCGCAATGGAGATAAATATAGGGTGAAAAATCTGGTACTCTCTACAATATATCTGTAAGACTGAAAAGAGGAAGCATCGTCTGTCTCCTTTTTTCTTTTCCCGGAGTTACATTCACTACTACTACTGCCTCCCTCTGGCCACTCTATTCCCAATCTAAACTCAGGCACACAAGTACACATTAATACAGGGGATTGGCAGAATATTGCAAACACCCCGGAAATATAATGAAATAAAATAAAATAACAATGCTTAATTATTTTCAGCTATTGTTAAGACTGCAAATTAATGTCATAAGGTGATTTTTGAGGACGGTTTGGGGGATTTTATTAGAATATTGTTACGTGTTTCTGTTATACGGAGGTATTATTAATTAATTTTGTATGTTTTATCTAATATTTTGTATACACTTAATGCAGATACACAAGCTTTTGTTTTATTGTGTATCATAGTCTGAACAGTTAGCCAGACAATCAGTATATTGTACTTCATCTGCAAGAGTGAGAGAGGATTAGCTCGAGGTAATCAAGAGATCTGCTCTGTTTGAGGAAGAGCATCCTGGCTACACGACCTGTGTGTGTGTGAGCGTTAGCTAGCTCTCTGCTATTCGGGCTGTGAGACAGAGCCCCAGACTGCTGATGGCAGATTAGAGGTGAGACGTCTAATCTCAGTGTAATCAGCTGCTGCATCTGATCCTCTGCTCCACACCATCTCTCGCAACAGGTCCAAACCGAAACTCATCTCACAGAAACGCAGCCTTGCTGAGGTAGGAGACGGTGACCGCGCATATCTGGTGTCCGGCATCAAAGTAAGACAAGAAGAAAAAAAAAATACAATTTAAGCCCTTGATCTCCTGCTGTCACAGGCAATTTTTTTTTTTTAACATCAACTGCTACTAAAAGCCAATAAAACAGAGCATATGTTAAACTGTCAGGGAAATGTACAGGAAAACCACAGCTGACTTCTTGCTGAGAATTATAGCCTTGTGGTTAAAGAAAGTGCTGTCGAGGGGCCGCCCCTTATAGGGAATGAAGAAAGAAGAGAAGTCAGACAGAAAGAAGAGAGGTTGCTGCCTCACAAAGTAAATCTACTTAAGTCCTTATAGCAGCTAGACTTGAGAGAGGACATCGCAGTCATAGGAACAATGAGTATCTGTTTTCATCTAGAATACTTCACCTTCTGATGGCTCTATGATTAGTCCAGTTGGTTGAATGAAAGGGGAGAGGAGAGGAGAGGAGAGGAGAGGAGAGGAGAGGAAAGGAGAGGAGAGGAGAGGAGAGTCTGCCAGTGAACAGCTGCCCCTGTAATTTATATTGATGAGGGGACTGGCATGGCAGGGAGCTTCCAGCAGTTTGATCACTCAGGCAGAGTGGGGAGTTAGTCAGAGACACGGCCCATCCCTGTGGTCTAGGTTGGACTAGGAAGACCTCCTAAAACACACACACTTGGACACACATACAAGCAAGACTGCCAAGCTCACATTACGAGTGGCAGTGTGGACTGGCGTATAGTGGGGAAGCCAATGTTTTCACTCCGAGAACAGAAATAGATCTACAGCCTGGCTATAACCATGTAGGGCAGAGCGATCCCCATCATTATTACTCCACCATATAATCACCAGGCTTCTCTGAGAAAGACCTTCCCTCCATATTCTCAATGACCATTAACCAGCCCTTGAACTTATTCTTGTGCACACAGTTCTGACGAGGTTCTACCACCGCTTCCTGTCTGTGAGGCACAGCAATCAACTTCTTGTTAAGGGGCTTTACTTTGATTTCCTCACAAGGACACGATTTGAATATTTCTCACTGATATGAGACAGCGTGGTCCAGTCTCTGCCCAGGGCTTTGAACCCAAGACTCCTAAATCATGCTCTTTGATTTGAGCCCCCTTCCGGTGTTGAGGTGCTTAGCGCTGCACTAATTAAGATAGTGGGGCGGTGGATGGTGGGTCAAAGCGTTTCTGTGCTACCTTGAAGATATCCTGACACAAACACGAACATGCACACGCACACATCAAAAAAGAAATACCAGAGCCCCTCCAGACAAGCAAATAGCTTAACACACAATCATGCTGCTGTTTTGACAGTGCTGTTTGAGTAAGGTAGACCTGTCTAGGAGATCATATCCTTTGCCCTGCTGTCTGATGTAAGAAAGAGTTGGGGTGTTTTACAGGGCGAGATGCAGCTTCTCACAATCTGAAACTCTTCGACCGCTCTTACAGAAAAGCCCTCTGGCCTTCCCTCTCCACAAGTTTCATCAGAGTGATCAGAGGGAAAGGATAGCCTTCAGGGCTAGTTTCTTCCGTTCACACAGTGGGGTATGACACACACACACACACACACACACACACACACACACACACACACACACACACACACACACACACACATAGACCTACACACTGAAACAGACACACTGCAGTACACCGTACAAAAGCGTTTTTACATGCCTTTTCGAACACACTTCACACGTGTCAAAATGGAGTACAAATCTCTTGGAAATCATTGATTTACAGGTTTGACTGTTCATCAATTCTTCATGAGCAGACTGAAATTGAAAAGGCAGTGCTGGTGGTTAGACAAGGCAAAGCCTGTGTACTATTGTTGTACAGCAAAAAGAAGTATGTATCTTTCAATTGCAGTGATATGATCTGTACATGAAGAATACAAACTCTTGGAAGCTAATGCAGCTTCAGAGGTTGCAAACCACCACACAACACCACATCCGTGTTGCTCAGCTGCAAGGCCTTGCAGAAAACAAAGAAGTGCTTCAGTACACGGTCTGCTTCAACTGTGCACGATTATCAAACAGTCATATGACTGCATAGGATTTTAATTTCCTCTCTGGGGTTATCATCATATTCACTGCAGGATGGAGAAATACGAAACAGTGAAAGTGGATGGCACTGATCTAATTGAGGGTATTGATTTATTACAATACTAGTCATGCAACAATATGCATATAGGCACTGATGAAAGAAGAGTCAACAGAAACAAGATGATCTTATCATCTCTACTGTCTATGAGGTACGGAGAATTTGGTTTTCCCCACATTAATCAGTGTAGGATTTTTCTTAGAATGAAATGACATTGTTTACAGCCTTAAAATTGTAGTGCAACACAAATACAAAGTAATACAAAATTGGTGTACTCACAAGTATGTGTCTTCTTTGTTACTGAGATACCTGCAAAGAGAAAACAAGTAAACCATGAAAAATAAATAGGAAAATACCCACTGAATAAAAACTTGACATGGCTCTGCTGATAGCTAACTGATGGTGGCGATGACGAGGTTGACCCTGTGCTCCAACACACTGTCACTGTCCAAGGTCACTGAAGTGGCAGGCCCAGAGCTATGATGTGTGTAGGCTGGTGTCTGACCCACAGCCATGCTACATTAACATCCACGACAACGTGGTAGAAACTCTATCCTCTGGGGGCAATGAATACAAAACTATACTTAAACAAACAACATTTGGAATGCTAATGCGTTGAGCAGCCGCACTGATTGGACATGAGCACATGACTAAGCCTCTGGCCCAGAGCTGGATGGAGGCACTTTGACCTCCCTATTAGTTAATTAATCCTTTATTTATTTATTGAGATTAGGACCTCTTTTTCAAGAGATACTGTGCACAAAAAACATATATGGAAACACAAGTCAAAAGTAGAAATCTAAGCACAAACTATGGTACAAAACATCAATTAAGTCAGAATATAAAGAAAACAATTACATGTAATATTTTAAATATACTTTTAAAAGGGTGCTGGATACCAGCAGTACATTTTGACAAGCTAGTGATTGATAAGAGAATCAAAAGCATCAAATCAAATCAAAACAATCAAAAATGGGAAGGTTCTGGTAGCATCATCTAAATGTGCATTACAATGTGGAGTGGCACAGAATATACATATTATTTATATTGTGAGAATGAATCAGACCTGCAAACTTTAGAATGGTGAAAAAGGTGACCAAAATCAGGTTGAATTCATTAAATATGAATTGAATATTTGCTGTTATTGTTAATCTGAATCTGCAAAGTAACAATCAGCCAGATACATTTAATAGAGTAAAAAGTATAATATTTGCCTCTGAGATGCAGTAGAGTAGAAGTATAAAGTAGAAAATACAAATACTCAAGCAAAGTACAAATACCTCAAATTTGCACTTAAGTACAGTGAGCAAATGTATTCAATTACATTCCACCATGTTTTATAAGAGAATAGCACAGCACTGATAATGTCATGAAGTTGTTGCAGTGCTGTGGTCTAACAGCAGCCTGCTATTGCTGTAACAATATATTACTTAGAAGGGCCTGTGGTGGAGTCCGTCCACTAAGGAGTCCATTTTAGCCAAGCTGGTAGTTTAGAAATTGGATGGTAATCATTTTAATCGGTGAGACTTGCATACATGTGGAATTATACTGGATATAAAAGTAAGGTCAAACATATTAGCAAGCAGTGCTGCAATTAAACGAGCACTGAGGCGTCGAGGATGAAGGATTTAAATTATTCTCGTACTTCCTATAATTTACACTCCCCAGTTTACTGTAAACCTCGTGCTGAGGTCTAAGAGATAATGTAATGATAGAGGTAGAAAAGGTTTGATAAACCATATATGAGATACAAGCAGTTATGTGTGGAAGTTGCAAACTGCTTATCAAACAAGTGGCCAGTCTGACCAGTGTGAGTCACAACTGGCTGAGGTGGAGCTGGGCTGCCACTGCTCATGCTGCCCTGCCTCGCCCCTTCGGGTGTCAACTCATCGAGTGAGCCACTTCTTGCTGTCTGCAACATTGGTCTAATGCCCCAGGAGCCTGACGCGGACGAGCGCACAGCCAGCCGTGGTCCCCAGCGGCCCGCTGGATGCTCGTGCTTTGCGGGGCGATAGCACACTAATAGATCCCACTTGTCATGCGGAAGCAATGGCTAATTTTTCTACAGCTTGCGTTTGAAACTCGGGGGACGGCGAGCTGACATGATTCAATAACTCTGTGAAAAAGGCGTCTGGCCGGAGATAACAATGTTTCAGACACGTTTGAGGGGAAACGAGTCAAAGAGCAACGAGGGGGAAAACAAATAAGCCCTTCAGCCTCCTATAGACATACACACAGAAACACGTAACTAATATCAACTCCACTGAGCAGAAAGAGGGAAAACAGTCACCTAGGGGCCAGCAGTCTGTGATGGAGCTCTAGCATTGTTCCAGTGCTCAGGGCCAAAAGCTTCTGTTCTGTCCAACTGTGACTTTACGCAAGGAGAAAATAAACTGTAATCCAGTCTTAATTCTACACTTCAATCAAATGACAGTGAAGCCAGCAAGAGCTGATGGTCCATTAAAGAGCAGTGGTCTCAAGGTGCTGCAACACAAGGCAGCTGTAAAAGCCAATATTAAGCAGTTAACTGGCTCTTTGTTTTGATGGGTAAGACAACCTCTTAGACCATGTGAGGAACATAGCTGGTGTGCTTAGTGGAAACTGTATTAGAAGAAAATAGCAAACTAGCAGCTTTTTAATGGCTTTTTGTCAAACCTCACATTACAGTGACAGACACATAAAGCAGGCATTCTCAAACTATTTAGGGGGAGTCTGGTGACAATTAGAAAAGGATATTATTAAATCAAAAGGCGCCGTATTTCAGCGGGAGCAAAAAGTGACAGAGAAATCAAAACAGCAGCCTGTTTGTCTTCTGACTGACCACAGATCTTTAAGTTGCAAACAACCATTTGCAAAATGTTGATGACGGAGGAAGTGAAAGAAACACAAGTCTATGTGAGAGTATGCGTAGAGTATATGCGTGTGCTTTCGCCCAGAAAGCCACATAGACCACAGTGTGACTACTCGAGAGCTGTTCTGCTGTCACTGCTTCTTACTGACAAAGACAAGAAGTAAGAATTTATCTGGCACTTTAAAGGCTCTTGTTTCTAATCCTCAGATGTTGAACTGTACGTCAATGATGCAGTAACGAATGATTATTATTGTACAATCACGACATTTCCTATTTAATAAACTTAAGCCTACCACAAATTTTGAGTTCTACCCCTATTGCCACACTGCTCCATGAGCTCAAGTCTATTTAATTAGGGATATAAAAGCTGTAAATGGTTTTGTTCACTGGACTTTGGACTTTTTCTTACAACTAATATTACGTAATGTGCATTAAAATGTACTACTGCATAATATTAGTGAATTTGTTTTGAAACCGGCATTGTTTAAATCATCTAGTTGACTTTTTTTCTCTGCAGTCAGTAGAAATGTGTACCACATCACCACCATGCTTGTGACTTACAAGTGTGTCCTCAAGCCACAGGAAACGGATAAACCTTTTTTTTTTTTCTTTTTTTTTACTGTGCCCCTAGTGGTGAAAAACTCCACCACGTACCGTTAGCAAATGTAAAAAAGTCAATAAAAACAGATGTACAAAAAGAGATAATATGTACCATACATGTAAATCACAAACTCCAGAAGTAAACACAGAAACAGCCAAAGTAGTCAGAGCTGAGTGTTTGTTTCTGATAAGGAGTCCCAACAACAACTGTCTATCTCTAACTCACCGCATCCCAAAAACCTAATAATATGAAAACGATTCTCTTCATTAATGTGTTCTAAGGTGCAGAGAGAAAACCAATTCTGTCCTCGCAGCAAAGGCTAATTTGGCCTGTTGCTATGCAGGTTACAGGAAGCAGGAGGGGTGGTACGTGGGCCCACTTCCTCCTCTATGTGTCATTCAGAGCCCTGTGATTGGAGGTGGCAAGGAGAAGGGGCCACAAAGCCAATGCATGAGTCAGGCGGTGAGAAAGAAGGAGTTAGCTCTGGGCACTGACATTGGCAATGGCTGCCAGCTCATGTCTTCTCCACTGGACGGCAGGTTCAGAGGTTAGTGTGGAGGTGAAGCTCTCCTTGGCTGACAAACAGGCTGCTATAAACACTCTTACAGCACGACGTCCGCCTTTCATTAACACCCAAGTGCTTTCTGGGGATTATTTATATATGATGGATACTGAAGTTAAAAGACAAGCCTGTTGTCTGTATAAGCAGTTTGATTCTAATTTCAACATTTGTCCCGATAGGAGGGACAGTTGTCAATGTGTGGCCTTTGATCAGTCATATTTTCACTTGCACTGGCAAACAATTCAGCACATGTTCTCATGAGACTTCGCCTAGACTAGAGAGGAACTGTGCAGGCGAGTGGAGGTTAACCTCCACCACATCTATCTGCAGGGGGGGCACACATCCTGTAAACATGCCATTTAGACAGGAGGAGAGTGAGTCTGGGTTTGGCAGCCTCAGTGCTGCAGCCGGCTGTGGAGCACCGTGCCATCGCAGGCGACTCAAAGTGACAGCGCTGTAATGAAGTCTGAGGCGCATGGCAGGCTGTACGTCATAATTTCAGGTTCCTTAAAGCCTGACAGGGAATGATTATCATGGATGGTTATTGTCACCCTGCCTCCCTGGGAGACGAGGCGTGCTCTGGGGTTGTTGCACCGTGACATTCAAAGTTACAGTCTCCTTCATATAATGGAGCTGTCCTCTCAGCGCGCTAATGGGAGCGATCCATTTAACCTGTGCCAGAAACACACAGACGAGGAGGTTCCTAATGCGAGGCCTCTCCCGTGGGGACGTCACACTCCCCCCCTGGCTGCTCCCTTCCTGCTGCTTGATTCATTGACTGGTGCTCCTCACTTATCCTCATTCACTGTTCAGTCTGGGGAGACAGGGAGGCTCGCTTCCTGCCGCCTGCTCCACATGCCACCGCTGCACGCCCGCCGCACACAAGGACATAGCCTGCCCAACAGACCCAGCTGCTGGGAAAGCCAGTGAGGGCCCAGTGAGGGACGGACTAGACACCTACTGGAATTCCCAGACAAAGCATAGGCTTTGGGAATGCTAGCGGTACAGACTCTGTACATTTAATAAGGCCTCTCAGATAGAAAAAACATCAGACAATAATGAGAAGGTTTGGTTATGGTCCTGTCTTAATGATGGCAGTTGTATGGGACGGTTAATTTTAGTCTACTCCTGAGGTTGCTGGTTAATGATGGTGCCTAAGTGTGGTCATCTTAAGAATGATAGATGAAGCCACATTCAGTAGTCCATCTTTTGAGTACTGCCGCCTGCCCGCCTGACAGAATGCTGCTACATTCCTGAGAGAAAATAACTAGAAACAATTAATGTGTTTCTCTTCTTAGCCATCAAAAAGCTCCAAAATATGTTTTGCTGTGAGTTATGTTGCTGTAAATATACAGCTTTTGACATAGTACAAATTCAGGATTGAATGAGTAAGTGACTTGTTTAGATAGTGGGCAATTCATATGTAAAAAAAAAATCTTAAAGTAATGTAAACGGTCAGACAGTGTTATGTGCAGCTAAAGTACAAAGATATGATGCAAGGTTACTCATCAAAAGTCATAAAATAGGATGGATGAGCTGATTCAAGGACCTCTGTGCTGTTCTAACTTTGGCAGTCTGAAGGCCAAGTTTCATCACAAAGTCATGTAAAAAATCTTCTCTTTTGCAGTGACACACTTAGCCTTATTAGCTATTATCCTGCTATAAACTATACATGCAAAAATGTAATGATTAAAAAAGCACAATGATTCTAATCAGCTGCCCCCTAATATACTAAAACACTTAATCCATGGAGAGGCCAATTCTCTGGGGAGGCTCAAGAGAAAAATGACTTCTCTGTCTCCAGGCGCTGTTATTTCTGGTCATTTCTAATTGGTTTTAACTAAAAGCAACCACTCCGAGACTCCACAGGTTACGCCAATGTATCACTATGGAATTGTCTGCAAATAGAAGATATACATCCAAATTAGTTTTAGAGGACACCACAATTGTCTTTCAGAAGATGAAAGGAGAAAGGGCAGAAAAAAATAAAAGCATACATGCCTTACTGAGAAAGGAAATAAGTTGAATGATCCCAGCGGAGGAGGAGGGATGTTATCAGGGTGACCCTGACATCGTAGAAACCCTAGCTGACTTGAGGTAACATGGCACACGCACTTCGCCCCCTACAAATGTCTCCCAGGCTTCATGTACAATGTCTCCCCCCGCGCGGTTCTGCATTGCTGGGCCTGTGAGTCTCCAGGTGAGTCCTCAGTGCTGTTTGGTGGCTCGTGAATTATACATTGCAGCAGAGGAATTGACGTGGCCCAGGAGGGCCGAGAAACAGCAGGCATGGCTGGGAGGCAGATTGAAGACTCTGACGGAATTTTAATTGTACCGCTGGGAACGCTGTGATAAGTGCTATTGTTATTGGTAAGACACTGCTGCACAGGTTCACTTAGCTGAGAGCTTAAAAAAAAAAGACAAAATCCAAAACGAACTCTGTTGTACAACGTCCAAGGCTACATGGTGCCAACAGCCCTATTGTTAATGACTATTCTGTGGAGTATGGCTCATATAACTGTTGTACTTATATTTATCACTACGCTCTCTCTGTGCTCAGTATTTATCGGCAACATGCTCAGAGGACCGGTGAAGGTCAGCTATGGCGAAGGAAGAAACATTCAAGAAACATCTACAAACTAAAAAAAGGAACCGTTCAATCAGAAACCACTGAGGCATTGCATTCAGTGGTTTTGTTGTACGATTCAGTACAGTACTGCAGGTGAAAAGCCAAAATGTTAGGGTTTTCTGCCGCTCTGATGTTGTTCACTCTGATCCTGGCTCTAGCTGTACTATTAAGTAATTCTCCTCTGAGTGCGAGCTGGTCCCGAGGGGTCTGACGGATGCAGGAAGGCCCAGGGCACTGGTCAAAGTGAGGCCAGGGGCACAGGCATGCCTCTGTCTACTCTCTGTGCTGGCGGTTCCCAGCCCAGCGGTAATCTCCCAGTGATCCAGCCTCAACCACACATGAAACCCAATAGCCTTTCAGCCCGCACCATAAATAAAGACAAACCATATTCAGCAGACCACCCTGGCTTACTTTACCTTTATTGAGCTACACTGAACAGCAGTGTGAATAGGCCACCACTCGGTGTGTTTACCCACTTTAACATAAAGGCTTTAACTACAGATGTGAAACGGATAGGTTGTCAGTGGACCGTTTATTTCAAGTGGTGTAATTACATAAAAAAATAAAATAAAAAAAAACATTGCAGCCTTTCAGTATTATCTTATTTTCAGAATGTAAACAGAAAAATACAACACAATTCCCAATATCACAATACAGTATACATAGAGGTTAGAGGTTGCTCTGCCTCTCTAGTCAACAGTAGCATTCCCCAGAGACAACTCTTCTAATCACATTACAATATATTAGCCCTACACAAGTTGAAATCTAAAGGGGGAATACAATTACCTGCAGCTCCTGAGGCACACACTCCAGTTATGCACAGTAATAGGTTGTAAGAGTATTACAGTCGGCCGAAAGAGATGTGCCCCTCTGGGCTAACCTATTCAGAATGCTTAAATATTCACAATACACAGCGCACTGCAGTTAAATAAAGAGAATCTCAGAAATTGCTTGTTTTCACTTTATATTTTTGACTGTTGTCAGTCTTGCAAAGGATGATTCACAGGCCATCTACTTCAGGAAACCACGGCGGTTTTGCCAAAAGGCATACATCATGATGAAGATGTTGTTCAATGTTTGTTTATTCAACTCCCCTGTCCGAGCTCGGTATTTCATATCATCTCAAGAGTAGTAGTTATAAAAGACGGGATTAGAACATATGAGTTGATATGTGCTCTGACAGTTAGTGACAATCTGTTACCAGAGCTGTCCAGGTCTGTCAATAGACTGTCCACACAAGCCTGGGAAGGAACGGCTGGGGGGACTAGAGCTTTGATGACAAACTAATGTCAGCTAATATCAGCTCTATAAAGGCTGACTCAGAAATATATTGGAACCCTTTCATTACCATCACTCATTCAGTCTCAATTCTCATCCAGTAAAGTACAGTACAGCAGGCACTTGTCTAATGAACAAGGGTCTATGGGGAAGGATCACTCCATGCGAGTGTGTTGGAAGTCAAGGTCCCACAACAGTGGACTCGTGGCTCTGCTGATAAGGACTTGGTTGTAATTGCTCAAAAGGGAGGGAACTGCAGCCCCATTAGGTCTGGTCTTAGCACTTGCCAATAAGCCAAACTGCCCCTCTGAAGCCTCCCATGTAATGAAAACTTCCTCTGAGATGAATTACATGTCTGTCAATCCACTAATTAATATCATGGACTCGTCTTTTTGGCTTCTCCGCAGTAACGAACTGAGTCAGAGAGATGGGGATTGAGGTATATCGGAGCACTGGAAGACATAAAGGAAGAAGAAGCAGAGGCAAACAAGCGAGCCCACTGCTACTGTGATTCACTGCAGTCATGGTCGGCACTTAGTGCAGCATCTATTTTTCATGTATTTCATAATTAAAACCTGTGAGTTCTGTAAGCCCTCCGTGCTCCATGCAGATCAAAGGTAGCCCTATTAGCAGGGAGTTCATCAGTGGAGCCACTCTTCCATTTCCAGGCAACAGAGCATGCTTAAAGCACAGATACCCGGTAATTACACACGTGTGATAACGGGACAGCCACAGAGCTGGACTATGATTAATAGAACACAGATCACAGTTTCCACCTCCCGTTTCAAAGCTAACACAACAGAGGACTTTACTCGCGAGGATAACCCATATGTAGCAGATAAAGAGGTTGATGAAAGACTGAATACATATTTCACACATCGCCTCTTGTGGCGCAGGTGGAGTGTGATTCATACTTTGCATTCTCCCTCCCCCCGCTGCATTCTGTATGTAAATGTAATCGGAGGATAACGCGGGATAAAGCTCTGCAGAGCGAAGACATGAAGCCTCACTTGTGCGTGGATAGAGGAGTACAAACCTACCTCACGTAGTGTAATCAACAGACTGAGCTGTGTTACGTTATTCATTTGTCACATGGACTCTTGGGTAACTTGATACCACAAGGCGCCCAGTCTGGACGCCCTGACTGTTAAGAGATTCTTTCCACCAACACTGTAACTACAAAGCTGATAAGCACTGTCTTCATATCATCATATCTTTCAGTGGTTTTCAAACTGATGGCTTGTGACCCCATAAAACAAAGCAATGTCTGCTTGCAACCCCACACCAGTGGCTGCATTTGTTTAGCTCTTGTGTCCAGTTCAACAAAAGAGAATAAATAAATAACTAAATAAATAAATAATTAATTAAAACAAATTATAGATTAAATCATAACTAATGTCCCAAGAAAAAAATCTATATATTTTATATAATTTGGTGAAGCAACAAACAGGGCTTTCTGCTTTCCTGTCCTCTGAATCAGCTGGCAACCCCTCAGATTTGTCTTGCAACCCCTTGTGGGGTTAACCCCGAGGTTAAAAACCACTGATATGTCTGATATGTATGATAGTAAGTAATAGAACATCTACCAAGGGTAATTATCGTGATAATTTGTATTAATTTTTTATGGCTTATGAATTGTAAGTACATGCTTTGCAGTAGCAGAGGAAGCATTCAGATATTTTACTTATAGCACTACCAGAGTGTAAAAATACTCAATTTTAAAAGTTTAAAAGTAGCAAAGTAGTTAGTAAAAATATTCCTTACAGTATAATGTGGTACATTCTAAAGTATCTTAAATACCGTTGCCGTCATTTCATGAAATGTTTTGGAGTAGAAGAATAAAGTAGTATAACATTAAAAATATTCTTGAGTACCCCAGAATGGTGCTTGAATACAGTACTTGAGTAAATACACTTATTTACTTTCCAACACCACATCACCACCAACGATCGAAATTGATCAAACTCAACCAGCAATTTATAATATCTAAATTTATATCTAAAAACTCTGCCTAATGTATCTTGCTGCTACAAAGCTTCCTGCTGGGATTATACTTATGCTATTGCATAACAATGTCAGAGGAAGAACTTAGGGTGAAGTCATATGAAAGAGGAACTATAATTAGCTATCCTAGCATTTGCACACTCATAGGCATTGCAGCTGAGTTGTTTATTCTTCTTTACTGAAAGCACAACTCCAGAGCCAAGTTAACGGTTGGGAGCAAACCACTGAACTTCCTCCAGGCTCATGAGGTCAGTTACAGTTCACGCTACGATTGCCCTACACTAACAACAGGACAAGGTAACTGGAAGGGCTAGTGGTTTACCAAGTAGGAAGATGACAATCCGAATATACACTCCTAATGTCACACGATAAAAAAGGGCATTTGTCCAGGAGGCACAGCAAGATAACAAATCCTACAGCCAAGCCAGGTTACTGAGAGGACAGACAGAGAGCACAAATTTTGCACTTTACACAAGGGAAACATCCAATCAGCATCAGCAATCACAATGCTGGCCTATAACAAAGGCAGTTCTAACCTTCCCTGTTGTGTTCAGGAAAGCTTTGTGGCATACTGCCCATTTCCATCTACATTACATTATCATTTACGCAACTATCAACACTGTGATATAGACGGCCAGACACATGGTATCACAAGCATACGGAGTACACAAATGGCCCAATACGCATTACACACATCCACAACATATGCACAGTCAGCCCACTGACACTCCATGCAATCACAAAGTCAAGAGGGCGCTGAGGCTGAGGCTGAGTTGGGAGTCTATACTGCAGCCGCAGCCATACATTCTCAGCAATATGAAAGCTTGCAGCCGTGGCCAGCAGTAATAATTAATAGCATAGTCTATAAGCATTCCATTAGGTGCAAGCAGCTGTCATAAACATCTTAATTAATTTACAAAGCAAGCAACTAGGGAATTATGGCGACGTAAAAATCTGCTTCCCTCTGCCGCTCCATAGCACTGGAACAGATCGGGCTTTTAAATTTTTAAACATGCCTTTCATGTTCTCTAGAGCACTAAAAACCCTTTGAACAGTCAGCTTGTTAGGAGATGCACCTAGCAGCCCAATACCTACGGGTCGTCTTGCTATTCTTTTCACACAGTGACAAGAGGTTTTGGGCTTTTCTTTCCTGCTCTTTGCAGCTTGACTCAAGGAATTTCTCTCTTCCTGTACAGCATCTACCCTCCCTCATATTTTCTTTGTCACAGTGACATAACTGCACTGTGTTTTTCAGTCAAACACTCTGTCTGAGCCCTCTCTTCCATCTTTCTCAGTTGGCCTTTGTTTCTATGAAGTATTGTTATTATTATTATTATTTTTGGACAAAGAGAGCACATATTTACAGATAAACAGCTGCTTTCAAACAATTTTCTCAGACGTACTATGTAAGAGATTTGGAGCATGTCTATCGCTCAACACGGCAACGGCTGAGCCAGTAGTTCGCAGCTAACGGTGCTAACGGTGCTAATAGTGCAAACAACGGAAAAAGTGATGTAAGAGCTAACAGAGTTTAATTGAGGGGGAACCGGAGGGTGGGTGCTATGCTTCCACAACGACCAGCTGTAACTGCAATATGAGGCAGTGCAGAGAGGCAGCCGTGAGCTAGCCAGTGGGGCACGCACACATGCACACATGCACACATGCACACATGCACACACTTCAGTGTTGATTTCATTAAATTAAATGATGGAATATGTTCCTCAAAAACTTTTTGATGAGACGTCCCCAGCGTCATTAAACACTCACAGTGATGTTTTTAAACATGCAATATCGTTGACATAAAAAGACACGACTGAAATGTAGTTATGAAAAATAAAAAGCCCAAATCTCTCTTTATTTTTGTTGCCTCCATCTTCTCTTTGCCTCTCTCAATCACTCCCTCTCTGTGTCTCAAACACACACACACACACACACACACACACACACACACACACACACACACACACACACACACACACACACACACACACAGCATGCTGCAGCGCTCTCAGTCCTTCTTGTCCCATCCCTGCAGGTAAAATTATTGTTTTGGCTTGACTACATTGACTGAAATATTCAATATAATCTGGTGAAAAAGGACACTTGTCACAAGACTAAAACTAATGTAAAAAATAGCTGATAGAAATTAAGGGAGACTTTTTTTTACTAAAAGTAATAAAAATATGACTGAATGAAAACATTCTCTGGTTAGGTAGACATTACTCCACTATATCTTTACATAGCAAACAGTTGTTTGCTGCTGTATTAATGCTCTGAATCGTGTGCATTGCACCTTTAAATCACAGTTACAGATTTTAATCTGAAATAAAACAGCAGCAGCAGCATTAACAAAGCGTTCAGATCCAAAACCCTCCCACTGTGTGCCTTATGTAAGAGGAACATCCTCCTGAGGATACTGGATGGTGCAGCTGACAGTGGCAAAAGAACAAGGATGCCACTCTTGCACTGAACTGTAATCTGAACAGTGTAGTGCCACAGCAAGGGTCATACTGTTGTGGTAAAAACGGTCTTCCTTACCTGCTCTCACTCAGAGCGGGCAAGATTAGACTGGCCACTCCATTATAGGAGAAAGGCTTAAGAGCATTTCCACTTTCAGAGCTAGGATATCAGCAGCTTCTGACACTAAGCAGGGCTGACCCATCATTTTGGAGGAAAGGACATCAGCTGTCTGCCCAGCTATACAGTTCAGTCTGGGCTAAAAATATTTTTTCCCCCAACCACTGCAGTTTAAAAGAAAGAAATACTTTCAGAGACAACAGTGCATGATTACTCTATTATAGGAGCTGTATTTAAAATCATTTGACCATTAATAAAGCAGTGAACAACTACTTGCTATGTAAAGTTATAGTAGAGTAATGTCTACCTAAACAGAGAATGACTTCGCTCTCCCTCTGTGTGAGTTGTTATCCAAGCTTCTCTGTGCTTCGTTGACATAGGTGGGCCAGCCTTGCGTGCTTTTAGTGCATTTTCGTGAATGTGAGAGTGCAACACTGGCTAGCTCACGGCCGTCGATCTGCAATGCTCTCATACTGCCGTTACTGTTTTGTTGCGAAAGCGTAGTACAGACCCTCCGGTTGCCTCCCAGGTAAACACAGTTAGCTCTGTCAGCACTTTCGCCGTAGTTTGCACCGTTAGCACCGACGCCGGCCATGTTGAGAGCCATTGAAATACGATCGAAACTCTCCCAAACTGTTCTTGCACCTTTAAGAAACACCCCCTCATGTCATTTATATATATATATATATTCACCAAGTGCAATTATGAATCAATTTAACTATGCTTAACATCTACAGTATGCCATTTACCAAGCAGACATTGAATTTTAATGTGCCCATTACTCTCTGATGAAAGCCAGGCATCGCATTTCCCTTTTTTCTCACCCCCCATTCTAACCTGTCTCTTCCTCCCCATCTCTCTCCATTTCAGCCCATGCCATATTTGCTTAACCCAGCCAGTGTGACAGCACTCAATGCTAAAGCACTCCCAAGGCAGATGATCAAAGTCAGCAGTCAATTCACATTACAATGCATTGATTTGATGTTTCCTAACCTCGCAGGCCTTTCTCTAATGCTGCCAAGGACCTTCAGGATATCTCACAGTGTACCTCCTCTCCCAGCTTTCCCCCGTCTCCCTCTCTCTCTCTTTCTGTGTGTGTAACTGAAAATATGGTTGACAGAAATGTTTCTCTGGTCATGTTTGCATTTGATTTGATATTCTGTCTAGTTAAAAAACGGATGGTTTGAAAATAACAGGCCAGACTCAAAGCCCAGTAGTAATTCATATGAGGCCGACCACTTCACAACCACCCTCCTTTTACAAGGTAATTACTGCCCTTCATTCACCTGCTGTTTCGAATATTGTTTTAGAGTAAATCACCCCCTTGTTCTCATATGCCACACTTCGTTTGCTTCTCATCACTTATTCATTTGCAATTCTTTATTGAGTTGGCTTCTATGCTTTAGTGACTGCCATTTCCCTCTGTGGGGATGTTCAGAGCACTTCCATGTTTTATTCAATTATGAAAACTTAATATGGTGGAAAGGTGTGCATGGCGCTCACTCATAACCATGCATTATTTCACACATATTTATTATGCCTCTCTGTTGTTGGGGGGCAGAGACTTGAACAAGCAGCCTAAACAGATGCATGCTCTTTTGTTCCTGGCCTTGACCCCTGTGTGCAGGGTTAATAACAAGTGCCACATACAGAGAGTTAACATTTCCATGTTTACAACTGAATCTGTTGCATCTGTCTTGCTTTTTTTTTGGGGGGGGGGGGTACTTTTTTTTTCTCTCTCCACTCAGAGGTTGTCAAAATGCGTAAGCATCATGGTCATGGCACAGTGACACACTGACCTACAAGCAGAAATGAGAACTTTGTCTGCCTTGATAAACACACACAAACACACACAGAGAACAAGAGGGAGGAGGAGAAGAAGAAGAGAGTGTGAAAGAGGGAAATGAGGAGAGAGAAACAAGAACTATTGATTTATGTAAGAGAGGTATTCCTTAAACAGCATTAGTCATCTTGGTTGTGTGAAGTGAGCTGGCTCTTTAATTATTCCTCAGAAGCCAGACAAACTCAGCGCGGCGTGAAGAGCACCTATTGATTTCTGCCTCTGCAGATGGGACACACTTACTTATAGCAATTCACAGACCATGTGGATGATCAGAAAGATGAAGAGAAGGCACTTACCTTCTATTCAATCTACAGAGCTACAACAGAGCAACTGTTACGTTTGGCCATTAGACAGGTGAGGCGGACTGAAGAGTGTATCAGGTCGGACTACAGAGGTAAGAGACAGGTAAGAGAACCTGTTGAACCTGTAGGGTGATTGACACCCGTTGTCGCAAATCACAGTTAGAGGTCCCACCAGCAGAGAGCAAGAGGAGATGAGCTACATATTATTGAGTGTAAAGAGTGGGCTAAATGAGAGGAGGAGGATTGCACAGGTGAGTTATATGGCTTGTGATTTGTGTTCTGATGTATTCGGTGGGGCAGCAACTACTAATAGTTTGTATTGATGCATTTGATTTATTTGTTTTTTGATTAATTTATTGTCCTTGCACATCCTTTCTATATAGAAATACACTTGCCGCTTTCATACTTGTTTTAACGTACTGTTGTCCGTTTGGTTTTTATTGTTTTTTATTAAATTTGTATTGTAAATTTGAATATTTTTCTATTTTTAAATTATGTCTCACTTATTGCACTGTGTTTATTGTTTATTATTGTGCACCATTCACCAAGTCAAATTCCTTGTATGTGTAACGTACTTAGCAATAAACGGTCCTGATTCTGAAAATGTCAATTTTTTTCAATTGTGTTAAAATTTCTTATACTGTTCGACTAAAGATATTCAAATAGAACAAAAGAAAATCAGCAAATAATTTCATAGAACTGGACAATATTTGCTGTCATTGCTGATAAATTGATTATCAGAAAGAGTATCATTCTCATAATTATTTCATCACAACTGCAGTCTGAGTTAGGCTAGGCTCCTTGTGTTTTTGTGTGTGTGTGTGTGTGTGTGTGTGTGTGCGTGCGTGCGTGCGTGCGTGCGTGTGTGCGCGCGCGCGTGTGTGTGTGCGTGCGTGTGTGTGTGTGCATGGATGAGTGAGAGAACGAAAGACAGAGATGGGGTATCCCATGTCTGCTCGACACAATTTCATATGGTAAGTTCTTTACCCAAAAGAGCAGCTTTGAAGCACAAGAAGGATATTTAGAGGACATAATCAGACAGAACTGTAGGAACAGATATTTAACACCATGGGGTTGGCACTTTGATCACTAAAATATGTTGTAGGATATTAAAATGTTCCAATTAAACACCAAATAATCCATGAGAAATACAAAAAGCACATATAAAGCTTTATTATGAAAGTCCATCTGTCTTGCTAGCATGCCTTTTTTGGAGCCGATTGCTTATCTTATACCTGTGAGGTCTGCGTTTTAAAGTGCCATTCTATTGTTATTTTATGAGAGGGGCTGAACACAGAGCCAGAGCCTCGTCTGCGCTGTGGAGAGAGAGAGGGAGAATTCCCCTGCATGGCTACACAATACACAGACAGCACATTTAAAGATGTCAGCCCCTAACTAGAGAACAGTCAGTGAGGTGAACCCACTAACCTCATGTCTTCACCATGTCTAGTCAGGCTGCTCTGGAAACCCCAGTTAAAAATGCATTTGGTGTAGCTGATGCAGTGGGCAGACCATGTGAGAGCATGGCAGACGGGCTATAGGGGGCTCACATGTGCTGCTCACAACCCGGGTTACTGAAATGCCACCACTGTATGCCTCATCACCGCTGCTTCCCTTGCACTTACATAATTTACACAAGCAAAGGGAGGGGAGGAGAGCAAGGAGGGGGGGAGGCTGAGCTGCGGGGAGCTCACGTCCAATTGCGTTTGGCCATGTGGAGAGACAAACAAGGCAGTATGAGGGGAGCTCATGCCACAGCGGGCTTTGATGACTACATGCTGAGACGCCCCTACGACATGCTGATAGACAGCAGAAAGACCCCACCCCTCCTTTGCATTTACGAAGTCAAGCGGAATATAGACGCAACAGGAACAAGGCAGAGAGTCTGAGCACATTAGAGGTGCACTGATCCAAGACCATGGCATGGTTATTTATTAATCAGCTGAGCTTAGCTAACTGCCTGCTTAGATGAACAGCACAAGCTTGTGGTACATTGCAGCATCAGCCCCAAGACAGTGAAACTGTTGACAAAATGCAACTTAATATACATGATGCGTTAACGTCCAATAAAGCAGTTTCCTCATGCACTTTTGTACTTTCATGTAGCATGTAACACTTTTCCATTAATGATCACAGAGAGTGTGAACATACAGTGGTACAATCTAAAATGGGAAACAAACAACCTAACGCTTAGCACTGTAAATCCATTTGTGCTTATTTGGCTGCAAAACAAAACAATTCTATGTGATCCAAAGTAAATACTGTCAGAGTGTACAACAAACAAAGAATGTTTGCCCATTTGCCATTATTCATCTCCTAGGGTGAAGTCAGTGATGAGTAACAGCATGGCGATGTTGTCAGTAAATGCACTCTAACATACACAAAATCACCCCTTTCATGTTGTACTTTTAGAGTTCACTGGCACCACAACACCGTGCGCTGACAACGTTTTTTTTTTTTTTGCCAATTTCAACACCTCACAGTTGGGGTGTCAGCACATTGAAATAGTGTTGAGAAACATAGCCTTTTAACTGAGAAGAAAAATCCCTTGGAGAAAAAAAAAAGAGACAAGAAAAACAGAATGGGATGCAATTCTCCAGAGTGTATCCCCCTTATGTCTCTTCCACTGTTTTTTTGGCAGGCTGGGTAATACACAGGAAAGCACTGGCACACAACACTCCTTCTACCTGAACACAAAGGGAAACATCTCAGCCTGGAGTTTGGGCTTCAGAGTATAATAGGAGGCTTGCACATCACCAAAGGGAAAATGCGTGCTAGGCCCTCCATTGGCTTGCACTGTTGATGCAAGCTTTACAGACTGAAGTGTTTTTGCTAAGATCTTCATTAATTCAGGAGCCATTTAAGGAGGTGAAGGAGTGATGGAGGCTTCGGAAAACATTTGGGGAACAGGCAGTGAACAGGAGAGGTAGAAAGTAGATGTGGTCGTTACTAAACACTTCCTTTCATCATTTCTGAGACTATCTCTCACAATTTCCTAGACTTTTGCAGCAGTGAGCTGAGAGAGCCTAAGCCTCTTGGACAGTTCATTTAGGATAATGCAATGATGAGAAATGGGGAGGGGAGAGTTGTGCTTGTGTGTGTGTGCCAAATCATGTCTGATAAATGTATCTTTTCAAAATGTCTCCTCTGACTCAAACACATTTCAAGCAAGATGCAAAACACGTCAGCAAAGACAAGAATGATTATTTTCATAACCTGCTGAACATAAAAAGGCAATCAAAGTGCAGACACATAATTATTTCATGAATTCCAACAACAAAAAAGGGTATTTCAAAGAATTTTTCACATAAAAAAGATGGAACAGAAATTATCTAGGGGCTTTTTTTCCCCCTTTCTTCAGACTTCAGAAAAGAGAAATTTATTTCTGCCTTCATCTCTAAATTGGATGCAATTTATTGCCTCTGTAAAGCTCATTTTTCACTGGCTTGCAGGATCCATGGGCCATGGCAGGCAATGCGAATCTGCCCGCCTCCCCTGGCCTCGGGTGCTAATATGTGGAAACTGGCCTGGGGATATGGAGCCCAACCAATGGAAGAGGAGGCAGAGGGACAGAGGAGAGAATCAATCCCTAATCGCTGAGGAGTAGGGTGTAGGAGGGGTGAAGAGGAAGTAAAAAGAAAAAAAAGAAAAAAATCAGGAGAGAGAAAAGACAGAAAGCAGTGTGTTTACCAGCAGACATTTGGGTGCTGTCAGCTGACTGCAAGAGCTCTGGGATGTCTGAGAGAGAAAAGGGAGTTATATAACCAGGCTGTTAAAGCAGGGGGAGAGAGTGAGACAGACAGACTGAGACAGAGAACGAGAGAGGAACGGGGGGAAAAAAACGTTGCCATTTAAAGTGACAGGGACAACATTATCAAAGCAAAAACAAACATGGTACATGGGGCTGCCTGCACAGACACCAGACAGAGGCAGGTGAGTGTCCAACGAGCACAGAATTCTGGTGAGTAATTCAAAATGCAAGAGCCACACAGATGTGAACACAGGTCAGAGGTTATTGCATCCATCATGTATGCTTTATTTTAGCGCAGGGTCTCATGTAAGCAAGGCTTACATGCCCCTGGAGCCACATGGTTGCCTGGTTACCTCTGTGCTTTTTGGGCTTCATCCAGCTCTACAGAAAGGGATCTCAGATAGTCAAAGCCGCACCACAAGCCAATGCCCACTAGGGCCACTAATAGCCTCTAAAAGTCCACTCAACCCGGCAGTGCCAACCCATCGACTACCATTAGCTTTGCACTTGAGCTGGACTCCATCAGTTTGGTATGTGGTTTAAAGTAACAAAAAAATCAAATAGTTTTGGATGCAAAATAAGAGTTTTACGTGAGAAATCTGTTCTGTTGGACACCCCACATGCTGTGCAGCCACACATGCACATTAAGTACAGTTAGCTCAAGGTGCATTCTGTCCTGTGACCTTGCTGTTACACTTCCGCAGAGCAATGAATAACTATCGCATTTCTTTGGCTGACAGCTGACACCAAGAGGCCCAGGTGATATACGAGACATGACAAGTGATTCTAATTAAATGTAGAGCTTGTGGATGTAAAGTGGCAGGAAGGGAACAAATCCTGTCCAGGCAGCAAGCGGCAAAGCGGCATGCCTTGCTCCAAACGAGATGAGCCGGGCTGTCAGGGCTGCCTCAGCTGTCCTGTAAACCTGGGCCCAGCTCCCCAGGGGGACTGACAGGTTTCAGCTGGAGGGGAGAAGGCACACCGCAAGCCTCCTACCCCTCCATAACAACAAACACATGACACACAAACAGGCAGTTCTGATGCAAAGCAAAAGCCATGTGGACCATGTGCATTTGTCACATAACCGTGTACTAACAAGGTACAAAGCATGGTCGTCTGTATTCTGAGCCTAGATGAAGACTGTCATCTAGGTTCCGGTGTGATTTGGTGACTAAATAAAAAAGCAGGCTACAATCACAAAGAATCAATAGATACAGGAAGCAAGACACCTCTGTTGATGCTGCATCCCACTTGTGTTTTCACCATGACTGTATTCATCCAGCTCAGGTTGAGAACAAAGGACCAGACACGGTGAGAGTTTTTTCACAGACAGCATGTTTGTTCTTTTCAGGACACGACAGAGGACCCAATGGTACTCAAGGCAAACATGAGTGTGTCAGTATGTGACACAGGACTGCACTTTGCAGAGGACACTCAGTGGGCCGTCAGCTTCCCAATCAGACCCCCGGAGACAACCCTCACCAAATCAGTTAACCTTTGACCCATCTGGAACAACTTGGGGCCCAAGAGTCACGGTCAGCCCGCTGAAAGACAATGTGCATCACGCTCAGTTCAAATGAAGCCATGTTGGTTGGCGTCTGTCCACTCCGGAAATCTATCATGGGCTCATCTAATGCCGGCCAAGAAATATTTCTTTGATAATACACAGTCATGGCTCAGTGCTTCCCGTCTCTCCAGCAAAGCTTGAAGACTTGATGTATCTGGCTTACAACCTGTCGATTTTGATTTAACATGATTTAAACACATTATTGTGCATTCAAATATGTGTTATATGTTGAAGTTGTTGGTTGCTACATTGTCTTTACCATTTCAGTGTTCCAGAAATATACTTTTTAAGCCTGTAGGTTTTTTCACTGTGATGATTATCGTGCACTGAATTTGGCCAACAGACAGATGCTAATAAAATATCTGCATAAAGGACACTGGAACATATTTAATACAGCTTTCAATTTAAAGTAATTATCATTCTCATCAGTCATCCAAACTTAAAAGTACTATCTGTAGAATTGTATACTATTATAACCTTATTTTTCCTTGAGTTAGGTCTGGAAACAAACCAAACTGTGGAATCATTAATGTAAATATCTAATAAATTGATAGAAAACTACTTGAGTAAAACAAGCAGTCCTTAACTTTCCTGGTCAACTCATCAATTCATATTCTAGTTTTGTGAACATTTGAAGCATGTACACTTTGGAAATATGCAGTATTTATGCCAGTTCTCTGCAGAAATGTTGACATGTCAGCAGCAAGTATACAGGAGCAATTATTAACATTAATGATGGCAGCATTTCCTATTATGAGAAGTCAGATGTCTTCCATAAAAAAGCTATATTGAGTTATATTTTTAACCCCATGTTAACTGTTTTCATTTTCATTTCTATTGCCTCTCTACGGCTCTCAACATTGTGACGGCTGAGCCGCCGGGTTGCAGCAAACGTTGCTTACAGCGCTAATAGTGCAAACAACAGCAAAAGTGCTGTTTTACCTGAGCACTTTCCAATTTACCTGAGGGGAACACAGAGTGTGGGTGCCGTCTCAGCAATGTGGTGGCTTTGAGCTAGCCAGTGGGGCACGCTCACATGCACTAACGTGCACTAACGTGCACTAAAAGCACGAGCAAGCGGTCCGGCTATGTCAACAAAGCAAGATGAAGCTTGAATAAAAACTTGGGAGAGTGACTTTATACTCCACTTTGTCTTTACATACCGAATAGAAACCTTTAACTTTTTGACTGAGCCATAGCTGTTTCCCCCTGATAATAGTCTCTATGTTAGGCTAAGCCAATTTGCTACTGTCTTTGTACTTAAAGTACAGATATAAAAGTAATGCTGATACTCTCATTTTATTCTTGGCAAAAAAGCAAATAAGTGTAATTCACAAAATGATTCCTTAAAGTTACACAACTGTCACTATATGGAGGACTTCATGGCAGCTTAATTCACAGCATTCCTCAAGATTAAGTAACTGTGTGCTAAAGACAAAAACCCTTACATGAAATGTAAATAGATTTAATTTATTTCTGTTAGAATTGCACCTCATTCTATTTTGTGCAGTCTAGATAGTTGCGCCTTTCTTTTGTGACAGCTGTCTTTTTGAGACGCTTGCTGCCGGGCCCCAGTCCATTTACTTTCTTTGGCCCTCTGCAACACAGACCCGTCAGTTCGCCCCGCCTCCTGTCCAGCCCACAATCCCTCTATTTTGGGTGTCTCACAAAGCCACTGATGTGATTAGAGAGGATGATGATTACAGTTACATAACAGAATCAAATTAATTTGTGGCCTGAACACAGCAGTGGCAGCAGGAAATCACTCAAGCTCTCAAATCTCCCTTTCTCTTGGTTGCTCCTGTGTTCCCTATGTCCCTAACAGCCCCCTTCCCTGCACTCGCTGCCCCACTCCTAAAACACACAGACACACCCCTCTCTCCTCCCTGCCCCTCCCTCTAGTCAATTAAAGGCACATTGAGGGATTAAAAGGAAGTAGGTCAGTGGAGCATTGCTGGGGGAAAAAATGCAACAAACCGCGTCAGAAGTCACTGTATCGACCTTGTGAAACACAGACCAAACTAGCGGCAGCCTGTGATCTCATCCTGTCTCGACCAATACCGTAGCTCCTTACAGAAGCCAGGTTCAAATCCCACAGACTGAGCCTTACCCTCAACTTGATTTCTCTGCAGCTCACAAGAAACCCCCCTGGAGGGCAGCCTAGGGAGCTGGGCTTTGGTGGCGGACACTTGATACCCTCTACAGAATGCTTTGTCTCCAGTCCCCCGAACAGATCCTCTTCAAATGCAGGATTATAGCAGTGCTACAGGCAATGAGAGCCCCATAGCTCCACTGTGAGCAGACAATGCCAATAGCCACCATGCAAGGCAGAAACAGTACACATGCTGTGACATTTTTATTTTCCTTTCATACAGTACATGCACATACAATGACTGAATGCACATTTTGACTGCTTTGACCCATTCATGCTGTATAAGACTGCTGTCACAGGTAATCTCTCGCCTTTACTGTTTACAGTTTTAAATCTGCAAATGTACTTACACATGCATTGCTGATTAATAATAGATAAACAATTACTTACATCACCTACTGTAAGTGGTAAATTAAATGACAGGACAATAACTCCTCATTTGGAAGTTTTAGTTTTGTAACTACAGATTAAAATATACTTTTCATTTTTCACACACATTCTGTACAGTTATAGATTTTGTAATGTACAGTACTACTGATAAAGACAGCCCTTGGTTTCTTTTCTATTACATATGGTACGGAAATCAATAAGCAGTAAACATCATGTCTGCATTTACAATGCTACATTATTGTTATACTGATATATTTTCATACTGAGAAAACTGATGGAAACCCGTGGGTGCCTGAAATGGCAGCAACATTGTTGCAAAATGATGACCTGTGATGTAAAGTAGATGTTAACTGCAGTAAATGGACTTAAACATGAAACTAACACAGGTATGGTGGAAGCTCCAGCTTCTTTAAATTAAATGTTGTTTCAACATAAATAACATTCATTGTTATATAACACTCCTATTATAAATGTCAACGCGGGTTTAACCTGCCCAACTGTTTCTGAAGGTAGTGTTAGAAGTGGTCTCCACTGTGTGATGGAAACTCAGCAGGGGAGGTGAGCAGGGAACGGCTTCGCTTGTACTGTGCAATGACAGAGTGGCGCTGCTGTCAACATATTGTACTGCATTTGTCCAATTTAATCAGCCTCACATTCACCACACACTATAGGGGAGTGAATAATAATGGGAAACAAAGTAACAAGCATGTCATCGGTGCACATTAACAAGTGAAAATTATCTTAACTAGTTTCACACTCACCAGCTGTGAACGACTTGACAACTAATGTAAAAGGGGTTTCCTATGACAGCCACGAAAACGAGGCGACACATCTAATCATATTGCAACATCGTGGGTCGACATGACAAAAGGTGGAAGCAAAGGGACGCTGCACGTAATTTGTTTACTTTCTCGATAGCTACAGAACGACAAGATTAATAGGCAGGACAAAAGAACAACAGAAAAAGAAAAAAAAACACAATTTAAAATACTGCACTACTGTAAATCACTTGTTGGTGGATGATGAAGTATGTTTGAGTATTGTGCTGTTTATTATTTAGACTTTACTTAGGCATTGGAAGAACAAAACCTGTCAGACATTTGCATGGGTCATCTCTTGATTGCAGGCAGTTATATGGAATGTCACTCAATATATACAATTAATGTGAATAAATTAACTTAAATTTCGCAAATTTCCATCACAGGAACTCAGTCTAAAAACCTCTCTCCCCAACTTGGGTGTGTGTTGTGGGATAGAGTGTGCTGCTCCATGAGAAAGGCTTATTTGATTTAAATGCATTATGTAATTTAAGCTTACTTTTTATAACACTGGCACACCCAACATGTCCTTAACCTACTTGTATTTAAGTACAGTTTAGCCAGATAACAAAATACAACAGTCTTACTCATCCGGAATTTTTGTTACAATCAGGTTCTAGAGTTACATTATGTTTATGAAAAAAAAGAAAGTTTGAGTGAAACCACGCTGCTATGTAAAGACATGGTAGAAAGTAAATAGTACGCCAGTTTTAATATAGAGCTGCTGCACAGACAAATCTCATTGCCACTAAGCTACCTGACTGATATTTAGAGTAAACTCAACAAACGTGGACAAACAGACAGAGAGGCATCGAAACAGTTGTCATCGATCATATTTACAAAGCCACACTGAGATCGACAGTGTTGATTTAGGGTGTGGGCATCAGAAAGCAAAGCTGCAGCCGCACCAAAGTCAGAGGGATTTGCAGCGCCATGTCTACGGCTCCCTGATGACCACTAAAGGGCCTAGATGAAGGAAAAGAAATAATTCCTTTTGACATCAGATAGTCCGAAAGACTCTCCCAAGCTTAGCTTATAATGCAGCCCCCTTACTGCCCATCCAACTCTCTCTAACATCCAACTGCAGTGCTGCAGTACAACAAAACTACAAGTAGTCATTGCTGGGAAACACTATGATTAGTGCTTCAGGGACAGTTATACTTCCTTTTAAAATGTGTTTGACTTGTATTGTTTTGTATCAATATAGTCGTATTTTACAGGGATTTTTCTGCTTTATCTAAGAACCATAACTGAGTAACCTGCACCGTGTTGTGCTATTATCTGTGATGATGAGGCATGAAGGAATCAATACTTCCTGTGACAACCTGGTTGGAGTAAATAGCAGTGTTTTGCTTTGTGAGTGACCACACTAATTGTTTCATAATGTGGATACCTGATGCCTGTTCAATCACTCCCCTTACAGCCATTAGCATTTAATTATACTATTGAGAGCATAGCAGTTTAGTGCTGTTACATATATTCTAAAAAGATCACATTATTTTCCAGAAGGTAAGTGCCTCAGCCTTGGCTAAATAGGCTACTGCTTTAAGCATTTGAACAAAGGGATCTTGATGGAGTATGCAATAAATGTACTTAACAGAACACAAGGCAAAGAAGATTCAAACTCACAGTTTAACTAGCGTTAGTCTGGAGAAAATAAGGAAATAAGGAAGAACACTGAATTAGCAGAAAAGTTGGAAATCAGAAATGAATGTGCAAATTAAAACCTTTATTGGATTATTCCAATAGAGATTCTTGACAATGTGAAATTTGTTTAACTGAAGACTTCAATGGCTACAAATTAAAATATTTTGATCTACATATGTAAATATGGTACATAGTGTAAATTGAAAGTGTAACTACAGAGCCCTCATGTGAGTCTAAACACATCAAAATGAAAACACTTGGACCTTTTTTATCATCAGATCAGTGGTAACATGATTCCTTCTGTTTAGGACTATAAACTTCTATAATCCAGATTTAGTGAATGACATCAGGATGCGACGTACTGTGACAATCCACCAGTTAATGGTGCTTGACAGGGCTGTATCTCAACATGAAGCTTTCATTAAGGCATCAAAATAAAAAGCAAATCGCTCAACTCCCAAACAGCGGCACACTGGGAACAATGTTGTTGCTAGATGATGATAGGCTAATCAGCTTCAGATTCGACTGGAGACCCTTGCACGCTGACTCAACTTCCTCCTCTGTCTATGTGTTGTAAGATGAAATACTACACTGCTGGAGACATTGATTTATGATTAAAAAAAGTGGTCAAGCCTGCCACATCAACACTACATCAAGGCAAAGCCCTGGCAGGGTTGTTGGCTTGAGTCCATCTCTTCAGACTTCCTCCATAATGAGCATGTTATCGCATCCTGATTTCAATTAGAGCAGGACACAGATCGAGACAGCTGCATGTTAAAGTGTCTGCACCTCAGGATTCCCCACCGTTATCAGATGAGGAGATGACTGAGACAAACCTGATTGGTTCTGTGACAAATTGCCGCAGGTCGCAAATTAAAACTGACTTGAGAATCCATTTACTGCGCCTATCATACAGAGAAATCACGAGATTTGATGATATGAGTATTTTGATTAGATACACGTTGTCGAGGATAACATAAACTAATATCTAGAGTGCTAACATCTAACAAGGCCCGACCTGCATAAAATGGATTCATTCAACCTTGTAGTTGAAAGAATCAATGTTGATACGAACTCACAATAAGGATTCAATGTATTTCTTGTGAAAAATATAAAAGAATTAAGACCAAGATCAAAAAGATTTAGAGCCACATCATTATAACATACATATAACAACATAAATAAAAGCAGTTGCTCTGCTGTTTTATCAAAGCATCTTAAACGAAAAGTTCACACAATATGTTAGGAGGTAAAAAGGAATGAAGAGAGCAATACTGCTAGTAAGATTAGCCATTCTGACCCTTTGTAGAAATGGCTGTGACAGTGTGAAATTCCACAGACTCGTCACTGTGAGGATGAAAGTCTAAGAAAAGCAAGGGATGAAATCTGCATCCCCGAAAGAGCCTGCTGCTTTAATCTTTGCATTGTGAAGGCAAAAGACGAGTGAGTCAGATTTACGTCACTATTTGTTTGCTCTTTTTTCCACCCACAAATGCCTCTTCCTGCTTCCTCTTTCAGACTTGCCTCTAGGAGATGAATCGTTTTACAGTTTAGTTCCTCATTTAAATGAAGTGGGCGGGATGTGGGGAGGGTATTTTAATCACTTATATAAATATTTGCTTTCACATGGGCTGACCCTTGGAATAGTCTATTACTTCATTTCTTTCACCCACTGGCCCCCACCTCTCATCCAGACACGCTTATTTACCTCTTCTGCTCACCCATTCAATAAGACTCCAACCAGCCTAGAGACATTAGCATAGCCACACAGCTTCACAGACCAGACGGCTATGCAGCTTTGTTCTCCGCTTTGTTCTGAGGGGACAAATAAAGCCTGCTATGCGAGACTGGGAGCAGGGGAGGAAAAGGGGGTGGGGGGGGTGGGGGGAGTTGGACCACTGGGGAGACTGGCAAGTCCTCCGTTTCTACCCTCTAATGCTTTGACAGCGAGTAATAAATTGATCATAGCGTTGGGCATGATGCCGACCTTGAGATTGTCTCTTAAAGTAGTAGCTGGACAGCGGAAAGAGATAGGTGGTCATCCTCTGACTACAGTGTGATAGGTGGTCATCCTCCGACTACAGTGTGTTGTGTGACTGGGAAGACTCAACGATAGTGGTCCGGGACGGATCTCAGAAGAGACAGGGCTCCTGCATCTTTAATTGTTCAGAGGAACAGAGCCTCATCACAATTATAGAGCATTCAGGAAGCCTCCAAACTCATTTAGCTCTCCTCATCTGGGAACAGGAATCCACTAAACACAAATTCCTCTTCTGCAGCCTGCGGCAAAAAGCCTTCTTTTTTTTTTTTTTTTTGAAGATTAATAAGATAAGAGATTTAAGAATATCCAAAAGAAAGAGGGAAAGACTCATTGTTGAAAATAAAACATCTCAACATGTCAGCATGTACAGTAGATAGGGGGCGAAAGATGCAGAAAATGCTTTAATCGTCCATTTCATTACTTTAATTAAAACTTAAGTAAGCTCTAAAAATACACATATTTTGGTCTTTCACTCAGCTCATTGTCTGCCTGTCTGTAGTGATCGCATAGGGATAGTGAGTGAAACATGAGCTCATGAGAGAAAAAACATGCACAAGGCAATACAACTCATTATAAACCTTCTCATCTCTCTGTGCACTCATAATCTACGTTCCCTTCCAGGGCATGAGGTAAATTATAACTATAATTGAAACATTGCACATGCTTAGCAAATGTTAGTTCTCTCAACCATAAGGAGACGGAGGCCGGAGATGCACTAAAAACAAATAAACCAATCAAGTCAATGCTGCGTGACATAAAAAAACCCACACATAAACAATTTGAACCAGTGCTGCATGTCAAGATAGGCGGTGAAAGAAGGTGATGTTGCAGGAATAGCTAAGGGCCTGTACACAAAAAGGCAAAGTCTTTAGAGTCATATTCTTTCTCTTCTTAATGGTTATATGGCTGTATACACCACAGCCATTGTGATAGATATCCCTGGGCACCGGCAGTAAGTGCACTCTGATTCCTTGCATGGCCCTCAGTGAGGTACAGCATCACAGAATGAAGCCCAGAGTGATAGAAAGGTGTGACCAGGTATCTCTCTCTCCCTCTCTCTCCCTCCCTCCCTCACACACACACACACACACACACACACACACACAACTCTATATTTTACCCCTTCAAGCAATCCACGTTGAAGCTTTCAAGGACCATGAGAGTGAATAAATATTTGAGGTAAAGTAAGCAAGCTGCTCCTTTACCTTTGACAGTGTACATTTTTAATGCTGCCACAGACTGGCCGACCACTTTATTGTTCCTTTTCAGGGGGAACCATGTTTACAAGGAGCTCTTTGCTCATGTGGCCTTTACTGATTTTTAGCTGAATGAGACTACACGTAGATAAAGACTTCATCTGCTCTCTCTCAGGAGTTAGGACTTTGTCACTGTAAATCATTGCAGAGAGGAGACACGAGCCACTCAGATTTAATCAGGAAAAAAAATGTCACCATCATACACCTGTAGAGGGCATTGTGATGCATGTAAGGAACAGTGCCCCTGCTATGTGCCTCATGAAGCGGCTGAAGAAAAAAACAGACGCGGCACAACTGTCACCGCAGTGCGAGTCTCCCTCTGCGAAATCACATCATCCTGATCACGGCTCTTTAGTCATCACGGTCACATGAGAGAGGGGAAAAAGAAGTGACATAATTTCCTCCATTTCAGCACATCTGTTCCACATCTGACAGCCATCCAGACACATTTAGTGAGGTTTTCTGCCCCTGCTGTGGAGATTGTAAACACGCCGCTCAGCTTGTGTTGTTAACTCAAACAAGATGTGAGGCCCTGGGCCAAGTTTGCGTTCAACCTGGGGCCTTCTGATTACGCTGGACTCGGGACAGATTCGGCCCCCTCGCCGAATGTCAGCCTAAGCCACAACACCTGGTCTGAGATCAGTGAGGGAGCACAGAGAAGGCACAGGCTCTGAGAAGAGGGGGTTGTCCTGCTGTAAACCAGGGCTGCCGGGCAGATAACTCAGTTGCGTAACACGGCCCACTTCAACACTAGCCTTAATGAGGAGAGAGCCTTTCAATTTGCCTCACAATGACGACCTGTAACGTAGAGAGCGAGAGAAGAAAAGCGCGGGGCTGCAGGAATCCCATTTGTATTTTCAAGATGAGCTCTCTCAGACAAAGGTGTCGCTTGTAAGTATCACCTCGTAACGTGGCTAATCTCACGCCGAAGATATTGTAAATGACTGCTTAAGACCTCTCATTCATCTGCTGCACTGCTGGCACTCATCCATTTGATCAGCATCATTTAGCACGTAAACATGCTGCGGGTGACAGGTATCAGAGCTGCCTCTCTAATCATACACATACAGTACCTCAGCATTGTGGCATGTCCTCATCTATCTCCCTCTCCTCAGAGGCAGCGCAGCCTCCCGATCAGAATGGATAATACCCTGTGGACCAACTACCACAGTCTACACAGACAGAACAACACTCTGCAGCTAAAAAGAAAAGACAGCCCAGGCCCATTTAGCATTGGTGTGTTGACACTAATGGACACACGGACTACACCCTCATGTTTGAGAATAAGGATATTATGCAGACAACCAGCTATCCCTTCACTCTCCTCCCTAAAGCATAAGGTGTCGGGGGAACAATTGGTTTCATGGGTGCTGTGGGGTATCATTTGGTAAGGTCTCCCTGTCTCTGCCTCTACTTTGTGAGCTGGAGCTGCTGGAGTTTAAGAGGAAGGGGTATTATCTCAGACTCTTGCCAGCCCAGTGCACTCTTTGGGATAATGTTCTTATTGGGCGTGATCCTCCAACTGCAGAAGTCATGCTGTCTTTACTCAGAAAAGCAGAGGGGGGACTGGAGGTGGGTGGCTGGCTTCGCCCCAACAGATTTAAGAAAGAAAAAAAATAAAGTTTCCGTTACACTTGCTTGAACCCACATGTTTGCAGACAATTAGAGAATTAGTAATCACAAGAAAAGCAGTTCATACTGCCATAACTGCTCCTTAAATCCCATGAAAAATGCAAGAACAAGACACCCATTTATTAGATGTCACATGTGAAAAGACTTCAAATTAGGACTTTTATTTATATTTAATACAGATATGAAACATTTGCTTTAAAAACCTGCTTTCAGTTTACCTTTTCTAGATATTATGTGGTGAAAAATACACTTAAAGGATTTCCTCCCCAGCGGTCTTTGTGTACCTGTTTGACTGCTCTTGCTAAACAAACAAACCACTCGGGAGGTCATATGGACCAAAGGGAGAACACTTCATCTATTGTCTACACAGCAAACTTTGAAGATTTTTTTTTTCAGTTGCAACTATAAGCTATGTCAATATTTGAGTCAGAACCTGACAGGAAGTTCGAGGGGAAGCCAGAGAGATATACTGTACAGTTCCATAAGCACATTATAACACAGGAATGCATAACAGTGAGTGTCTAATAACGCTGTATGGGCATACTGTAGAGACAGGTACATCCTCAGCAGAACAGAACAGGATCATAGGTTGGTACCATGATTGTTTTGCAGCTCACAGAATTAAACATAGCATTATGTTAGCATCTCCCCTCCAGCATCAAATCAGAGTGTCTTTTGAAGAATAAATAAACAATCTACAAAGCTTCAGGTGACAACATAGCACACTGGCAGCTCCACAGCATCTGATAAAGTCCATCTCCTTGCCCATGGCTCACAATCGGAGAGATCAATTTCAATCTGGAGACGTGATAAAGAGAGATGACAATGCGCCCCTGCGGCTGTAAATACACAATGTCATGTCTGAAAATAACTGATGAGAAATGATCCAAGCTCATAAGGTGCATTGATTTCATTGCCTCATCCCCATCCCATTCGAATAACTTCAGCTAACAGTTCTGTCGACTGTGCGACTCCCAAACCCCCCCCCCCCAAAAAAAAAAACCCCCGGTAAAAATCAACAGCAGAGCACTAGCCTCAAACGCAAAAAAAAGATCACCCTTCCTGCTAACATATGAATAAAAGATATTGCATTACAGTCATTTTCTTCCAGTGTGGTTTCCCAGTTAGCTAATCAAAATGATACAGTGTCATTTCATACAACAAATGTGTTCTTTATTAACCAGCAGACATTCTAGTCAGACTGTGTTGCTTGCCAGACAGACGTGATTGTGTTATCTGTGAGGCCGGCTGTGCAACTCTCCGCTGGGCTCGAGGATTGTCCCTTACCTCTCCACTACCCCAAGCACTGCTTCTCCCCTGCACTCTAATTGCCTCCATTACTGTATCTGCAGTCAGATAAAATGCTAATTTCACAGCACATTAATTTCTCCAGGCTGAACAATAAGCAACACAAAGCCCAGGCCGCCTGTCTTTGCCTGGGCAGGCACGTCTGCGGCACTGGGCTCCTTCCCAGCGGTAGAGGAGTGAGAGCACCATTATGCACAGGTCAATGAAATGAAGGAAAAATCCATCGATTCTACATTTGAAAAGAAAACACAGGAGAAGGGCTGGGGCAGGGTGATTTATCAGTCTCAGACGGAGTCTGGCAGTCAGGGCTGAAAAAAAGCTGAGGAGAAATGCTCCATCCTCATTGGCCTGCTTCGGCCAAGCCATAATACAGCAACATCTGTCTATGAATAGATATAGCTTTTCAACCTTCACCTCCAACATGAAAGACTTTTTGAAGTGGGATCAGAGTTGTAAACTGTAGGTTAACAAAAAAAGATGTGTTGTGGACATTTTGTGGATTTTTAGCACAACTATATCTCTGATCTACTAAAACTTAATGGGGTGATTTGGGAATTTTTTTATCCACCATTTGTTTTGCTTCCAGAGTTCATCGATCATCCCCATTTGTCCTGCTCAGAAGCACCCGTCTGTGTACATCAACCTAATGTTCTCATATTATATGCATGACTTGATTCCTCCCTCCAGCATCCCCAACTGCCTCTGGATTAGCAAATCCACACCCCACTTCACAAATCAAAACGTTTAACATAATAGCTCCCATCCTTTAATGGCTACACAACACACTTCATTTATTCAGCCACAGTTTTTAATAAGTCATTATCAAATGCTACTTAATTCTACTCAGCCCTCCAGGATAGTGGGAAAAGTGCTGTTAACCCTATGGAAAATGTACGTTTGTTTGTGTGCGCATGTGTTTGTGCCAGGAGCAGAGTGAATCCTGTCCCAAGGACAGTCACTCTTCCTGGGAGAGGCAGATTTCCGCCCTGGAGTGGGGCTGGCCTCGTCACTCGCTGATAAGCCCTTCACATGAGGAGCACTGGAGGGCTCACTACAGTGTGCACCAACATAAACAAGTCACATCAAGTCACAATTCAACTCTGTGATTATACAGTATATTAACAAAGGTCGTTGAAATTGTAATATGTTATAGGTCATTTGGTGATGAACAACCAGGCTGGGTCAAATGAGGCCTAGCTGCTCTTTCATGAGTCCCGGGAAGCCCGCATAAAGGATGTGAGAATGTCAAAAGGAAGACAGATATTTGGGCACTTGGCTTTAACATGAACGGAAACAAAACAAATAAATGCCGGTAAATTGATGCTAACTATTATTGGTAGGGCTACAATGAGCTGAGATAACAGACTGTTTGTATATCAGGTTTGGTTTATGGTTGACCTGAAGTATGCCAATGACGGGGTTGTATTCTGCTCACTTGACCATCATTTGTAAAACGAATCAGCCAAAAGCTGATCTGGTGTGACAGGGGCCTTAAAGCCATCAAGGATGCTTTGCTTATAATTATCATTACCAGCATTAAGAACATGTCATTCATTGGTAAATACGCAATCAGTCAATTGATAGACCACTGATCTTGCTAGTTGCAAAGGCATGGTGGACCATTGCTTCAAGTCACACTGGTTTGAATAAATAGAGATGTCAAAACAAATACAATAAGCCACTTTTCATCATGATGGTGTTATTCTATAAGGCATTTTAGTGCACTATTAAAATGTATTTAACCATTTAACCATCTAATAATTCTTCTGTATACAGTGTGTGCGGCATATTGGTTTAGACCACTGAAACGCAAATGAAGGTTTGTGTTTCCTCATATATTAACAGAAACCCCTCAATGTCCAATGTAAACCTGCACAGTGTTTCAACTATAAACATTTCTAAATGAATAATTTAAAAATGCTTACCATCCACACAACTGGAAGGGAACTGAATATCTATTAAAACACAGTCGGCTAGTGAAAGGCTTAAGTGTGGCAGACCGAGTTACATCATGCGCTAGCCGGTATTAACCCATGCTTTCTGAGGCCTGTTCTGGCAAGTCTGTATGGTTTCCTCCTGTTTCCATTCAAACACTCCGAGTGCTGTGAAAGTGTTGACAGACTGAGCACGCCCGCACTGGCTGGCTAGGGACTGGGTGGGGGGGAAGAGAGAGAGAGAGAGAGAGAGAGAGAGAGAGAGAGAGAGAGAGAGAGAGAGAGAGAGAGAGAGAGAGAGAGACAGAAGGGAAAGGAAAACGGATAGGAGGCTGGGGCCACAAGCTGCACGAGGGACAATGAACAGACAAGCTCTGTCAACTCTGCATCTCAGTATGCATCAGCAGGCACAATGCTAACAGCTCAAAAAGATATCAGTCAGATAATGTTCATCAAAGTGTGGAGGACTACTACTGATAGATTGAGAGGTGTCTCTGGTGGAGAAATCACTTGGTGCATGTTTGAGATGGCAGGTGGGATGCGATGATGCCTGCCTCCCCTCCCCTAATTAAACCATTACTGCAGGGCGTGGAGACTTGGAGGGGATTACATAATGCACTCCAATGTGCTGGAATGGGCCAGTCCCAGTGGGCAGCAGGCAGTGAGACAGACAGACAGACAGACAGACAGACAGAGAGAGAGAGAGAGAGAGAGAGAGAGAGAGAGAGAGTAGTGGAGAGAGGCATTTGAGATTAAGTCCCTTTCATCTTCAACCAGACTCATATTTCCTAAAGTTAAGTACTAGATGAAGACTGTGCGATTACTCTCTCCCTCTCCGTCTCTCTCTCACTTTCATTCTCTCTCACACACACTTTTGCACACAAATGCTTTTGGTCTCTCTCTCTCTCTCTCTCTCTTTTCCCTTTATTGGAGGACTCACGAAATGTACATTCAAATGCCTGTGGAAGACTCCGGCTCCCAATCCCCAGTGCTAAATACAGGAATTTCTAAGAATCACAGTTCAAAAAGGAGACACTTAGCGATCTGCACTCACATTGCACAAGAGAACCACAGTCAATGGCTTGCTAGGGTGCTTACAGTAGATGCTTCGACATGGAGTGGAATATCTTAGTGTTGTCTAACCACACAATAAGGGTTAGTTGTAGCAATCCTTAACGTTACTTTTTGAATCAAAACAGACATATGGAAATAAAGTTTGCGAGCAAGTGATGTCTGGAAACCGCTTGGAGACTAATGTAATCAAAAAGAATGAAAAAAAAATGTGGAAATGTGGAAAAAATGTGTTGTGGCAAGAGGAAATACAGGCATGTGCTTGTATTTAAGGAACCATTTTTTTCTCATTTACGCAGAGCAGATGCACATTACACTTACACAGTCTTTATACAATTCTTCAGGAAGAGCAAACTCTTTTGTTTCTACCCACACAGGTCATAAGTCCCGTTGTAGGGTAACTTCTCTCAACAGCTTTGCGCACTGCTTTCGGCCTCAAACATTCCTTGTGAGAGACTTACGATCACTGCACATCTCTAAACACAGAGATATACTCTGATGGGAACTCGTAAAAAATAAACAGCAAAGCTCAGACAGGTCACATGTGAGCGAGTAGATGGATATATTATTTTAAATCTCACGCGTGATGCAATTGTTTCAGCAAGATACGACGCGGGAGAGTAAATCACTGTGATTGCTCACAAACAGCCGGATTCAGCCGTGATATGTTCAGGTTGGGGAGCTATCACTCAAGCACCGAGAGACAGAACACTCAAATCCGCTCTCACTGAGCCCTCTCCATGTCAAGGGGGTTATCATGACATGAAAAATGTCTATTCTCTGGCTCCAATCACGCAGGCTCTCACATGGTTAAGGCGTTGCGGCAATCAGGCAAATTCCTGGTGGTGTGTTTGTGTGAGAAAAGGGGAGATCTCCACCAGGGCAGGGCTTCTCCACTCAGCAGTGTTTGCTGAAATAAATCCTGCATCTCCAGCGGTGCCAGACAGCAGACGGTGTCTCTGCCAGCTGTCTGCCATGCCGCTCTGCTCCATTCTACTCGCCGTTTGCTGCCGTGACTGCTGTCCGACGCGCAGCACTCAGCCCCTTGTTTTCATAACAGTTCCGGCACGGACGGCTGGCACAGCTGTTCTGTGGGTCCCCACGGCCTTTTAAAAAAGGCAATAAATCAATCTAGGCACTCAATACAGGCGGGAAATTGACCAATTAGAGTGGCCCAAGATGCTTATGTTCAGGCGGACGATTTTACAAATTGGCTATCTATTTATACTAACACAGGCACTCCACAAGAAAAATTCACTGGCTGCAGTCAGTGCATTAATGTTTTTTTTCTCAGGCAATAGACACCACATCTTAGTATTCTCAGGCCCTGCTGCTTAATCACACACCCCTCATTCAACACAGCCTTTGTGTAGCCACAACGGTCTGTATAACTCCCACTGTTTCTACCAGCAACACAAAGAACAGATCTGATCAAACATCACATGGTGTAATTTTGTGTTTGTTTTAATACTTAAAGTGCAAAAATTAAAAAAAATAGTCTTGTGTAGACCTTTTTAGTAATGAGGTCTTATTAGCATGTACACTCTTTGACGAAGCCTAATGAGGAGAAGCTGCCCAAACTAGTACTTAAGTGCTACTAAGCAATTGCTTGAAAAGCGATCATTCATTTGGGCTGTAAAGAACACAGGAGCACATAATATTGTCGTATATTGTGAGACTTAAAAGTGATTTGACTTGAATAAATTACTTGCCGACTCTTAATTTATACAGCATATGAACTAATGTTTCATGTCCTTTATTGCAAGGCTAATACGTATGATGTGACTAGTATGTGCATCTTGTTTATGATCACAATATTTTGTTGTTGTTGTTTTTGCTTCTACACCATTATTATTGCATCATTTTTTAAACAAAATGCCTGTTGCCTTGTCTAAATCCTTTCTTTCCCCGTAAAACAGAAAATTAACTCGATTAGGAGCTACAGGTGCGGTGGCATCTGTTAGCAATCTGTCTGTGTACTGGCATTTTTTCTGCTCCATCTAAAAAAAAGATGCAGACTGAACATCATCCTAAACCTTTGTTGTATGATTATCAATCTCTAGGTAACAATCAAATAACAGGCTGCTTGCACCTGCACGGTGGTATCTCCATATGCTGCTCTCATAGCAGGTAACAGTAGAAGTTAGCATTCATTCCCAGAACTGGCTGATGCAATGCTCTGGTTAAATCATGCACAAGATCCAGAAACGAGCCACAATGGTATTTTTTGTAGAGCCGCTGGCTAAACGTGGTGGTAAAGCCTAATTAGTGCGACTCTGTAACAAAGTCCACTGACTATGTTCTGAAGAATGCCATGAGCACAAGCAGCAGTCCCTTATGTTATGCTAAGTAGGACTCCTGAGCATCATTATCATTCACAGTCTACTTGCCTGCAGACTCATTTATGCTTACATGTCACTTTCCTTCTATACAGTCTAATCAGCTGATTAACACACAGAGGCACACAGTGAAGACCTTAAAGGTTACGGTCCTTTTCTGAGTGCTTAATCTACATAACCCTGTTTAGCAGGGTATATTAAAATAAACAGGAAATGGAAACAAATAGGCCTGTGTTGTTTTTCTCCAACATTCTTTCTCCAGTAAAAGCTGGCCCGTGGCTCTTAAGCTGCAGCTAGGGATAAAAACACCACTGCTTATGCTATGACTCAATCTCCTCTGCTTGGCACGACTCATCAGCCAGTCAGTTGTGTCTTCCATGCTCATCTGTGACTGTGTATGCCATTCACAACTAGGTTCAAGAGTTAGATTTGTACTCAACAATTTTATCACTTTAAAAAAAAAAGAGGAGGATTGGTGTAGCTGCATTTTGAGCACATATTGTAGAAGAGTTCAAACACTTCCATTTTGATGCTATCAATTACCCTCTTTATTCCTCAATTCCAACCCCTTAAATATTAATATGATTCCATAATGAGGCTGAGTGGTCGGAATCACTCACTGTCCCTCAAGGCAGCTTCGCAGTGGACGAGTGCACAGACCTCGCTTGATGAATAAAACCATCCCATTAAGCTACACTTCACCACTCATACATGCCTCGGTGGAAATTGTGTCTTCCTTTTTGTCACAGGAACAAAATAAAAGGCTCCATGCTCAGTCTGCAGGTGCCTCCTCTAATAACTACATTCTTCATGTGGTGTCTTAGAGCAGCACACTGCCAAATTAGATTTAATAAATTGTAAGAGGTTTGTGTGTGTGTATATGTGTGCTATGTACGTGTGTGTGTTCTCTATAGTGTGTTTTGTGGTCTCTGGTAAAAGTACTCTTTACAATGCGAGGCTCAAGTAAGAATAGATAAACAGAAAATCATGCTACCAGCATCTTAAACAATTATCCACAAACTATGTTCTTCCTTTCTTCTTTCAGCCTCCTGACAGGCTCAAAAAACAGTTTTTCATGCGTCCAAATGAACTGTGTGCTAAATTCTATAGGGTCATTGGTTTACAAGCAAAGGAGGACCTTTCAATTACTGCCTGATGAGGCCTGAAAAGACACAGTCCTCTGTGGAGCGCACAGAATGAGAAATGAGATGCTTAAGATCACTGAAATTGTTACATTTCAAAAAGCAATTTTCTTAAATTGCTGAACAAGTTACTAAAATCAGACACCCAATTAGGATCTGATTTTTAAGAGTGGAATTAAAGGAGTGGCTCTACTATCAGCACTGTCTGGGGTACAGGCAACCGTTGCTCATCTCCACAGCAAGGCTTTTATGTGTAGGACCCCATATCATGCAACTCACACAATCTAATTAGCTCGTCTCGAATGGAAGAACACTCATTTTGAAATGCAGCTAAAAAACGGCACAAGATAACTTGGGCTTCTGTTATTGTCGAGTTTATCGACAGATCCTCCCTTTCATGTGTCACGTGACGACGAGTAGCCATGCTACTGAATCATCACTATTTAGACAGTCAGCTAATACACTGTGAAATGAGCACCACTTCGCGATCACAGAGCGAAATAAATCATGCTCTGAATAGAGCTTCGGAATAGAGCTTCTGACAAGAGCGTTTATTATTTCTATAATACTAGAAGCTTGATACGTCTTGTAATAGTGCATTAGGAAATGATCCTCTCTTGGAACTGCACTGACCTTTCACCAAGCAACTTAACATAATATCCTTCAGAGAAATTAAGTGACAGCAGAAATCTGCCCCTCACTTACAAATTCAAATAGTTACATAAAGCAATTCCTTATGCGAATACATGAACACCCCCACACACACGCATACACACCCCCACACACACACACCCCCACACACACACGAGGAGAGGCGAGGCAACCAGTGAACCATGAAACATCTTCATCCATCTCTGTTCCCATGGCAACAAGTGAAATCATATTCCTTTTACAACTTTGTTCTCGACTCAAAGATGTAACCATCTGCTAAAAACATATAGTCACACAGAAAAGTTATGTGATGAATATTTTAGGGGGCTTTGCTCGTGGCTGCAGGCATTATGGTCCCTGGCCAACGTCTTCCTTCGAGGCAGAAAACAGCCACATCCTCCCCCACTGTTGGTGATGCAGAGGGGGGACGTCCTTTTTCAGGAGAGCCCCGGCTGTTCGCGTGCCTGTACGGCTATAATTCTTCCACCAGAATTATAAATCTCTTTTTTCCTATTTAAGCCAAACACAATTTTTACACAAAGTATACATAGTTTCAGGTTTAACTTTGTATGTGGGGAATTTTGTTCCCACATACAACTGTATATGTCATCTGTGATCACTGAAATTAAAAAATAAATCTTAAACATTAAGGAATATCTACTTTTTGGAAATTCTGTTTTGCAATATTAGGTTATAATTGAACGAAAGGCTTCAGATTACCCCTTAAAACTAAATATTGCTTTGTAACTACTAACATTTCAAAGCCATCATTTCAGACTCTCTTTTAAAGTTTTAAAAAACTTTCGCAACATTCAAGGGATTTTTTGGATGTGTGTTTGATTTGTTTATGTGTGTGTGTGTGTGTGTGTGTGTGTGTGTGTGTGTGTGTGTGTGTGAGAGAGAAATAGAGGGGTCTCTTGGTAGGTTTGTTTTGTTTTTTTCTCTAGTGTTTAACTAA
The DNA here is from genome assembly GCF_023349555.1 of Cebidichthys violaceus. NCBI lineage: Eukaryota > Metazoa > Chordata > Actinopteri > Perciformes > Stichaeidae > Cebidichthys > Cebidichthys violaceus. The sequence continues at coordinate 9,868,863 of NW_027176483.1, forward strand.
TATATATTGACCTGTCGCAGAGTTATGGATGAAACAATCTATGATTTTATCGTAGCTCGTGATAAAAAACACACACACATATACACATATACACACATATATATATATATGTGTATATATATATATATATATATATATATATATATATATATATATATATATATATACATATTATTTTAATGTAAAATAAATCAAATCAGAAGCTTTTTAAGAGATGAAAGAAAATGACCAAAAATCATTCTCTCATAACATTTCCCCCATGTACTAATGCAAGACATTTATTATATTTACTCTGTCTTAACAGTTTTCTTCCACAAAGCTGATTAACAATCACGCCACCAGGTTGTAAAAAAGCCCAACGATAACAGATATTTTTACACCTGAACAGTCTTGATGATGCATATTTCACAAAAGCGTAATCAAAGAAAAATAAAAGTGTCTTTTATTGTGTCTCCTAATAGCATCTTCATTGGTACTAATTGAAAGCACGGAGTTACTTTCAGTCATCCTCTGAACCATGAAATGATCTATTCTCCGCTATTAAAATCTATTTTCTCAGAATCTTTACAGCAGATGTTATAAGCATTGCTCTGTGGACCACGATAGACAGTCAAACACAGTAATTCAGAGTATATTTGATTTCACTCCACTTTGTTATCCACCAGTTTCCTTGTACCAAGACAGAATTGAGCCTATTTGTCAATGAAGTTACAGCTGGTGAAATTCATGTGGTCGGGTTAAGACATAGTGAGCCTGACTTACTGCTACTTGTGCTCAATGTAATATTACTAAGCAGATGCCTAGAGTAAGCATGTTATGTCAATACGTATTGGAAATGAAAATACTGTTTGACTTTAACATCCTAATGTCAAGCATTAACATGCAAATAAACAGTAAGCAATGTAATATATAACATTTGAAAAACTGAGAAGAAAATCACACGATATTTCATTTACCTATTTGAATTAAATCAAATGTATCACTTAACCTTCTTTTCAGAATAAAACACAAGCAGATTCATTTAGATTTAGTGTAAAGGACAAATTACTCACAGGGCAACATGACTCAATCAATCAATAAATAAATAACATCAATTATACAGTAACTTGTTTGTAAAGTCTTTGTTTATCTAACATTAAAGCTGCATTACTTGATATATACTTTATACTTTTTGGCCATTTGGGGGCAGCAGAAAAAGCTGAAAACTAAAAATTTACATTGATATATTGTTTTATAAAATTGTTATTGCAACCGTTAGCCATCAAGTGCTATTTACACATCAAGTCAACTTGGAGCCAATTCACCAATCAATTGGAGTTGTGATTAATGTATGGCCAACATTAACTCTCCTTTAACCTGTTATGGTAACAGGTTAAAAAAATATCTTCCTCTTTAGCTGCTAACATGCTACACTGTGTGCCCCAGCTAGTCACCAACTGGTTTGGTTTTAGACAGGTAGTGTACAGAGGGTTTATCCGAGAGAAAAGCTGCAGTTGCAAAAGGTCGACAACACAATTTGCAGGACAGAACACCCAAAATGATGAGCCAGGGCCCTTAAGCACTCTGTGACAATTCTCTATAGGTTTGTCACTATGAGTGGCACAGTACTTTTTGAATTACACCATACTGAAAAAAAAATGGATTGATGCAGCTTTAAATATATATATATATATATATATATATATATATATATATATATATATATATATATATATATATATACACGCACTGCAAAAATTTAGACTGAAAATCCTATGGGTCCAGTGTAAAAGAGGCTTTTACATATGGAATTGCTGCAAATACCAAAAGCAACTATTTATTCTTACAATGGAACTTTAAAATCTGGCCATTGATGTAAATTGGATTGTCATTTAATTGGTTTGTCAAAAATGTTTTTTTTTATTGTTTTCAATAACAAGACAATTGAAATTCCAAAGTGTGAAGCCACTATAAAGGACCCCTATTAATGGCAATGCTACACAGCAGAGAACTCGCTTCAGACAACACAGCACAGACTCATCCGCTCTCACTCCCAGTCTGGACCAGTGCCAGAGAGCTTCACGTGGGTTGAAACCCCATTGTGTACCGGTAGGTTCACTCTTCGTGCAATACATCACGGGCCGACAGGACACTGCCAAGGAATAAAAGGGACAACAGAACCGGTATATTAAGTACAACAGCATCCGATCCATAAAAGTCAGCATTAATGGCCAGGCTGGCCATTTAATATTTCATCTACAATGAGGCCAATTTAGAGGAGTTGAAATGAGCTGTTGGAAAGATGCCCGTTTTTTAGCACCGTGTCACACAGCCACATTATTTATTCCCCCCTCTGCCCCCTTCACCTGCCAGAATTAATGGCTCACAAAAAAGCTAATTATCCAGTTTAATGTGGATTATAATGTATGTTCACCTGACCAACAGCAACAGTTTGTGAAGCATATGTAGTGAGTCTGCTGTGTTCTGCTGACCTCGTGTCGAACATTACTCAGGAGAACTGACACTCTACACACCAGATGGAGGAGGACCGAGCTCACTGAGTTCAGGAGAGTAAAGAGACTAAAACAACTCACATTAACACCACAGCCAACACATCTGTTTCATCCTGCGGCTATCCTTGTATATGACAATTTTTGTTTGTCTGGGAGCAACTTTTAACACAACTGAAAAAGTGGCATGTCATCTAGACAAAATTAAATTCAAATTCAACCACATATGTACATGTGATGAGCACTATTGTGAGTGTCTGAGGCTCGTTTTCCTTTCTTTATTTGGAATTTGGAGAGTTGGAATTTGCATTCTCCCCTCGCGAAACTCTAAAAACACTGATACCTAACATAAACTTTTAAAACCCCAATCCAGCTAACTAATAAAGGAGGGGAAAACATCACGTAACATAACATCACGGCAGAGCTTCTTCTGAATTGAAAAATAAAAGTCTGCCACTGTTTTGGCAGAAAATAGTATAGTTTTGTGTGCAACATCAGGGCCACCTGTTGAGGAACTACCTATGGAGCTGTTGCTCAAAACCATTAAAAGCATGTAGGGTGCAGCTTTAAGACATTACAGCGCTCAAAGATACTTGTCTCCCTTTGTGTTTTGACAATGACATCTTGTGTCATTAGAAGTAACACTGACATCTGCTGGGAGAGGAGTGACTCCTGGCTGAATTTGGGGACGATTAGAGCAGCCACTTGTACCTGAGAGGGGCAAGTTCAGAGCCGTTACTTTGTCTTCAAAGTGTTTAAACTAATGACATCATAAATTCACGCAAACCCACGGAGGCACAATCTGTTGACAACAAACTGCGTGGGATGGGGGTTGTGGTAAGTGGTGGGCACAGTATTTTAGCTTAAATACAAATACTATATCTATCCTTCCCTTGTTGACTGCATCCCCAGGCTTAGAGACAACTTAAAGTAAATCTTACCCCTTCCCTCCACCCCTTCACCACAGCTCAGGAGAGTGGAGGTGGCAGTGGGGGGAGGAATAAATCATTTGGCACTTGAGGCCCCATGAGGAGACCAACTTTGCCTGTAAAATTATCACAAATACAAGTGAAAATGTTCCATTTTGAACAGCATGTTTCCTAATGTAAAAGTGGTAGGTGGCATATTTCAAGTGGGCTTTGATTGATCCCCAGCTGTTTGTAAAATTGTCTGTCGTCACAGAATTCAGGTCAGAGTGATAAGCATTGTGGGCACTCCCTCTGGGACTGCTGTTCACATGTTCTCATTCAGACGTCTGTGTGGTACACTGTGCCACTGTGGCAGTGGCAGCCCGGCGCTACGGGGCTGTACAGAGCCGAAGATGGAGAAGAAGAAGGTTAAAAGAAAAGAAAAAAACTATTTGTATTTAAGATGTATAACGTGAATTAACCCTAACATGTTTAATATTTCTTGGAAACATTTTACTCTTTCTTGTTAACAACTTGCATCCTCTCTTTCAATCAATCTATAAAAGCAACATATTACATGTGTAACTTTAAAATTACAATGCAGCTCTAGCAATACATGTATATGTATTTCATATTTTTTTTTTCATATGTATTTTTATTTTTTTGAAAAAAAATATATTTTATCCTCATCAAAATGAAAGTGAGTTTTCTATAGAGATAACCTGAGGGAAAAGAGCTATTGCCATGAAGTGCATTTTAAAACAAAGTAATATTAGAAAAGATGGCAGCTGTAATTTTTTTTCACCATTTCTTTTTATTTTTTTCTGCCAACCTGGCGAATAATCAAAGCTTCAAACAAAAGAAGGGGGGGGGGGGGGGGACAGAAAAATGAAATAAAAACTACATGAGCAGTCATACATTTCTAATGGGACTCTTTTAATCTTGCAAGGGAGACTTTCAATAGTGAATTAGTCTTTTTTTGTATTCCTTTAATGCTTCCAAGAGAAATATATGCAAATCTCTGGCTAATGCTAACAGCAGTGACAAAGGAGCCAGCTCTTCCCTACTCTGTGTTACCCAGCCGGCAGTGCAGCAGTGGCCGGCATAATGCCTCCAGATTTCAACAAGGCCTGCTGGATCAAAACCAGTAATGAATACAAGTGGATGTTCTCCGCTAGAAAGATTTATATCTTCTGCCAGACAGCACCTTGGTCAAGGCTTGCTGTTTTTTAAGTCTCACGAGGACACGATTTTAACCCCCACTGCTTTTGGACAGAGAAGACATCTCTATCTTATTTTTTTTACTCCTTTAAAAAGATAATTTCACATCTTTAGAAGGGCAAAACGTCACTGAGCTTCAATTACAGAGAAAATAAATTTCAAGAGAGTGACAAAGGCTTATGTTAAAAAAAAGTGTAAATGTAAATTTTAGAGAGCTAGAATTAATATGCATATTAATTAATGTGATACAAAAACACCAAAATTAAAATATCATCATACTTAATATTCACACACCAAATATAAAGTTAACGGAACTCTGGTTTCCTGTAATCATTGCTGTAAATAAATTGATAAATACATTGCCACATGATACTTGATGACACACAATCAAAACACATTGATGTAGGCATTTGAAATCCATCTATTTTCATTTTGAGGGCCTGCCTGGCAAAGTCTAAACGTGGTTAACTAGTAGAGGCAGAGTTAATCCTTTTATCTAGATCCCTGCTGCAGGGGATCCCAAACACACTCTGATTAAAAAAGGAAACGTGGGCAATGAACAGTTTAAGAATCATGGGCCCTAAACAGATAAAGGCGGAACATCTTGTTGCTATGGCAGTGCATATGGAATGACTGGCGACAGTTCTCTCCCCGTCTAATATATTCACATTATTTATGAAATATTTTATAAGTAGCATAGCAAATGCTAAATATAAATCCCAAGGAGATGCTCTGTGCCTTTCCAGCTGGAGTTGTGGAATGCCAGTGCCCGTGTTACACAGATTCTTCTTTGGAAAGGCTGGGTGTTTGTTCACAAGACACACTGCTTTTGATTCCCCCATCCTCCTATTCTTCAATAAGCAAAAAAGAAAAGAAGAGAAAAAAAAAGAAACCTAGATCTTTTTACATTGGCAGATAGAAACCATGAACAAAAGAGACAATTTGATCTGCTCATGTGGGAAATCAGATTCCCGTCTGAGATTTATCCAATGCACTCCAGGATACAAGTAAAGAACGGCCCAAAAAAATAATAATTGGAAATTATAATATCATATAGAATAGGTAGCTTAATAAAAATGCCTAACATGTCCATTTAATTATTGTTCTCTAACGGCAAATGAAAAATCATCAGAGGCAGAGAATAGATTTTTAAGGCACTCAGACAGGATGGAAGACATCCAGACTATAGAACAAGTTGCACCCCCACCCCCCTATATGCTGTGACAGAGCAGGACAACTGCACTGCTATTTCTCCTGTCAATACTCTCGCAGCATCCATTTTCACCTGGCTGACACCTTTTACTGGTCAAGGGATGAATAAATCACACTTAGTGTACTCCCCTGGTAGTTTGACTAAAAAAAGGATATCAACATGAAGGAGGACTGCAGTGTTTTCCTGTCATTGCTGCCCCTGAGGTACGGTGAAAAATTACCGTTGATAAAATATCATTTTTCAAAGAGCTTTATTGCTCTTTTAATCTATCAGCCACAATGGATGGCTTCTGGGATGTGTTTCATTTCATCTGAACACAAACAATCTTTCAAAGGGCTTAATAACAGTTACACAAATGAGAGTCATTAATTACCTGCTAATGGAATAATAGATGTGCCATATAGTGCAGCCCTACTACAGGAAAGGTGTGGAGCTGAAAAAAAAAAAAAAATCTAGGACTCCACTTGTCTTTGAGCTTCATTAGTGCCACCAACACAAGCACCATAATGCAAATAGAGGCACAAAAATATGCTGATCATATTCTCTCTGATTCTGGTTATCTGTTTACATAATGATAGAAAAATTCACGAGTGGGAATCATTTCAGCTGCATGGAAAGGGCAGGAAAAAGAACCTATGCAAATTGTGCTGTGCTCTAATTATTACTGCATGGATTCTTCAGAAATATTATTTTTGTTTTTTCTTCCATTTTATTGTATGTTGTGGAATTCCTGCCATACGATCTAATTGCAGGGTTAAATGCAACCCCAGCATTAATCTAAATAAATTAATTGAGTCTAACAAAAATGTCAAGTCTTTTTTGTAAATGACAGCAACTGTGTGCCACTTCCAGAAGACAACAAACTCTACAACCGCGGGACGAATCTCACTTGGATTATCAAATCAGATCTGACTGATGTGACACACTTGCAGTCAAAAATCACATTAATCTTCCTGCCGAATCAAAAACTAACACACAGGTATTTTTCATCCTAACTTTAGTGATAAAACTAACAAATAGAGATAGATTTGGGGTGAGAAAAGAGTAGTTAATGAATGATGAATTAGAGACGAGGGGAAACATCATAAATTCTGACAAGGAGCTGTTGTCTGCTGGATGATAAACAGCACTGTTGGATGGAATCTGCCTCTCTGTGTATCTCTCAGACGCTGGCTGCCACTTTATCTCTTCCATCCTGCTAGATTACACCTCCAGGGTTCAGGTGGGAATCAATCATTGCTATTATTACCTGAAGTCACACGATGCATCTATCACCACTAAGGTTACCATAACCTCAATATTAACAGAGGAAAAGCCCCTCTAATAAACAGCAGAAAGGATGGGCTGGCTGGTGGGATTTCATCTTCCTTTCACTTTTAATAAGGCACTCAGAGGAATAAAGATTACAGGCCATATTTAGCATGCAGAACAAATCAGGCTCTTCCAGGCTCTTCCTCTCCTCCACTTCTCATTCTGGTTAGTCATTAAGACTGAAGGGAGGGGGGGGGGGGGGGGGGGGGGGGGGTCTAGTGTGGAGAGGCGTTCTCTGTGTTCTCCTACCGCCTGCTGCTGCTGTCAATAAGACTCTTCTAAGGCCCAATAAGTGTAAACTTAATATGAGTCTCTACATGTCTCCACAAGCCGGGTTAGACCACTGGCACTCTCAGGCCTCTGTAGTTGCACCGCCAGACAGAACCAGTGGTGGAAGAGTGGTTAACGTCCTGGGGACACAACCCTGTTAATGTTCATCCTCTTTTATAAGCCACCATTACACAATGGTGTCTCTGTAAAACAAGATGCAGAAAGAGAGTGAGCATCAGTGCAAAACTGGCTAAGCTTCTTTGAGGATTAATGGAATTTAGTCAAGTAGGAGTCTGCAAGTGCATTAGAGCAGCTGACACGGGGTCATGTCACTGCCGAGTGTTTTCAAACGCCACCCCTGACATGAATCATTCATTGCCATTCAAATTAATATCATCAGCCGAATGAAATATCATTAACCACCGCTAAAGCCATTCCATGATAATATACCTCCAATTAAACTATGATCAGAGCATCAAGCCTGATAATAGATTCATACCAATTAAGTTAGAAATATATTCAAACGACTTTTCACTTTGAAACCAGTCTTGTTATTCCCCTCGACATTCAACAACAGCACTCATTACAGTGGCTCCAAAACTAGAAATGGGGAGACCATGTAAATATTTAAAACCCTCACAAATATATAAATATTCATTCCAGAATGATTTGATGCGCTAAATAAATAATCCCTTGTTAAATAAATGACACCCTAAATAAAACTTTAAAAACAGGATCTGGGGAAATGAAGATGAGATGAATCAGAGGGGAGGATTCTGGAAAGAGGGGAGTAAGGGGGAAATGTCAGCTATCACTCCACCCTTTTTGAATTCCTAATGGCAGCCATGCAAACAAGACAGGCTAATTAAAGCCCAGCAACCAATTAGGCGAGCTTTAGCTGAACCTTTTGGGGAGGTACTGAGGCTGAGCCACAGAGGGGGAATATCTGTTTGGAAGGTGGAGCTACGGAGTCAACTGAAAACATTTCTCCACTTTTATTCTGCAACATGCCAAAACACAGGTTTTTAGTTCACTCTAGCCTCTTAGATCAATACACTGTAGGGCTTTTTACTGTGAGCCAAGTGCAGCATCAAGCAGGATGTGCAGGAAGGAGGTAGGTCGGGAAGGGAACATAAATAAACCAAATGTTTCGTATTTTCACTCCGATACTTAACAACTTTTGATAAAGAGACCATTGTGAATAATCTGTAACCTCTTATGAAATGAGCAGCGAGAGGAACATTACTCATGACGCTCTAACGTCACACACATGCTCTGTAAAGTACGATGTTACACAACCGTTATCGTTTAACTTTTCGTGTTCTCATCATATGTTCTGAAATTATTACTGTTCTATTGCTTCGGCCCCGAGCCTGACCTCCTCTGATGGATGTCTGGTCCTACAGGCCTGCGCTCGCCCCGCACGGTGGAGGAGACATAATCTTAGGTGTCTCCTGGCCTATTCTTCCCATTTGGCTGCTTCTTCCAGCCTCCTGGCTCTCTGGAGGGCCAGGCCTTTATGCTGCCGGAGCCTGTCCTATCACACACTGGGCTGCAGGAACAGCCCTTTTGTGATGGCTGTGATTAGTCTTTTGTGTTCCCAGGTAGAATTAAGATGAAATTCTACAGGCAGTCATTGTGTTCCTATCTTCAGGACACTCAAAGAAATATGTTGGGTTTTGAAGGGGTGAAATGAAGCCCGCGGGGCCTTGGTAGACCTTGCTCTGTGGGGAAATACACAGTGGAAACACAATGGGAACAATCTTGTCCTTCAGTTTCCTTTTGTGCTCTGCTGAACCTTACTCAGTGCTGCCCATTTACTGTAGCCTCTTTTTAACAGAGCAGTATTGTCTCACTCCAGTCTGCCTTTCCCTTTTTGCTAGCTTCTGAGAAAGACCCAAAGGCTGATGAGATGACAGCCGCGACTTTGCCAGAGTCTGGGAGACCCTCAGGGTTTATTACCCACATTCCTCCAAGTGTTGGGTATGCAAATAAAGTTTGGGATGGCGGCTTTTAGATGTGATAATTATGGATTTATTTGTAAGCTGTCACTTCCCTTAATGCTCAGGGACATCAAAATAAGTTCAAATGCAAGCATCAGAGAGGATCACATTTGCTAGTGTACCAGAGATTCAAACAACATGTGATTCTCATGACACCAAAGGTCTGTCAATAACCACTCATTTAGACAGCAGTGTGCTTTGGAGACCTTCGCTGCATGTAGTCCCGCTCAAAATGTCTGGGAGAAAATATTTACATTTTCTCATTCGGTTAGATATTCAAACATCAAGGAGCTTTTATCAGCGGGTAACGCACAAACAAAGACAGAGAGCAAAATTTTATTGCCACCTCATCCCCTGAAACAGACTGGAGCTGTGTGCAACGGTTTCAATCAAACCTCTGATTAAAAGCAGAAGTAGCTTCTTAGATTCAAGCCAGTTGGCTTACTGCTGCAACAGTCCTCAATAAATAGGACTCAATAAATTACCCTTTAACATCTGGTGATTACATCAGCAAGTTTATTGACGGGAGGACATAAATGAACAAACAAGAAAAGAGATCAAAACTGTAAAAAAAAAAAGGGCTATTTGAGTCCTGCCAGATGTCTGAGAAAAACAACAAAGAATCACAATGAATTGCACATCTATTGTCTTGCGTGAAGTGTTGCCTAATGGGGCGAGAGTAGGTGAGGTTTTCCAGCTGCTGTTTCAGCAGGAGTGGAAAGGCAAGGCAGAGCGCTGAGCGCCGTTCCTACCTGAGAAACAGCCTCGCTGGCAGGGCTGCCTCACATCACAGACTCTCTGATGGAAGAAAATGGCTGGGCCCGTAGAGTGCTATCTCCTTCCAGCTCAATTCTCAAACATTGGTCTGTCGGCCTCTAGAAGAGTTTTCTGTCACTGTATAAGTGCACATTAAGGCCTGATAAAAACTATGGAATCCAGCCATCCGTCTTGATTTGCCAGTGTTAGTGAGCACTGAATACCTGCCACTCAGTGGAAGAATACTGCAACTGTAGCTGGTTGGCTTTAGACAAAGACTGACACCAACATGTATACTACAATTTACAAATCAATTAATGGGATAAATGATTATTGTCTTTTAAATGAATTTTGCCTCATATATAAAAATCCATTAAAAAAAGGTGCAGGGATGAAACTGATGGTAAACATCTGACCCCCTTTTCATATGCACAAGAGTTTCTAACTTCTCAGGCACACGTACATTAATAGAAGTATTAATTAATGTTTAAATGAGTACATGTCAGATTAAGCATGTAATTTATATCAGAGCTAGATTTGTATTACTGAACATGTAATTATACTGGTGCTTGCTTCCTTTATGGCGATCACTAACTTCAGCTTACAGACATTTAATGTGTTAGTCAATCTGAGACACTCACTCTTGCCTTGTTTGTCTTTGTCTTTAGAGGACAGGGAATGCATTTCAGGTTTCAAATAAACAGTACTAAATCTGGTCAGCAACTGCTAAAACAGGTCGAATACATCAACCATCACAATGCAATCACAAGTGAAACACTGTCCTGTTGTTGCACACTGTGTAGTTGATGCATTTCAAACAGCAGCGGTTCATTGATCAGTCTGATGTGTGGTTTGGTAACAGCACTTACCTTTAGAATGTGGTGATGATCAGATGAAGACAGGAAGGACACAGCACCGAAAAGAGAAACAGACAATTCATATATTTATATATCTTTTCTGGACACACTAACAGGTGTGACAGCTTATAATAAAAAGATAATTTTCAAATTATATGTTAAATTAACTAATTTTTCTGCCTAACAAAATAATATTGTGAGTGGCATTAAAATTGCAGTTTAACAGCACAGTTCACAATCATGCTAAATCTAATGGGAGAACAAGCGGTTACCTTGTAGACAAAGACCTTAAAACACGTCTGTATTAGCCCTCTGCTGGTTACTATCAGGAATTCAGATGATAAACGATGCACAAAATTCATCTTCTTATTACAGCACAGTGTGTTCATTTCAAACTAAATTAAATGTAATGATAACAATCAGTGCAATGACAAACCGAGGTTAAATACTGTACCCTACTGGCAAATACGTGTGTTATACTGATAAATAGAGCTAGTTCCCAGAGTCTGTCTCTCTGTCGGTCTGATGGCCTCTCTGCTCCTCTAGCTCTCTCTCTCTTCCCCACACACACACTCACACACACACATCAACACACAAAGACAAACACAGATAGATAGAACTCACACACATGATGCACACACGCTGAGACTGTGGCTCTCTAGGGGCTGTTTCACAGTGGTGCTGGGCTGCCTCACAGCACATTCTATCACGAGCGCAAGATAGCATCTGATGACTTGTGCGATGTAATTGAAGTGTAGATTACTATCTCTCATGTGCTTGCCAGATCAAAATAATAAAAATGCAGGCAGGGAGAGATAGAGAGTGGAACGTGAGCGGGGCTACTACGCTGTGGCAGAGTTGCGCATGCCTCTCCACCGCTGGAGACGGAGAGAAACCGCACTATGCTCCTCAGGAGAACGATATGGCACTTAGAAAATTGAATCTCCCCCCACCTCCCTCCTAAACTGCGTCCTGGATGAGTGTATGACAGGCCAGGACTTGTTCCTCTCATACAGAGTGAGGCGGAAGCCTGGGTGTTGAGAGATGGAAAAGTGTTGGAGGACATGGGCGTCACTGAGAGCTGACTGACAGCTGTGACAGCGCTGAGAGATGTCAGACGTGGGCTTTACAGGAGTCGAACCTGGACTAACAGTTCAAGGACACCAAAAAGCTTGGCAACTTCCCGTCACATGATTGCTCACAGACTGATTCTGCGGATGGTCATCTTTATAGGTTGGCAACATGTAGACTAAACAAATGTAAATATTAAGAGGGTAAATACTCATATACAAATAGCTGCTTTGTGATAACCTTCTGTGCACCACCGAGGAAGAATCTCACATCTCAACTCAGCTAAAACACAGAGGGGGATCAATGAGAGGAAATCTGAGGAAAGAGATGGAGAGAGGTGGAAGGAGATGAGAGACCGAGAGAGAGAAGAAAAAAAAAAAAAAGAGTGTAAGTGGAAGCAAGAGAAACCGAGCGGCAGCGAGCAGAGAAAAGAGCGAGCGCACACAAAATGAGAAAATGATCAGGTTCACATGAAGCGGGGCCACCAAATTTGTCGTTGCGTAGAAGAACCCCTCATTACTGCACCTCACGGGCACTCGGCGTGGCCTTTGAAGTGCTTTGAGGTACATCATCCCATGAAACGAGCATAGTTAATCCACTTGTTAATCAAGTGTGCTCATGAGCTTATGTCTGAAGTGGCTCTTTCTCCTCGGAAGACTCAAAGCGTTCAAAGGAAATTGTGGCGGGGTGAAAAGACGAGGTATCGAAAATTTCAGACCAAATCCGAGTGCAGCTGTGTGAAAACATACACAATATGCCACATGCGTTGCACAATTTTGCTCTGCAACAAGCACTGACGTCTAAGTGGCTTTCTTAAAACCAAATCAAAATCTGAAATTGCCCACAACTCCACTAAATAAAACATGCATCCACTTTTCTTACTGTCTATTTAAGATAAGCATCTCTCATTTATTACAACAAACAAGTGTTTTTCTCCTTAGGTTCTTGTGTGCAAAATTAAATGTTAAAGAGACGACTGGGAATGGTGGAGGCTGGCTTCATATGCTCGTCTTCCTCTTTCACTCCCCATCCATTCCTGATGAATGGCTTGTCTCCCTTTCGCTCCACAGCAAACAGGAAACAGACAGAAGTGAGAGAGGGATGCCTGCCTCTCTCTCTCTCTCTCCCCCCCAAAAGCCTGTGGGTCGCTCTGAGGCACAGCCACGGAGGCCTAGCGCTGCCTCCCCCTGCTGCGCCAACAAGTCTCCTTTTCACTTCAATTAATGAGCCATAAATAAACCAATGAAGGTGTCAACAAAGAGCACCATTTATCATGGCTTTCACCCACACCACTTCATGTGACGAGGAAAGCTCATTCCCAGCCTACCGCTCGCCCAAACAAAGACAATGCAAAAAGAGAGATTTATTCCTGGACGAAACACTCCAACCTAGAATTCATCTTGCGCAGGGACTCTCACAGGTGCAGTGATTTGACAAATATACCGGGAACAGTGGGCCAGTGCCTTTGTTAGATTTCCACAGTCAGACTAGCAATAAATTTGGTTAAGAGTGGGGGGACAACACTCTCACAAAGCTCCCGAGAGGCTGCCAGGGAGCCCATGTTAAAGACACTTCTTTCTGTCTCAGTCTACTTCGGGGCTGTGGATCACAAAAGGCAGCCTGGGTCTCCTAGAAAAAAAAGTGAATACAAATGAATGAGAAAATCTGTTGAAAATACCGGCCTGGTCTGAGCAGCAGGAAGAATTGCTTTATCAGGGTGTCCCATAAATGTCACTTTGAGTCAACAATGAGGGGAAAAAAATATACAGCACTGAATCATAGACCCTCTTCTGAACTGCACGGCTCCTCGAATCATGCAGCAAGCCGAGGTGCAGTACTATAGTGAAGTGCTTCGGAGAAAAGACGAAAACTCCCTGAATAATATATGACAGCTTGGGTTTTGAATCCGACATTAAAAGTGATGACGTGAGTACAAACTCAGCTCTGCTTCATCTTGGATCCACAAATCAAAACCTAAGGCATAAAAGTAAACGTAAATAGTCCATCTTCATGGCGCGAGCATTCGCAGTGTAAAATAAAATAATAATAATAACAACAACAACAAGCAGAAGCTTCTGAATACATCTGAACGCAAGCATTTTCTGCCTTGCAGCTAAGCCGGAACTAGTGTCTATATGATCCTGCTAAACCAATTAATGGTTCCTGTTAACCCACTCATCTTTGGGGAGGATCGTCTTTCTAAATAATACAGCAAGATGTCCCCTATCCACCACGCAGCCCACACACACGCTCTGACAAAGACTAGCAGATTGTCACTTGAATCTGGGGCTCCTCTCACACCACAAACACACACTTCAACTCATACATTCTGCACAATACGGAGAGCGGTGGAAGTCTTTGTCTGGGTGTGGAGTGAATCCCCGATCTAAACGCCTCCACACGCCAGACACTTTGATGGTGTCTTATACACTCTTCATAAAATAAACTAGCAAGCACAGAATATGATGTTGAGACTATTCAGACAAGGGAGGAGAAGGTAAGGGAACAAAATCAAACCCATTACGGCAAAGGGGATATTAAGTGCCGTTATCACAGAAAAACATAGCATTTGTACAATTTTCCAAGCCACCCCCAGTGATATAAATGTCCAGCAAACATAATCAGTCTGGGTTACAGACACGGCCAGAAAGCCACGATAAATGACATTTCCCAAAATCACGCTGACATTTTCTCTTATCAAGCAGCAGGCACTGGCATGGTGAGAGCAGGCTTGTCAGTCAGAGGCAGACAGGCCTCACACCTTATCACAAGGGCACTCAGCCTCTCTGGAGCTAATGCTGAGGCTGGGGATGGAGTTTAGAGATGGGGCTAAGGGGCAAAGAGCAATACTGAAGCCGAATCTGGAGCGCAGTATAGCTACACCAGGTCTTGGATCTTTGGGTGTTTAGAAACGGTGGCTTGTAACTGGACTTCAGATGGAGCCGATGTGAAAAAAAACCACTGCTATACTTCTGCTTTGGTTGGAGCCGACTTTAAAGCAACGGATGCAGATAAGGCTGACGCTACAGCACGACTCTTTCCATCCTCCCCCCTCCCATCCGCCCTCCCCTTGCCGCCGCTGCTCTTCCAGTCAGCCTCCCTCGGAAGCAGACACAGAGCGGAAAATTAAATATTTAAGGTTGATAATGACGCTCTTCATTAACATGTGATTCCGAATAAAAAGTGGAATACATAAATAAAGAAATAATAGAATGCCTATAAGCGGACATGTTGAATGAATTTCGGTGGCGATAAAAGGGAGCGAGCGAGAGGGATTTCTTGGTTGGGGAGAAAATGATTGAGGCAAAGGGGAAGAGATCAAAAAGAAATGGCTGTCTGGGGGAAAATTGAACATATAGTGTCATTACTGATTGTCATGGATTTTCTGTTAACTCCATATGGATTATTTTGCCTCTGTATTTATTTATTTTTTTAAGTGTGGCCCAGCTTATTGTGGCCTTGCCGTTTAATGTTTTTCTCTCATTATCATATGTCTTAATTTACAGAGCCCATATGGCACATTTCTCACTGTCAAAACTAATACCGGACTTCCAACTTTGTTAAAGCAGCTGGCTCAGCTTGACAACGTTAAAAACTGTCACAGAGACACCTCTCTCCTGACAACACGCAGTCGCCTAACGCAATGCAATGTGGGTGAGAACCCAAGACATTCTCCTGGAAATTTCACAGAGGTGCTTCGGATTGCAGTCACCGGTCTGATTGGCCTGTGTTCATGAGGTAACAGATTCAAGGGACAAGTTATGTTTTCTGTGTGACAAGGGATTCGGTTGGAGATGGCTGTCTGAGGCAGCATTGTGGCAGTGAGACAATAAAAGTGGGGGAGAAAGCCTCTATCCCTGGCAGCACATGTTTGAGTCAGAGTAGAAGATCCTGCTAAGCCTCAGTGACTCACAGCGCAGCTCGCAGTGCAAATCATCAGCTGTGTTTCTCTGATGTGTAGGAGCTTTTCAAAGTCAAAAGCATTACTTCAGGAATGCGGGGTTAAAATCGGCATGAAATGAAGGACCAAGCAAACAAACGCTTGTGTTTATGAGAAGAGAGCGCATACAAAACACACGATGTTATGAAGAGAACTTCTGGTATACATTACAAATGAATGCCATTTGGAGTCCCCCCCCCCCCCCCCCCCCCCCCCCCCCCCGTAGTCGAACAGCACTTGGATCTTGTAGTTAATTGTATGCAGGGAGGTGATGGATGGGTTAACAGGGTATAAATTATATAACAGCAGGTAAGTGCAATACAGTCATTAGATTCCAATGCTTTTATTTTCCCCAGGAGTAGCTACAGTAATTGATGTCTCGCTCTTCTGCCTGTTTGTCTTACCCTGACAGAATCAGTGAGATAATTCACACTCGACTGCCACACTGGCACTACATACAAAGCAACAGTGTTTTCTCTGACTGCACGGAATAAAAGGCAACTATGGAGAAAAAGTAATTTGGGATATGATGCATATATGCACTAATAGCAAATAAATGGGCAAACTGGGGGATGTTTTTTCTGAGAAAATATTCTGCGACATTAACCACGTGGACTTTACCTCAAAATCAGTGCATACGGAAAATGTATAATGTAACAATTAAATAACGTGTACAGGGTGAACAAATAAAACCGTTTATACGACTGAAGACAGAAAACAAACACAACTGAGTGACTTCCTGTCTGAAATCCCCAACCGAAAAGGTCACACAGGAGTCACTCACAGAATCCACATCTAATGAATCCAAATTCCAGTGGATTGAATTTCTGTAATGACCTACTGTGCTGTAGCTTAAGACCCAGTTATGGTGGAGCATACACACAGGAACATAATTATTTGTTTACTCCTGCCCGTCTCTGGAGTCTGTGAGTTATCTTGGTGTTTATGCTCCCTTTGTGCAACAGTGATTTCACTGCTGTTGTCATCTTTTACAGAAAGACACAGAAATTATTCATAACACTGTGTGAGTGTGTCCAAGGCCAGCCTCTGCATTTCTGAAAAGAATCACTGATTATACGTATGATTTTGTTTATTATTGTCCTCTCCGAAAAACAGCCTGGAACTCAGCAATGTCTTATTTGGTTGCATTTCACCGATCCAACATTTCAGTGACGGTCAAATATGTATGACAATGAAGAGGACTGAATTAAATTATTAAACAACGCTCTTGGTTTTAATGTACAGTAAGAGAACTTTTGTTGTCATCATCTCAGACAGACCAAACATGACAACACAACAGAGAGGAGTTATTCATATTGTTCGGAGCATATGGGCTGCCATTTCTCTTTATAATCTTCATGAAAGTTTTCTCTCGAGCAGTCTATTACGGAGACGGGGCTACTCAAAAACCCCCATCCTGTACGGGGGGATGCTGCTTGGGACATTGGTCCTATTTATTTCCCTCTGACATTTCTTCTTCATTGTGTAGTGTGCCGTGCCTCCAGCCAGTCAGCCGGCTCCCTGTCCACTCTCTTAAGTCTCTAAATGGGACAGCACTATTGAGAAGATTTGAAAACAATTATGTTATTGGGACCATACTGAAGAGCGGGACAAGACATAAACAAGGCTGATCAGAAAATATCCCGTCAAAGAGATTAAATTATAGCCAGAGAATTACCAGCCAAAAAACAGTAGATATTTTCTATTAAGAGCACACAACACACATGGTTATGGTGCTCGCCTTTTTAGTAGAAAAATGAAAATAAAAAAGTAGTGATGCTTACCATTTGACATTCATTTTTCAGGGAAGATATCTGACGCCCAGCACACTGGCTGTGATCAATATCTAATCTGGAGAAATAAATTGCTGCTGTTTGTCTTTCATCTTTGAGGAAATGTATAAGCATTCTGACAACACCGTGGAAGCATTAATCAAATAATGAAATAATGATTTGGGGAGGAGGGAAAAAAGAAGCATACTGTAGCCTGCTCTGATATTCACTGCGACCCAGCGCTGTTGACATCCTTGCATCTTGTATCACATCTTGTTACTTCAGTGCAGTCAGGGGGGGGGGGGGGGGGGGACTTCAGCAGATCATCTCCTCTCTTTGTCAGAAAGCAAAGCGATGAATTGGATATCTAAGAAAAGGTAACGGTCCCCTGTGTACACTGTGAATAATACACTGTAACATGCATGGATGTCATACACTTGTGCTTCTGACCTTCCTCTATCTGACAGTAAAGAACTCTCTTCTTTCCCATTTATTCTCAGCCCTTGTCTTTGCAATTACCATGTTCCAATATCGCCATGTCCCCACAGTCACCCGCAATACCCAGAAGGATCGGCAGTCTTTCTTCTGGTGCAGCAATTACCGCCCCTATCTCTTTGAAACAAAAAGTTTGGTGTAGGATATTAGAAAATGTCAAATTCAGGTTATATTTCACTTAAGTCCAAAGGCGCTCTCAGGAAACACCATTTTCACAGCCTTTGCATTATGCATGAACCTTGAGGACCATCATTATCTTCTTGAGGACGCAAAGGAGTACTGTTTGCTATAAGCAAGTGTGGAATACATGACTTAAAAAAACACACACACACACACCAGGTATTGACATTAATAGAAGCATGTCTTTCCCAATCAAATATAGCAGCTCAATTAGCAAATGAAAGGTGATCAACTTGGATGTGGATTTAACTTTTTCTGCGATTCTTTATTAAGTATCACTTTTTCAGAGTCAAATAGTTCCTCCTTCAGTGATATGCATGAACTGTGGCCTCTTATCACAATCCTGCAGGACAGACTAATCACATTCCAGTCTTTCACCTGCATGCCTGACATGCTTTGCTAGAGCTCATGATGAACCTTCTCAGGCAGGCATGACACCACTCTGTCACTGATGGTGCCAGACGTTCATCTGCAGAAGAAAATACTGCCATTGCTAGTTCTACTCCTACCACAACTGCTACTACCGGTAATAATAACAACACCGATAATAAGACTTTTACCACCACAGAATATATATAAACATTTTGTTTGGCTGTCACACCGTCTCATTGCATTAGAAGACTTTCACTATGAAAATACTCGACAAATATAACACTAAGTAAACAGAGACAGTAGCAGGCCAAGTTTTTCAAATGTTTCATACAGAAATATTACTTTTTAAACATATCGCTAAAACCACTTGCAATCCCTGTGGCAATGTATTTTTAATCAGCAAGTTAACAAGATAATTTCTACATGTTCTAATGATCTGAAAGCAAGAAGAGTGGCTCGACAAACCTAATAAGTAGTGTTTGTATTTGCTGATACACTAAATCACTAAATCTTTTTATTTTATTTTTTGTCCATTTTTCTTCACCCACAGTACAACATTTTTTTCAATGCTTAAATCTAATCCTCTTCTTGCTTTCCTGCATTGTTTGTAATGATCTAGGTGTAATATGGTAAACCAGACTTGCAATTTGCCTTAAAAGGAACAGCAACTGTACAAAGATCTGGTTTTATTTTGGATCTTTTTTATACCACAGTGTTAGATCAGCTCTTGATTGAACGTTCTGCTTAAAGCTACTTTCTCTTAATATGAAGCATTTTGTCGTAAGCAAAATATTGTTTTAAAAAAAGGATGGATGGGATAATTAAAAAAATAAATCATATGGAAATAATGAGACATGTTTGTCTTCCTTTATTTATTATATGTACAGATTTTTAAAATGAACATTGTTGCCTTAGAAACTACTTTCAACAATTTTTCAGGAGTGCATTTATATATTCTGTATTATTCTGAAAATCTCACGTTCTAAATTTCTGACAGGTGTTTCAAAGTGAAACAATGTTATTATTCCTAAACTACATTTTAAAATATAAGAGACTGATTAAAAACTCAGCATGTTCTCAAGATGTGTGTAAACTACATTTTGAGACACAGACTTTCATCTGCTATTGGTTGTATGTCTTGAATATCTGATAGCAAATATAATATATGATGATTAACTTTCTTTTCTTTGTGTTATCTAATGGTGGTTAACTCTGTCACATCAAAGAAGGAGATTGAGGGGTTTGTGTTTGTCAGTTTTCATCTAGTATGTGCATGCCATATAGATTTCAGGTTCTAAGCATTGCACACAAGACCTATCTACATATATAATACATACATGACAAGTATGAGGAATATATATTTCTGATGAATTTCGAAATATGATGACTTCGCTCCAGGCTTTTTTTTTTTCATATTTCTCATCTTGTGAAAAAAAATTGGTTTAAGCCAAATGTCAACCAAAAGTTGAAGTCAAACTTCTGCTAACATTTCAGACCAAAATCCTGAGTCTGCTCAGTGACTCTAGTCACATGAGTTTCACTGTGGTGAAGTATGTGTGGCCTGATGGAAAAGTGGTCTGGTGATGTAACACTTTCTGAGGCTGAACGCTCCACACCCTTTTCCTTTCTCTACTGCGACCCTCCATGACTCTTCTTTTCCTCCCTGTTATATTGTCGTGTTTGCAAACACTGACAAAGCTGAAACAGAGCATCCTAGATGTTGGACAAAGGATTTTTTTTTTAGTTTTTTTCCCCCCATAGGTGGCATATGCAATGTGTGCTGTATAATTAAAAAGCCTCCCTGATGAGGTCATTCCTCACAGTGAAATTTGAACCAGCTTGGAAAGAAATTGTCGATGAAGTGTTATGAAAAGGAATGAAGCTGTATTACAAAAATGACTTCGGAGAGGATCTGGCAAACAGTCCGCGGACATCTGTTTTCTACTAGTTTAGCAAATTTATACTTGTTCAGGCTTGGTAAGGCCAAGTTAAGAGCTGCAGTTGCTATAGAAACAAAACAGGATGGACAGTATTGTCGGCGCTTTAGTTGAAGGTCCGGGATGAATAGACACTCATTGTGTCTGGTTGGCGATTTGAGGGAGTTTAAACTGAAAGAAAAAACAGTAATATCCTGTTTTGGCGGTAGCATAGCTTGTTTAACCTTTAACCCATCACGTAATTTGTCAAGAGGAAAATGAACAACATCCCACCAGCCGACTCCCAGTTTGGGACAGTGCAGATGATCCTGAAAACAGAAAGGGTCCTGGCCCAGAATGTACTCTGAAGTCAAGGTGGACAGATGGTGCTGCGCTTTGAGCCTCATAATTTTAAGTGAAATCAGGCAAAAGAAACAACAGCATTACCTCAAAGGATTGCTGTTAAAAACACAGGAGAGACAGGTTGCTCAATTCTCCCAGGTTAGTTCAGGATGGGTTTCTGCGCAAAAATAAGTCTGTCTACAAAGTCACTTTCAATCCAGAGATAGCAACTCATCTGAGCGAAAAACAAAGCCTTCGTATTACCTGACCTCCGAGATGAGCTGTATTCTCTACCGTTAGTGAACGCATATTGAATTACACAGGCAGGAAACAGCTCCAGGATGCCGAATGGGTGAGGAGAGCCAGACAAGACAGAAATTAAGCTTGTTATGGACTGATTTTTCAACTTCACTTAATTCAGCTTCTCTTTACGGATCCCTGCCATACCCTACCCCCCGCTCCTCAACATGGAAGCATGATTTACATATTGCAGGTAAACTGGGGAATAAAGAATGCAGATCCAATTAAACCTCTAGGGAGCTAATTAGTTACAATTAAGTTTCTGCTTCACTTGTTGTGTGGGATTATTTGGTAAACACCTACAGAATGTTGAAAGAATCTTGGCCTTTTCCCTGAACTTGAGAAGCGCTATACTCATCTTAGTGGAAACTTATCCTTTTTTTATCACATTAATTAATCTGAAAGGATCCTGAGTTGAGTTATTGACATCAAAGTTGAGAGAGTAATGGCTTTTTAAGAGGTGTAAGAGGTAAACGAGGTGTATAATCTGAAACCATGAACACAAAGAGTGGCCAGTGTTATTATCAAAGAGGGTGACGGAGTCATTGTACAACCAAGGCCTGCTTTTAATTAATTGAATGCTGACTTCATTAACCTTGATGTTCAGTATTAAGCAGCACTTCCACACTCATTATGCCTAAACACATCTTACAGAGAGAAACCACAAGCTAACAAATAACACGGACAAAGATAACAGAAGCGTTTGTATCCGACTTGCTGCTCAGCTGAACTGTTAGCAGCAAGCAAAGAGCAATGTCACATAACATTAAACAACGATGGCTAAGGCATTTCACCTGCCTCCGCAGACTAGCCTGCAGCCAGTCATAGGTGTGTTCAGTGGCTTAGTCCTGTCATCATATATCACCATTCATTTGTGCATTACAAGGTTCCACACGACATGTCCCTTCGTGTTACACTGCCCAGTAAGTGACAGACAGAGTTTCAGCTGGCCTGTCAAAGAGTCACATATGTATCTGATACAAACAGCAGCAGAGCCTTGCATTAAAACAATGCAGGGGGCTTCAAATGAATGAGAGTGCTGCTATTTTTTCACACAGGGCTACTGTTGGTCTCAACGTGGCCTCAGTGCTGGCCCTGCATTAGAGGCTACCTGGTGTTAGCCGTCTCAGTTTCATGGGTCAAGATGTGGAGTAACCCACAGAGTGCTAAAATCCCATATTGTAAATAGCAACGACTTACAAGTTCCGCACTCCTCTGGTTTACTGCCTGTGAGGCCGTTGAAAGTGAGGTGAAATTCGTAACTATTTTTAGTGCCTGCCCACACACATCTGCACAATCACCAGTCTGAAACTAAGATTCAAGCCTATTGAAGAACACTGATGTAGGGGGGCTCTATCACAGCAGAGAGGGGTAAGGATAGCAAAATACTTTGAATTCAAAAAATAAATAAATCGTTTTAGTTTTCAGTGCTGTATGTTTTGGCTTTGTTTACTTATAGTCTTTCGCTCCATATTGTATTTGTACTCTTGCTTTTGTCAACTCTGTATATATCACACACATTGCATGTTTTTCTGTCCCATTAGAGGAATACCTCCTTTGTTACTCATCCAAAGGTCTCCCCATCAATTCATAGAGTATTTTTTTTTTATTTGAAGTGAATCAAATGTATTTTGTGGTGCTTTAAACATAAAAAAAGAAAAATGAATAAACAGTTAAACGTCTTTTCAGATCTGTTCAGTGTCCCTGTTTCTTTGGAAAATCCAAATATGATGTTAACAGTTTTCTTTGGAAACACTTTCTTTAACAGAAATAGTCCAAGTGAAACCATTCACAGCCAGATCTGTGGATTTTCCAGAAAAAATGGGATTTTTCTTTCTTTTCTTGAGGGAAATTTTGCTGTTGAATTCTTAACTCATTTAAAAAAAAAAAAAATTATATATATATATATACATATACATTATTATTTTTAATTTGGGTTAACCTTTAAGATTCAAACACTAATGGAGTTTAAAACATCACCTTAATATAAACTGATGTTAACAAGCAGCACTTTACTGATACTTTTTTCAGGTGCTGGAGGTGTTTAAAGAAGAGGTCTGTGAGCTACATGCCTAAGTTGACATTGGCATTCAGTGTGCTAGCAATGCAAATTGTTTCATATTATGGCAGAGAGGGAAATGGCACCTGCTGGGCAAACACGCCATATATTGTAATGTAGCTTAGCAGCACTTGCCCAGCTCCTTGCACTACAAAGCAGTCCATCAAAGTGAGATCTGAGAGGGAGAGAGAAGAAGATCATGACTCTTTTCACACCTTGTCAGACTGACTCGCCTCTGCCAGTTCCAGACCGGTCAGTGGTTTTCCTCTGCACTGGCTGTGCTGCACCCCAAAAATAAACTCCAGACAGTGGGATAGTTATAATCAGTTCTTCTTACCATAAGAAACAGGGTGAGTGAGTGTAGTAGGCGAGGGTGAGTCTATTTCCAACTCGACCAAAATCAACAATAATATATATGACACTTTTTGCTGGGGCAAGCATTTGTAATATAAAAGATACCAATCCTTGTTTAATTCATACGATAATTGCAGGTAAGCATGCTATAAAAGGGGGAGAGGGGGGGGGGGGTTAAAAGTACTTAATTAAAATGGGAATACAAACATTTGCACCTCAGTGACAATGGAAGGCACACAAAATGTATTTTGGTTTTATCCTGTGCCTGAATTTATATTTTAGTGAATTCATTTCACAAAGCAGTATAATAACCTACCCAGTAAATTTAGATGACACTTACACACGTGAATGTAAACCCAGAGTAACATTTGGATTTTCAATGGGCTTGGAAAGGGTATGCAATACAGCCAAAGGAGGCTAATTTCCATATTAATGGCCTGTTTGATGAAGCTCATTTAAATGATGAAAAATGTCGAGGAAAACCCTCTCATTTCCTCTTAATGAACAAAGTAAGGTGGGGTTGTTCATATAGTTTGGAGAGATTTTCAAAAAGTTGTATGTTTTGATAGAAATGGAAAAGTGATTATATAGTGAGTGAATCTATTCTACTTGTGATAAAAACTATTCTGATAAACTGTAAATACAATAATATAAAGAAAGAAATACAGGAAAATAACATGGAAGGCAGGTACAATGCAATCTAATACATTACACTGCAATAAATATTAACTTTGCAAAACTTGAGAATGTCTCTAAGATGAATCGTAATGCTTTCATTTGTAGTGTAGTGTTGTGTTGTTGTACTGGACTGCACTATATTGAAGGTATTCCTGATACGTTGTCAACTGCTGTACATGAATATTTTCTCAGCTACCGCAATTATAATTTTGACATTAGTCCTCCATAATGGGTAGAATTTTTTTTTTATGAGTTAAAACATCAAACTGTATCACTGGGGGAAACTTGCATACAATGTTAAATATCCTCCACAACAGGCAGATTACAAGCCACACTGAGAACTCCTGCTGTGCAGGGGCCTTATAAATGTCACAGGAAAAGCTTTGCCACATGCCAAAGGCACTCGTCTCCATTAACACTGCGCCAGGGGAGACTTACTTGGACTGACAGGCGGCAACAATACTGAAAACTCTCCCAACTGTGAGAAGAGAGACACAAAATGAAGAGAAGTGAGAAAAATTAGTTTGGAACTTTCATTGTCCTACGCCTTGCCTCCGCACAGATGCGCAGCTGAGCCAGTGCAGCTGGCCAACTGACAAATGGGAAAAAATAGTCCAATTTGAGCTGGTCGTTAGCAGTCGGAGCGCAGCATTCCAGATAAATGAGCGGCTGCCTCAGGTATGGCAGGAGATCTTCCTGAAGCATTCCTGGGAGACCGGTCCGTACCACTGCAACCCCTTAGCCATGCCTTCGATCCGACAGGCCCGACACCACAGCAGAGGTGACCTTGCTGTGCCGCTCCTGCCGGGCTTCTTATTTTTACACTCCCCCTCACAGCCCCCTCTTCTCCCTTGGCCTGCACTCCTCATTTTTTTTTCTTCTAATCCCCACTTAAAGAGACAGTGGGATGGTTTTTATGTCATTAACTTCCCCTTCCCACTACTTTTTTGTCTAGAGACAGAGGCAACGATCGAGTGAGAGGTGGTGGCGTTCCATCTGAGCTGGATCCACGGTGAAGGATGGATGGAGAGCCAACTCCATTAAAAGTGTCTATGAGGGGGTCGAGCTGAGTCAAACACTTACTACAAATGTTTGGAGTCCGACTCTCTCCTTGTTGGCAATATGTAAGTCCGCATTCCTCGCTGCGTGCTTTTATGTGTGTCTCGAGCGTGTTTGTGTATGTCGCTGTGTGCCAGCGTATGCCACTGTGCCTAAGTATATATGTTTCAGCACCAGCTGCCAGAGCGGGGCCACTTTCTTCTGCACACCCACTGTGGCCTGTGGGACCGTAATCTTTGTCAATGCCACGCTGGTTAAGTTTCGCAAGAACCCTGAACGGAGTGGGCCAAACAAACACAGACATGGTTGATTCCGCTTGTTTTTCACTCTATTTTCAGGACATAGCTCGTGAAACCCTGATCCAAAGGCAGTGTTTAGACATTACCAGATTAGAAAATGAATGCCCTGAACGAACTGTCTGCAGTAGCAACCACATACAGTGAAACAATGAGACGTGTGCAAAAACAAAGTAAACTGTCAAAGAAATTTGCCTTTTCACTTAGTAGTACTTGATCCCCAAAATATGTTCACATCAGAAGACAATTTATGTCCTGATACTGTAATCTGTACATTACATATTCTAAAAACAAAACCTCTCCATCTCTCCGGACAATAGATCAAACCAGTGTGTGCCTCTCAAAAGCCTCTTCACACTTCACACAACCACTTCCTGACAGCTACGTCATTGAATAAATCATGACTATTGATTAACATGCACACAACAGTCTGCGCAGGCACATTGAGGTTTGTTTCTTGAGTGCCAAGCTCATTTAACATGGGCTCTTTCATGTGAGTAATTGTGCATGCTTCCAGCCATCTCTAACCCCCCCTTCATATAAAATGTAAAATCCCACAGCTATTTCTCCCACAGAAATTAGTGGATTGCGATGAGGCGAATTGAATCAATTATTGCCTTAAGGTCAGAACGTATTAAAAACATTTTCCCCCTGTTGCCATCCATTATCTGTACTGATGTATGCAATCTCATTTTGTGCACTAAAACAAAGTGTGACACACCTTGTGATTGTAATTATCTATGAGTATTCATTGTTCTTTTTCATTAAATTTGTAGAGTTCTTCAAAGCATCGATACCTGACTTGACTATGATTGCACAAGTGCTTTGGTGAGAATTTCAACCAAATATTCCAATCATGTCATGCCTCTTAACAGAGACATATTGTGAATTATATTTGCAAAGTCTTTAATTCTAAAGTTATTATCTCTTCATCAAAAATTAATTTCTATAACAAATTGCTTTATCTTTAAATTTGTGCGTTACAACATTGACATCTTCTTTACAAAGTGCACAGTGCTTTAAACATACTGTATTCTGCGCATTATGTAATTTCAATCTCAGAGAGATGAGAAGAGAGAAGAAAGGAGGAGAAGAGAGGAGAGGAGAAGGGAGGAGAGAAGATGAGTTCCAAATGTGACATTTTGGAGAAGGGATCCCAGAGACAAGGTGCGCTCTGGGACTTGTTCAAACACCTCGGTGCTACAGTGAGTATGTAGATGCCGTCAGCCATCCAGGTGTCCCTGGTCATCCAAGCCAATCCCTCCCCTAACGAACAAATGAGCCACCAGTCTGCCGGACAGGCACGCTCATTATAAATGAGGATGTGCATTTATGGGGGGGAAATAAGGGAGAGCCTTGGCAGGAACACCAGGACATGCCTCCCACTCTGTCCATCCCTCTGTCTCCTTTTCCCTCTTGTGGGAAGCTGAAGACCAGTAGAGGAGGGTGAAAGCATCTAGATCGTGACCTTTCCTCAGGCGCGTTGAGACAAATTAAAGCCAGACATCTGATGAAAGGAGACTGAGGAGACCTTCCAAGCCGCTCCAAGAGCAGCCTCAATGCTTCCACACTTTCAAGTCACTTCACATAGAACAGGTTATATTGTCTTAATAACAAGCTGGGGGGCTGCATTGCATCTCATTATTTTTCACCAGATTATGTGGATTACTGAGGGAGATCAGAACTATTTATTTTATGATTTTATAAATAAATTAAAAGCAGGATTTAAACTCTTTGAATTTACAATGTCGGAAACACAAGAAGCAAACATTTAACTCGAAGAAACTGCATCCTTTCTGCTACCTTCCAATGACACAGCAAAAGCCTTAGAGTCTCAGGCAGAATCCAACCACACAACAAACTACCTCAGCCATGGAACTAATTGTTTCCATTTCAAAGCCGATTAGCAGCCTCGGAGAAACTCTGACAGTTGGACACCACAGAACCAAACATCCAGGAAGAAGAGCTGTGGCTGAGGCTCAAGCTGATCGCCCAGCACATCTGCTTCTCTGCACTCTGGCATAGACAAGAGACTCACTTAGCATCATGGTCCAGTCAAGACCAACAAAAGATACGCATTGAAGACTGGCTAGACTAAATAAAGAGCTCTCCCTGAGGTCTAAATGGAAAAAGAAGCAAGCAAATCAGAAGCAAGTGCTGAGATTGGCTTGACATATTCAACGCGAATTCAGAGCCGGCAAGAGGACCTGCTTTGCACAGTAACAGAGCATGCAGATTTTGATTTGTTGTGCAATTTTCAGTGAAATATAACTGAAGTCATTGAGATCACCGCAAAATGAATAAGGCTGATGGCACATCCAGGAGAGTTTTTGGAAATGCGTTAATGTTATTATGATGGAGTTGAAGGGACAGTTCATGAAACTGCTCACAACACGATCTATGGACTTGATGTTTACCACAGGATTTTGTGAGACTATGGTAGGTGGACCTCGAGGGGGTCTGGGGTCATGCTCCCCGGAATAAAATGTTGTACATTTTGAAATTGCATGCAACAATCTGGTCACTTTGAGAGCAAATAGAGGCTAGATCTGTCAAGAACTTGATGCTCTTATAAACAATGTTGTGCTCTTATTTTGGCAGGGGTGGAATGTAACTAAGTACATTTACACTACTCAAGTCTTATACTTAAGTTTGAGTTTGAGCTACTCTTACTTTTCTTGAGTATTTCCATTTTATCTAAGTTTACACTCCACTACATATCAGAGGAAAATATTGTACTTTAGACTACATTTATTTGACAATATTAGTTACTAGCTACTTTGCAAGATCCAAATTCTTAATACAAAATTATAATTTGTATTAAGCTGTCGCTGTGCATCGCTGCAGAGAAAATGCACACAGGCCAAGCGAGCCCACCAGTTGAATGTCAAAAATTGTAGGATTATTATGAACATGTGGCGGAACAAAAATCGACTTTGGCGGGCTGCCACAGTCTAGGTAATTAATGGCAAACATTGGTGGATTATCTTGAGTAACAAACTCCCATTGTAGTTTAGAGAAGGCAGACATCCCTACGGCCGATATCTCCAAGACGAGGAACAGGTAAGAGGGAAACATGTATTTCTAATTTGGGGGTGAACTGTCCCTTTAAAGGTCATCCTCTTTAAGGCCCTATATTTTATAATGGCCTGCTCATGATCTTCCAACTTTATGTTTCAGTTAATTTGTAAGAAATATATATATATATATTCATATGTTTATACATGTATATGTGTTTGTGAATGAAAATGTAGCCACACACTTACTGCAATATATATTGCTTAAGAAAATTTCAAAATGAAGTCGAAAAAAACTATTAGTTTTGATTAATATTGGTAAAAGTGAGCTTTGCCAGTCTTTATCTATGACAGAGTATAAAACTGAATGATTAGTTACATTGCATTAGCTTGTGTATAGACAAAGGATTCAATAAAAACACTTTCTTACCTGAGATACAGCAGGCAGAGACCACCATCAATGGGACAGAAACATGAGGAAAGAGAAGAGAACATTTCTAATTAGGCGAGCTGTGGTCATCGGTTTAAATGATTATTTGATCGGACAGCATTGAGAACATTTATGGAACAATAATATATGAACTTCCTAGAAACCACATCTTATACAAATTGTGATGCATCCATCAGAATGTGCTTTGACCAAACATACGTAGATACATACTATCATAAGATGAAAACTTCCCCAAGAGAAAGATGGGAAATATTAAAACTAAACTACAGCTTTATTTCATACTGTAAGTCTGGTCTACGCCCTACAGACACAGGCTCATCTCCTTGAGAAGCTCAAAAGAAACGTAGTTTGTAAGACACGAGCACTCTCCTGGTAGTCCTTTCGTCTCCCTCTCACTCCTATATCCACAAATCTATACAGACAATCAAAGTAGCACGTTAACACGTTGGAGTAAAAGTCAATGTAGGGAAAAACACTATTACAGATTATGTGGCAAGGGCAGTTGTTACACTGAAGTACGGTTTGTAAAGCCGTAATGGAGGGGATGTCTCTGCAGGAGAGCCTTCAGCCAGGCCTGAATACTGATGCGTCTGACTGATTGCCACGTCTGTGGGATCTAATTTGAAAGGTGGACAGTGATGAATGTCTTTCCTCCACTTACTGGCCATCTGATGTATTATGCATCCCCATCTGATCAGAGAGGCTGATGAGCGCGGGGAGATGAGGGGTGTCCATGTCCGACGCACCCTGACATTGGTTATATAAATGACTGCACCTCCACGCCTTTCATTTCCCAGCTCACAGGTCACGGGAGGAGCTAATAGGGCCATCTTTAATAGGGGATGACTGACTTCAGCTGGGTCCACCCGTGCATTTTGATGTGCTACACATTTGACAAAGTCTCTTAACACAGTGGCTGAACCGTGCTCCCCTGTCAGCCTGGAGTCTAATTGTCAGAGACACAAACGTGGGCAGCAGCCGGGGGATAGTGCTATCGGCTGCCCAACCGCCACTGTGATCATCTGTCTGTGTACATCTTGGCTCTACATGAGAAAAAGGTATGCTTACTTCAGTTGTTTGGCAGACAGACGAGGAGGAAAAGGGACCCTTATTGTTACAGCCTGTCAATGCCAAACCCCATGATTTAGGACTATTGCTTTGATCTGTGGCTAACGGATAGCGTATTGTGTTGCTGACATCATGTTGCCAGCTGTATAACTGAAGGAGTGAAACCCTTCTATTAGCCTGTAGGAAAAAGTCGGAGTGCCGTACCATGTTTTGTTCTCTCCCCGGGAAAAACAGCACTGGTAATTGTGCCTCTGCTGAGGGAGAGGAGTCGGCTCATTCTTTGTTTAAGTGTCCACCAGGAGAGCACTCTCTGACACAACCAGGGCTCCTGAGCACCCATCAACTGCACATTTTAATGTGCTGAAGCAATATTAACCGCAGCGGCAAATAAAAAAGCCCCGGCCCAGACGGGCACACCGTGGGCCCTAACGAGTTTATTGCTGCCCTAATTGAGCCATTTTCACATCAGCTTCTGTTTTTTGTCAGATCAGGAACAAGTCTCCCACTCCCAGCTGTGATTTTCTCTCCGACAGTCAGCTCACGGCCCCCATATCAACCCTGCACAACGGAAGGTCGACGTTGGTACAGATAAACCCATTCACAGAGGCCCACACACTGACACACCCTGAGAAGGATTTGTAGTTGAGAAAACATCTCCTGGAAATACAAGGATGTATGATCATTTCCCACGACTGATAAGACTGAGCACAAGTACAAAAGTTGACAGTGATTAAGAGCTTCTGCGACTGCATCTGATTACACATCCACTGTTTTTAACATCTTTCACTTCCAACCATTATCTGAATTTTGAATTTAACCATGGCACTCATTTGTATTAATCTGTATGCTGATTATGCGGCAAACAGCAGTGTTTACCAGCCAGAGAGCAAGGAAGCCATCTTTAATTCATTAGAAAAACACACTTTGCGGCAAGACATTCAGTTGAGGCTTTACATTACTCTGGCTGCTTTAATACATGCTCAGTATGCAGAGGAGGCCTATGTTAAAGTAGTGGATAATAGGTGAAAAAAGGCTGGGGTGAAATTCAGTCCTCCTCCAATGAGCCATTAATTAGTGCTGAAGGAGGTGAACGACGTGTTCAGAAGCTGAGGATTCTTCATTAGTCATCCCGGGGCTGCACACTAGTCATACAGACACACAATTAGCCCTCCCACCCCGCCAGCAGCAGCCTCTCCTGTATGGAGCGATCCATGGGGTGGCATTGTCGCAATTTGACGGACACGCCGAAGCTAACGTCCGAGCTGTCCCCACGCGGTGACAGTGTTAGCGCTACTTCCCCATCACCCTTCTCTGCCACACAACCGCTTTGATTTAAAATACATGTGTCCCATTACGGCATATCTGGCCGTTATAATTAGATGATGGGAGCAGATTTCATGAGGAGACACTGCATGTGATCTAATTAGTATTGTATTAAAGCGCTAAATCAAAGTTGTAGTGCATGTGCTTTTGTTTGAGAGTTCTTTCATCTTTGGGGGATTGTTGTAAAGATTGTTCGTGTCATTAATCGCTCTTCAAGATGCTAAATGAGACAGAATATTAAGTACATGATTGACATACTGCAGCCCAACCAGATTTGGTACATGGTTTTTGAAGATTTATTATAATCTTTCAGGGGAATTGTGAGTTTTTAGACAATCACTGATAAATGCAACGGATCAGACATATGTCCATTACAAAGCTCTGGTGAACGACTGCAAAAATGACAGAGCTCTTTGGACCATTTTGATGACATTGAAATCTCCAATTTACAGCCAGAATAGTTCATTTAGCTAGACAATTTGCTACGGCCACAAACAGACTTGTATTTCATGGTGTGTTAATCTGACCACTCTGAAATAAATGACTACTATAATGCTTTTATCTATGCTCTTTTTTTACAGTGCAATCTGTACCTAACATTTCCTCACAAAAAAAAAGAAGAAAAAATACTACCAAATAAACTACATGTGAATCAAATTTGAATAGATGTAGGCCTTGATGGCAAACTTCAGAAGGCAGCACTCTGGACAAGTGTTGCAGAAGTGGAGACGAGAGAACCAGGTAAAGAGGAAGGAGAAAAAAAAAGACGACAGGCCTGACTGTGCGGAGCATTTTCTTCCGTGCTCATGCAAAACACAGGCATGTGCACACAAACAGATTCACTCATAAGCGGGCTCCCGTCACCGATAGCCCTACAACATATTTATTTTTTATGCGCTTCCTGTCGTGGTACGCAGATAAGTGGCAAAGAGACCAAACAGTCAAAAGTAAGAAAACAACAGCAATATAGTCATTTAAAGGGAGTCTATTTTGAGTCGGGGACAGCTTCTCTCTCCCTTACTGAATTAATCAAATCCAAAGGACATCATCTTCAAACTCGACATCCCCCTAAAGGCAAGCATCTCATTCTGTATGCAGCTGAGGAAGCTTCACAACATCCTAAAAATACAGCGCTCCTGGAAGAGAGGTGCTCTACCAGTCTGAAGGGAAGCATGAAGAACTAGCAGACCCATGGGAATAGACATTGTGATTAGATGCAAAAACTCTGCTTTCATAAACAGCATTAGTTCTTGTTAGACATCCCACCACTCCCACTGATGCAAGCCCTCACTGTTTTGCAAAGCAGGAAGAAGGCATTATTGTTTTATTTGCATTTTCATTTCCTGAGCGCTTTACCCCGACATGTCAAACACTAGTGGGCAAAAGCTGTTTCTGTCAGACAGGTGTTGGACCGAATGTTCCCATTTTACCCACGGCCTCTTTGAACTAATCAATTTGCTCCAGGCTATTGCTCTCCTGTGATCATATAATACAAGTCCAATAAAAAGGCCTAATGCCGGGCTTGGACAGGGCATCCGTTTATTTTGCCGTTTCATCATCAATGTTAGCTTAGTATGCAGACAAAAATTAAACAATCATAAATGAGATGCTTCAGAGCTTAATATTCAACAGTGTGAATAGCTTAATTTACTGAATGTATTATCACAACATACATTTTTAAATAATAAAAGTACAAATTACATATGATTATTTTTGCAATAAAAGTGATTATAAAGTATTATATCGTCAATATTTCTATTGAGGTCTATCAGAAGTTACATGTCATATATTTTCGATTCAAAACTATTTGCTTACCAATAATCAATGTCAGGTAATGTAAAAGTTGTTTTTTTTAATGTTGAAGGGCCGCAGTTGCAATGAATACAAATGACACAACACAACATGTATTTAAATTCCAAGAGGTAAATGGGAGCAGACCATTTTTCTACCCATCACTCAGTGTCAGCTCCAGTTATCAACAAATTTGTCTTTCTGCCAGGTTGTCAGTCTCTGGCCTCCCCTATTAGTCTTCTGCCTAAATTCAAGAAATATATAATTTCAGAAGCAAAGTGACACTCTCTCAAACTTTAACAACAAAGGATGACTGCTGTGCCATGATTTTAGTTTATCCAAATAAAAATGGCACCATTGCACGGATCAATGTAAGTCCCACTGTTTGTCGCTTTCTTTCTGCCCCAACGCTATGCGTCCTATTTGGCCAACAGATGGTGCTGTGCAGTTTGTCCGTTAAATTTATCATTTAGTTCATCGTGAAATTGGCAAATTTTAACCAACTTTCTGCATTAACAAATGAAAATCATTGCTTCTTTCATTCTTCTACTGTTACCTGAATATGAAGAGCACTGAAATGAACAGTAGTTTATACTAATTCAGGCTCTATACGATATTCAGCGCATTAAAATAGCAGCAAACAGCCATTTGCTATGTAAATATATAGTGGAGTAATATGTAACTGTGCAGGGAATGAAGTCAGTAAGTTGAAGTTCTAATACAAGCTTCTCCTTGCTTTGTTGACATAGCCGCGGTCGCAATTGCTTTTAGTGCACGTTCTTGCATGCGAGCGTTCCCCACTGGCTAGCTCACGGCCGCTGCTCTGCACTGCTATAATCGTCCAGGTTTCCTCCCAAGTTTTTCTACGCTCAAATTGAAAATGCACATAAAAAAACAGGTGGATGGGAATCCATTTAGAGGCTCCACCATTTTCCAGCTTTGAGGCAAGAAGAAATTAGTGTTACTGTGTTAAATATGGGATACTTTCCAACCTGAACTTTAAAAGCTGTGTGGAAGAAATTATATATAGCGTACTTTTAGGCTACTGCTGTTGCATCTAACTTGAATTTTGGTGAGTTGAAGTTACTGTACAATAACAATTTTTACGTGCGTTGAAATGTCTTTCATTTATAGTCACAGGCAAGACCCTTTAGGCTACATCCATACTGTTTCAAGAGACAAATCAGGGCTGGACTAAGAAAAATCCTTAGCACTGCTGCGGTTTCAAAACAGCCAGGAGGAAGACATATTATATTCCCTAATCCATTTTGATTACAATGTCTTTTCATCTAACTTTAACAGCCATCTAAACAAATACTGCTCTTTGCTTTCACATTGAGGCAGCTACATTGGTCTAATGTGTTTTGAATCTGGGTAACTATTAATGTGTGTAGCCTGCAGTGAAGACATGCAGTGTCTCTTGCATTACAAGCATTTTTATTTGGGCATTATAATGGAATTTAAACAACTATCAGTTTCTGATATATTATCATCAGCTAAAGGAAGATATATAAAATGGGCATTACCTTTTGGAAAAATGTCATTTTGTTGTAATTTCAGATGACAGTAGAGGCAAAGTTTGCACCACAGTTAAGAGTCTCAACAGTTTAAAGTGTTTGGTTTGAGTTAAATACAGGACAAATTTCAAAAAGACCTTCAAGGATGATTGAAGTGTCAACTGGACATGAATATTTCAGTGTTGTAGGTTGTTAAATTCTTCCTTCCAGTTTCTGGGAGCCAGTTAACAGCTCTCACATTACCAAAACATATATCTCCTCTAAGTGACTGCACACAAACCTGCTTCAACTTTTCTGATACTTTGGTCGCTTTACTGTCCACTGACCAATGCAGATGCCATTTAATGTAAAATCCTTTTGTCCGTCAGTGTTGCAAGGCTTCTGTGGGATACGGATGAGGCCATTTTGTGAGCATAGATCATGTAAAATGAAGTGTATATAAAGTAATAACATTCAGGAGGGTCTCCTCTCTGCACCATGAATGAGTCGCTCCTGCCGTGGGGAGTTGGTGACATGATTGTGATTGGACGAGACACAGAGAATCCAGATCAAAGCAATCTCTAGTGTTTTGGCCCCCAGCGCAGTGTAGAGCAGGCCCACACACACACACACACACACACACACACACTATACTGTATACAGACAAGTATGTCCACATGCGCACACAGTCTTGCACAAACACTCAAACACATGCATCCTCTCTACCTTTTCACCCGCACACAGTTACATTCACACTTGGGATCACACATTCATACACTTAGCCTCACAAATTCAGTCTCTGTCTCTTCTGACACATTCACACATGTACAGTCGACACTCTAATGCACTCAGTGGCTGTAAAGTCTTGATTTGGATGAGCAAACTGCAAAATCTGAAGGACACTACTGTGTCTTTGACATATTTAACCTATACATGTTTAAATTCTTAATATTTAGAATTAAGTTTCTTGAAGTAAAAGAAGCGTCACAAATTAATATGAAATTTTAGTTGTTAGTATTTTTTAAGTTTTTGTTATTAAGAGTAGGGCTGCAACTAAATATTAATTTCATTGGTGTTTATTTTCTTCATTAATCAGTAAGTTGTTTGGTCTATAAAATCTGTTACAACCCCCTCAAAGGTCTGGTTTTGTCCACAACTCCAAGATATTGAGTCTACTTTAATAGAGGAGCAAAGAAATGAATC
Organism: Cebidichthys violaceus; assembly: GCF_023349555.1. Taxonomy (NCBI): domain Eukaryota; kingdom Metazoa; phylum Chordata; class Actinopteri; order Perciformes; family Stichaeidae; genus Cebidichthys; species Cebidichthys violaceus. The sequence continues at coordinate 9,905,074 of NW_027176483.1, forward strand.
ACTCTTAAGGAGCTGGAATCAGAGAATTTTGACTTTTTTCCTCTAAAGAAATAGTCAAGCCTATTTATCAATTATATCAAAATAGTTGGGGATTCATTGATTGGTTGAAAAGTGATTCATCGTTGCAGCTCTAATTGTCACGCAGTATGTAATCACGAAAAATATATTCCCATCTATAGCATATAAATATACACAACAAAGCTTCTCTTTTGTTTGAAATGCAACAATGATAGATTAAATGCAAAGCCCTATTTTAGGGCTTCCTTGATTAACAATAAATAAATCCACCTTTTAAGCACTAAATTAAGTTCAAATATTGCTGGAATTCACTGTTACCAATGACAGATATTTTTGTGGGCTGGTGACTTCCCCGTTACACAAAATAAATGTATTAACTGGTCTTCTGTTTTGGCTCGAAGAGCTATAGATTCAATTAAGCCTACAGCTACAACATGCATTTATGTCTTGAGATAGGATTTCCTTCATAACGTTTGTGGCTAGTCTTAAAGGAGAAGCTTGGTGATATTCTATATTTTATCCTCCACATAGATCAACAATGAAATGCACAAATAATAAACAGTAAACAGTAAATAATAAACAGTATATATTACAGATCCATTTCCAATCCAAGATTTACACCTTCAGTAGGAACCAATGAGATTGGGGCGGATAGTCACAGACAAGATAGGGAAGTCTGAAAGTATTGAGAGACTTACAGACACACTGTTGGCTTTGGGAATATGTTGACACTAAGAAAAATCTAGAAGATCACCACGGCTCTTAATAAACTGTCTGAATAACAATAGTAGCATGCCTTACACTGAAGAAAGCAGCATAACACAAAGGATGATATTCACCTCGTGTTTACCAAACTTTCCCCACTACCTGTTTGGTCTTGTTGTTTCACAACAGTGTGATGCTGTGACTCCTTATGAGTTTGACAGACACAATCAAGCTTACTGCTGCCTGCACCCATTGCATGAAAACATACCCGCCCAAAAATGTCCCTATCATTTAATGACTAGTTGTAAGTAAAAGAGATTTACACATGTACACACAGGATCACTGATAATGTTTAGTAACACTGCAGCAGTGGCTAGTCAACTGAGTTTTTAGTTGAGTGACATATAATTATTCAATACAGAGTTTGAAAACTCATTAAATATTTTGATCGTATTCATTAAAACTATCAGAAGATAACAGTCCTCACAAATGTAATGTATAAATTGGTTGTTTATACAAGTAATACATGTAATTACATGTAATAGATTAACATAACATTTTTGGATCTAAACTTGTAAGTTTCTTCTCTTACTATTTACTGGTTACTTACTGTTCATGTGTTGCTTCTTGCAGTTTTATTTCTACAGGTCCCTCTCATGTTGTTGCCTCTCACATGTCTGGTCTGAAGAGCTGAGGTGAATCTGAGGTGATGATAAAGAAATGTGCTGCCTGTGGCACGCAACAGCGGTGCACATTCACCACGCTGCTGTTTAGAATATACAAATATTTAACAAATACTTTTAGCATAGTGGGGTAATGATCTCACCGTGGCGAGCTGCCATGGTCGGCTTCACAGACTGAGGTTAAGAGTACCATCATCAGATGCAAGTGTGCATGTAAACAGTCTTTGTCTCGCCTGCACACACTGTCACTATGTCACATTTGTTGTGAATACACTCATGCAAAGTCAAGTTCTCTTTTGTGTCTCTTTCTGTAAAACACACACACACACACACACACACACACACACACACACACACACACACAGAAAGAGAGAGGCATGCCCTCACAAATAGAAACACTCATCCACTCATTGGCTGTATACTAGTGTGGGTCTAGCTGCTGATGGGTGGGGTAAAACCTGAAGCTGAATGGGAGGATGTTGTGCCTTCTATGTGACCTTGCTGGTGACATCAGAGCAGTGTCTGAGCTGTGTGCAGTCAGAGACAGACGGCTTCCGACTGACACAAACACACACACACACACACACACACACTCACACAGACATACACACTGAAATGGGAGCAGAGCGTGGTTTCAAGACTCTCAGTCTTATTTCATACTTTCCAGTGGTAACAGTTAAATTGACATTTTCTGTTCCCGCCATCCCATAAATGGAAGCCTCCATTTAATTGCTTTCATATGGTTAATCCAAATTAAGCATGTCCACAAAATAAGATATTCCATTTCGTTTGCATAGCTGGTGATTCCAACAAATCTTTCTTTTCCTTCTCCGTGTGCTCGCAATACCACGGCACTTCTGAATGAATAACTTCAAACCCTGGAAAAGACCCAATTTTGGGCAAAAGTGTTTGTACAAGACAATCCTCTATATTTGCCATGGCATGAGTGCTGAATACAGCAGTATTGAAGTGTTACAGTGGCTTAGAGAAAGTACATTTCAGTTGGAAAAAGTTGCCTAATTGAACCAGATACCCTATTGTGTAACATTCATGTTCTATCTCAAAAACCAAAAGGGCAGAAATGAATGTGTGAAACAGCCGAAAGAATGACAGAATTATCTTCATGTCGTAATTCATGCAGCTCTTTATGCCTGCTGATTTATCTCAGCAGTGGTCGGATACATTTCCTCCTTCATAATCAGTGGTGAAGAGGGAATTAGAGCTGTGTTCATTAAAATTAAACAATTTCTTTATTCTAGCTCTACTGCTGTGCGCTTTGTTTGAAATTTTCCCAAAAAAAATAAATAAATGTATAGATACACCAGGAAAAAAAGTGTATAGATATTCTGGAGAAATACTATAACTCTGTACTTGTATTTCATTCAGTTATTTTTAACTTGCATACTCAGGCTTTTCTAAGCTGCATCAGGTGGGAAGTTGTTACTTTTTTTTTTTTGCAGTGCCTCATTTCGTTCATTAAGTAAACTGAATGCAAGAAAAACTGTGAGCCAGATGTTGGAGCGACTGAAGACAAGACTGACTATAGTTCACAGATATTTAGAGTGGCTGTCTTTAGTTCCAAGCTATAAACTATTAGTATTAGTTCTGCTGTCAGCTCTGTCTTCACTCTTAACAGGCAAAAAAGGGGGACCTTTTTTCTCCTCACAGAGGACTCGCACTGTCACACAGGGAGTGCTACTACTACTCAAAAAAAGGGACGGGGCCTTCAAGTCGGAAAGTACTCCCCCCCTCCCTCCCTCCCTCGCCTCTTTTTCTCCCAGCTTCACACTTGATTCCCACAGGCTTCCATTGATTCATGTGCTACAGTGTTGATGGAGAGCAAACAGATATCCTCTCCTTCAGTGTACTAAAGTCTGTATTGCCTTTTTAACCTGTCTACTGATAGAATTCCCTGGTTTAGAGTCCTAGGCATACTCGCTGATAAAATAGAAAGGCAACCCTGATATTCTACACAAAACGGCTTCATTCCCACCATAAAATCATGGCTGTAAGCACAAACATTCAGCCAGTATTTACACTACTTGTGAAGTGTATTGTCAAATGAGAACAGGGAAGCCGGCCAAGAGAGGTCCTCTCTTTAAAGACGTGGCCAACGAGAGACAGAGCACATATCTTTACTAAACAACCTTGGATTGCTGAATTGTTGAGACGTCCATACCGCCCCGATGTAAAAGGGATTTTGTGCAGACAAGGCGAAGAGAAGGCCGACGAGACAGTCTCAGGGTGACTCAGTTTACAAGTTCAAGTCAGGACACAATTCAACAGCTGTGTCCACGGGAGCTCTTGTGCAATTATCAACAGCAACAGCAGGGAAAGTGGAGAAGGGGCCAAAGTTTGTCATCCAAAGAGTGAGTGTCTAAAATGTATGATGAAGTGTACTAGAAGTGACCATTTCAAATGAGCAAAAATCAGCTGGAGATGAAATATCTTTGAGGGTTTGTTGAAAATCCCCAAAATGAATTACACATGCGACGGCTTATTTTGATGAACGGTCTCTGTGGTATCAGCCAAAGATGGCTGCTACTCCACCTCCTCTTGAATTGATATTTCCAAACAGTTACACCTTAACAACCGATAAGTGTAATTACCTTACATTAACTCATTGCTGATAGAGACAATGCAGCACAAACTTTGGAGGGTTCTCAGCTCTTATCTAGTGGGGCTGCGAAGTAGACTAACAGCAGCTGAAAGCCATCTGCTGTGGAGGAAGAACTGGCTGCCTTAACAAGTAGGCAAACTGTCAGAGAGGATTAATGCTCTACCTTAAACCTGAGTTAATAATAAATGGGCTGTTTACTTGTTCAAGGGGGAGGCCATAGATAACAGCACTCAAAACCCCTCCTCTTACTGCCAAAAAGATAAATTCTGGTTAAGTGGGGACCTGCCTGCATTGTGGCCTCCAGTCCCCCAATCATTATGAACAAAACAAGAGTTTTACTATCACTTACTAATGGAAAAGGTCAGAATGCTCGCATGTGTACGCCACATTTTGAAGATCCTTTAGGATATTGTGTCCATTGTCAGTAATCCTCTGGGATGAACTGGGCTTTCTCAAAGTGGAAAGTTAATTTAGTTTGTTTACATTTTTTTTTTTTTTTTTTTTTTTTACTGTGGTAAAAACAATGATGACATTTGCAGTTTGATTGTGATAGATTCATCACATCTGACCATCAGCATATCGCCCAGCACTGTGAAACCTCCGATAAAGGGCTTCAATAGAACGCTGAAGGCGGCTTCAAAACTGGCGACGTGCATCACCTTCTTAGCTGCTGATGCATGCAAGAAAATGTGGGAAAGAAACCCCTGAGAAGGAGTCAAAGCAATGTCTTCTTCTCTCCCCCTCTCTCTTTCGCTCCTAGAGGGCTGTATTAGCCCACGGTGGGGATTTAACTAATGAGCCTAGCTGCTCTCCACTGAGGGCATCCCAAGACAGCCTTTCTCCTACAATTGGTTCCAAAGGGTTTAAATGCGCTGGTCGCTGCATAGCTCCACTCTGTCCAGGAAATTATAAGGTAATAAAATAGATGGAGATGTAGTAGAGGGGTAACTTTTCACATTATTTGCTGTTACGTTGATTGTTGAGCATACAATTGCATGCTGGAAAGTCTATATATTTGATCACTGGACAAATGTTATACCTGCATATCTAATTTCTTTCACCACCTTTGACACATCATTAAAAAAACACATCGATCACACACAAATTAAGTCTCTACTAGTGCTGTGTGCTTTATATCAAGGAAGTCTTGAGAGTGTGGACAGAGAGGAAGAAAGAAAGTGAAGTTGATACTCACTTGTGTTTAGAAAGAAGTGCAATGCTCATTGTTGGTAGGAAATCTCACACGTCTTAAGCCATTTAATAACTTGTGTGATCACTTCTCTAAGCTATTGTTGCTGGACACAATGGCACATATAGCCAGTGCTTCATTTCCTGGCAGCTAGAATCTGACTATAGTGAGGTCAACTAAAACCCATTTCTTTCTCAAAAACCATGAATTACGTATTTGTAGTTGTAATTTTCTGCTACTGTGAGTGTTGTGGGCCAGGATCAGTTCTGCACAACGAAAAATATTAAAGCTTAAATGTAATTTTGGCCAGTCGGAGGCAGCAGACCAAGCTGTGAACACAGCATTGGCATATAGTGACTTTATAAGTACTCACTTTTTTAAGTTGGCAAAGTCAAGTGTTTAAAGCAAACAATTACTTCCAGCAGACATGGAGCAACATTATCATTCATTTGGAGTTTTGTTTCTGTCCATCTGATGAGTCCAATATTCACCTCCTCCTGTTTTGGTCTCCACTAACTTGTGGAAAATATTTGGCTCTTTAGCTGCTAAATGCTCCGAGATGTGCACCAGCTTGTCACTAACTTCTCTTTGTTGTTTGGTGCAGGGCAGGTTGTGTAGAGTTTATGATTTATTTCCCCTATTCACATTACTATCAATCACCTGACCCAGTGTTAAACATAAAAAAAAAGATTACTATAGCTTTAAAGATTAAACAGAGGCATGTTTTGGGGTGTGGGGGTGTGTGCTTGACTGACTGCTGCTTGTTGATTTCACCTCAGCTGTAATCATAGACTGTATACAAGAAGCGGACGTAGCCATCATGACGGCATCCATTGGTTTGTGGACTACGGTTTTGAAGCCTTTAGTTTGGCATTTTGGCTGTTGCCATATTGTTTTTTTGGCTGTTGCCATCTGTGGCATCACAGAACACACTGTAAACTTTTTCCTGCACTGATGTCAGTTTGGAATTCAGTGATTTTTAAAGACAACCAAATCAGGCATTGTTTCAACTGGACCTCGTCACACGTGGTCACCTCTCACTTCACAAACTGTAGATTATTACTGAGTTAGGCTGTTTGTGGAGGATCAAATAGTTGCAAAGGTCGAGACTGAAAAGAGGCAACAATGACATCTGGCACATAACCACTGAACAAATGTCATATTTTTATCAGTATCACATTCATGCTAACAAACTGCTACATAATGTTGTGAATTGAGTTATCTCTGTGAGAGAAATTGACTGAAAGCTGTTTAGTGCGATACCATTTGTCTGCTATTGTAAACATTCAAATAAGATGCTGAGCTGCACCTCATCTCTATCCTGAGTGATACCGCTGCACCGTGCATGCGGGTGGTGACCAACACAGATGAGTGACACTTTGAATATCTAAAAAGGAGCACTCAGAAAATATTTCACAAACATAAACATGACGTCTGGGAGCATGAGCAACGATATGACGTCAAACCCAAGAGGTTGTTAAACCTGATCATACTCATAAGTTCCTGTAATTGTATAACAACACTAAGCATTCCACACGTGATTCCTTAGATCAAATGGAAGAGGTTTTTATCAAAGCCTCCATCTTGGCAAAGACCCATTCATTGAGAAGGATCTATTTCAATGTTGTGTCCAATGTAAAAACAAAACCTGCTATAATCCTGACTATGGTGCGAGTGTGTAAGGATTGGATTCTCTTGACTGTTCCTGCAACATGAACAGCTGACAAAGAGCTTATCCCAGCAGATTAACTACTGCTTTTCAAGGTGTTTTTCCACATCAAAACTGAAATTTTTGGCCACTCCACCAAAGAGCATGGGTGTGGCATGCAGCAAATCTCTTTCTATCTTCCTTGTGATGGTCGAGCCCAACATGACAACTTGTCTAGCAGCAAGCAAGGTAAGCACTTATGAATGTATGGGGTAGATGAAAACTGACACTCACTTTGATTACTCGGTGTATACAAAGTCAATGAATATATTACCCTGACAAATCCGAAAGGAAATACACTGATCGAAAAAAAAAGATGTGAATTTATCTACAGTATAGTCAACTTCACCGTACAATCACAGCTGGCTTTATCCAAGCTGAACTGTAACGTAGGTGTGTCCCTGAGCAAAGTAGTCTATGCAATAGCTACTGTTTTGTTTTCATGACAACCAATAATAAATAAACTTTGAACACTGACTCACTCTTCTCAGGCTCGAAGCTTGAGTTTCTCAACCTCGTGGCTGAAGTGATAGCTCAGAAAACCAAAGTGTTTAGGCTGTATCCTCAGCAAACCAGAAACAAGGGAGTATAAACCCTTTCTTTCAAGACTGGTATCATTTTACCGAAAAAGCCAACAAAGAGGCATTTCCTCATTTTCCTCAGCTCTTCTTCTTCCTATTAGGCATCCAAGGGACACTCATTTGCAACACTGAAACGACGCCGTGAATATCACCCTCAACTGCTAATTCTCAAAGGTCTTTGTGGTGGTATAAATCATTAAGACAGATACTCCTCAGAGATGCTATGGTGGTCATATACCTCTTGCACCAAAATGCATTTGATTTCATTTTTTCTTTGCTTCGTAGTTGGCAAACTGCATAACAAGACGGGTGATGTTAAATTTAACACCTTGTTCAGATCATTTGCATTATTTTCAACTAATTTACACACCATAGCAGGATCTGCAAAAATGAGTGTTGGTCGAAGACAGTATATCAGATTAAATTATACATAACGTCTCACTTGAGTCATTTACAATCCAAAGATTAATGAACAAACGGAGCAAATTCAACCTAATTCAGATGCTTATAGGTGTGCCTTATCTGCAGCAGATACAGTGATGCTATATGGAGGATGCTCATTGTGAGGGAACCATTGTTCTACTGCTAATCCTAGCTCAGCTTCTCAACCAACCAGCACTGGAGGCTTAAATGCAGCAGGCCTTTTAATTCTCCACTTGCCGTTGTTGTGCTCTTCTCGTAAATAATACCAACAGACTCAAGAAACAAGCCCGCGATTGAATATGTAGCATGTCTGTAGAAATGCATTGTGACTTGCAAATTGAGTTTTCTTTTCCCTCCTTCCTTTGGACTGGCTCTTGTCGTCTGCCAGGAGATGTGCAGTGGCAGAGATATGACTCTGGTGTCGAAGAGCACATCAAAGACGGGGCCTATGAGAGGTCTGCTTTACCTTTGAACATAGAATAGGATTGGAGGCTGCGCCAGCTCTCTGCAGGCAAGGCTCAGGCTGATCAGAGCCTGCCCAGCGCAGCAAATGCAGCAGCAGTGGGCACAAACACTCGTACTATAGTCAGTTTCAAAAGAGCCCTCTACCCACCACTGATAGCCTACACACAGAGTGAGCGCAAGCTTCGCCACTGAGGGAAACTGAGACTGCATGCCAAAGCATAACACCCTGCAGAGCTGAGGCGGTGTCATATGGAACAAAGTTACTGATTCAACAGTCTCTCACACAGTTCCTCCTAAATACTGCATTTCCCACTACGCAAAGCCAGCATGAGGAGAAAAAGATAAGTGCATACTTGACTATAGTCTCTCAGAGGGAGGCTCAGAGTGTCCACAACATTATTCAGAAAAACAAATCACACACACACACACCTTTATGTCTGCACCGGCCTATGGGAATTGGATAGCAGAGATAAATTCAGCCTGTTCCTCTGACCTGTGCCCAGGGATTAATTCAATTAAAATTAGCTTTTATGTTTTTTTGGGGGGGTTTTCAATCCTTCTTTCACTTCTTCTGCACAAAATATTAATTACATGAATCATAGTTCACAGTCTCTCAGTTAATTGTTCAGCAGTAGAGCATTTCACAGAGCCGCAGCTGAAGCCTGGGAGATGAAAACAGGATGGAGATGGGGGGATGTGAAGGGTTCGGGAAAGGGGGAGGGGGCACTAATGCTTTTCCACTATCACTGGACTGTAAAATGCAGACGGGACCCCCATCATGTGTTGCTTGCTCAGCAGCGACACAACCACCTACAAAACTATTAAAAAGTCCTAATCTTAATTATAATTATTCATGTCAATATACAGTTATAACTTAGCTGCCTTCTGGCCTGAGCGACATGTCGCTGGGATTGATAATATAATTGACTGTATTTTGTAGTACAGTTAATGCTGCCAAACTCCTTCCTCCATTCCTCCTCCTAAAACTCAGATTTTTTTTGTCAGCAACATGATAAAGTCCCTAATCATGGCAAATATTCTTGTCAATTCTGAGAAACGTGATTGTTTTAAATTCATTTGGCAAATTATCTCCCAAAAATGTACGTGGGCGGAAAAGTGTTTATGAGCACAAACGATTATCAGGTTAAGCAGAAGAAAGCCATGAGCTGGCAGTTTGCTTGCTTTGTAATCTCTACCCCCATATCTTTGTAACAAATTTAGTGTGGACTCCGCAGCTTACAAAAAAGGACCGTGCTATGGAAGTAGCCCACCAATTAAACAGATAATTATGCAAATGTAGCCTTTACTTAGTCAGCGAGTGGGCAGCAGCAGCAGCAGACAGAGCTTTCTACAGGGCAAAGGCTACCACTGCACTCACACAGGAGAGACTATAGTCGAGCAACATGCTCATGATCTCCCTCCCTTTCATTTACACACTCGCACACACACTTGCACACACACTTCACCTTTAATTATCAGAAACAGGAAGCTTACAAGCTGAAGTCAATGACCACAGGGAGAAAAAGAGACACCGCTGCTGACTGTGCATGAATAACATTTGAATGCTACAACACTGTAACTGTGTACTGCATCAGTAATGGCTGCTTTCCAGAACTGATAAGGCACATTTCTTTCTCTAATGTGCATTATTACTGGTGTCAGTTTGTCAACAGCAAACCACTTGCCGTGATTCAAATAAATGAGGTTGGAAAAAAAAAAACAAAGCCGAATTGTAAAGTGACAAAAGTGCCAATGCAGTTTTAGTATGAAAGCAGCCTCATTAGTATTGGATGTATCGCCTTTTTAAGACGCCTGCCAGATTGAGCGGTTCGAGAAGCGCACCGAGCCATTCAGGATGCACACCACAACAAAATGCTAATGGAAGACACAAAGCACTGTGCTGACAGGATTTCGATATGGGGATTGTTAACAGTCAGAGAGGGAGAGAAGGCTGGATGCCCGAGTGCTCTAATCCCACCTGCCGCTCTATACTGTACACTCTGAGGGGGGGGGGGGGGCAGAGCAGCCCCCGGGAAGTTCAATATCTGCATCTGCTTGACCACATCTCAGCCCCCTCGATGAGAAACAGTGTCTCTGTGGCAAGGTGAAGCAGCACGGCTCAAGGAGTGCAGGATTAGGCCAGACTCTCCAGGCAGACCTCACAGCACTTCGCTGAAACATTCATGAGGTTGCCAGCGTGGAGGCACAGAGACAGGGACCAGCGTGTGATCCATGGGCAGAGCCCCTCGCCTGAACCGGACCCCCAGCTGCTCCTTCACCGGGGCGAGTGTGACAAGCGCTTTCACATAGCCCATCAGCCACCAGCTGCGGAGCTCTGCTGGGACTCTAGTGGGCTTTGCAGGTACTGGCCACTAACCAGGTCCCTCCTGGGAGGGTCTGGTATCCATGCTGAGGTGCTCTTTAAGCTGAGAGGACTCGCACTCTGGAGGCGGAGGTTAGGGCTTTCCTTTGCTACGCATGTGTTTGTTCCTTGGTGACTAACAGAGAGCTGCTTGTGCCTGCAGAAAAGACACGGTGAAGCTGACATGTTTAGATTGGAGAGCAGTCAGGCCTGTCTACATAGTCGCAGTGAAGCGACAAAGGGCTGCTACAGAACTAATACTGACAGAGGAAACAGGAAATAGACTGCAAAGACCAGGATGTTTTCATACTGTAGCTAGGTGCTCATGGATACCGTTAGAATAACAGAAAGGTCAAACACGTACAGTACAGTAACCTGGCAGTAACGCTAATTGTTAATTAACTCAAAACCGAACCTTTTCCCAGCTCTGAGAGAATCTATTATTGATTCTTTTGAACTCATTTTTTTTCCCCAAAAAGGTCTCCATCAGTTTCAGAACTGATGATCGCTTGTTACACAATTTGCGGGATGCCAAATAACTTCCTCTAGTTTCCACAGTTTACCTGACCTTGGTGAGTAGATGTGCCAGACGCGTGTCAATTACAGAAACATGAGTCATTTGTGCCTCCACACCAACAGCCAGCTGTGAATGTCTACCACTGAAGACTATAGCTCGGCTTTGTCTCTTTTATCCGTATTACAATCATTCTATTAAAGAGGAGGTGCCACAGTGCAGCAAGCAGTAAAGGCATGCCTGGTCTCACACTGTGAAGAAAATGTATCTAAAAAAAATTGAGGGAAAAGCTTTGCTACAGCTAAAGGATGGATTTTTAACCAATGTTTTGATAGATTTACTTGATAATAACAAAAAAAAGTTGCAGCCCAGCAAATACAAATAACCATTTTAAGTAAAACACATACTTGGATTACATTTTAGAAGTTGCAGAGAATTTAAACAACACATCTTGAACTCAATTGATTTCATAAATACAGAGCATACAATACATACAGTAGTATGTCTGAGACATGAGTACAGTTTCACTACGACCTCAGAGCAGAGGTGCCTGACAAAGCAGAGCACACACTGAAGTATAAAATCACAGCGTCTCAGTTACCTTGCCACCACCACACTGCATGACAATCACTGCACTACAGACATAAAGTTGGGCTGTGTTAATTTGAGCACTACACATCCACAGGCAATCTGCAGAAAGACACCAATTACACAGAGTTTTAAAGTGTCTAATTGAGGCCCTTCAGTCTGAATATGTTATTGCCAGTTCTGATTCAAGGATGAAGACAACATGCTCGGCTGTAGCCTGCTGCTTACTCTTCAAGGGATATGTGGTGTTAATAGGATGGATGCTCAGCCTTTGGTTCAGCGTCCTCCTACTGAACCAGCACGCCACAGGGTGATAATCCTTATTTTGTTGCACTGGCTTATTACAATGCTAGCAGTAAATTTTGCATTTAACCACAGGCCATAGCTGCTTGATGTGAGAGCAACCCTCTGGAGGGAGCGTCAAGTCTACAGCATATCACGAAATGGCCTATTATGCTGTTAAGAAAACTTTTTAAGCTACAAAAAAAAAAAAATGTATGCTTAGAAAAGCTGAGCATTGCGATAGAGGAAAACTGCAGAATGTTCTTATTTCTGACATGAATTATTATCATCATCATCACGTATTCTGATGTTACATTACGCTTAGAATAATAAGTCAGGAGTGAGAAGCCAAAACTTTAAGACAGACAGGACTTGAAAGGACACAAGTCTGTGATGAATGTGAACGATTCCTAGAACTTGAATCAAACCTCGTCTAAATTGGAGTGCTGATGAACTTGGTTGGCCATTAATTCCACTTCCAGTGCACCACATATGCAAAGCTTTGTCCACAGACTCGAGTACGGGTCACACTGATTTCCATGACTCTAACTCCAAAAACAGCCACCAGACTCTCATTAGGAACCCCATGTTGGAGAACATGAATAATGCAGCACACTTAGAACACTGGCCAGCGTCTGTACATTCGTGTGTTTGATCTTGTCAAGTTTAGCTCACATTTCTGCATTTATTCTGTGGCGTTTAACTAAGCAAGTTCCCCGAATGCACACAAGGGTGTCGCAGACAGTCACTGGTATTTGATGGGTATAAATATGGGAGCGTTTGAAGATTAACCCAAAAGACTAATGCCGCTGTAACACTTGCAACGGGTAGATCAGCTAATGAGAAGCCAGCCCTGGTCTTTGGCATCATAAACATTTTACCAAATGTATTCCAAAGCCCCCTGGAAAAGCATCTTGAGAGTTCTTCCCCTTATGTACTGTACTTCATCTCATTACAAGAAGGAGTCAAAAACATCGGATGGAACTTTGAAGCTCTGAGCTCTTCTGCAAACCAAAAGGCACAGAGGTGAGAGTGGGCATATTAAAAAGATATATAAATAAAAACTCAGAATAGTCCCACCAGTACACCCACTGAGGTGTTACAAAATACAAAATGAAAGTATGCAAGTACATACATCCAACAAGTGTTAGAAAAGGAAACTCTTAAATAAGAGTACGTAGTGTGGTTTAGAGGTTAGGGTCACACTTATTTTAGCAATCCATTTATCATCTTTGATTAGTTTCTCAATCGCTCTGAACTGGATCTCAAAAAACAGAGAAAAAAAAAGTTGTGGTTTACTTTAACTGTTCCCTGCATGTTAAGACATACTGGAAATGTGATTTACATCTCTACCTACATGATGCTGGTCAGGGCGATAAAAAACAACAACAACCAAAAACAAAACTCAACAATAGACGAAACAGTGCAGGCCTCTGTTCTCCTGACTTCATACTGTGCTGTTTTAAATACATTCATCTCAATTCTGAGATCAACTGAAAGTTCATGGGGAATGATTGTCATTAAATAGTTGTATAGTTCATTCCAAATAATTTGTGGTGAAATGTTACTGTGAAACAAAATGAATCAAGATGAAACATTGAAGCATATCATCTCAGGGAAAGTCTTCTGAATTCCTGCAAATACGGACCTTTGAGAGAAATGTAGGAAACATGGCAGTTAATACCAAGCCATCTTGTTACAAGCCGGCTGATTTCAAAAGACTTGAGCTAAAAAGGGGGAAATAGGCATGTCAAGCTTAGCTTTATTGAAGGTCAGACTAGCCTACTTGCAGTGTGGGCAATCGTCCCCTTAAGTCATTTAGCTTTAATTTCCACATCTGATATCACAAAACGTGCTCCCTGTAAGAGGGATAAGCTTAGCATTGGCCAGAGCTAAAAATAATAAGTCTTAGATGTTAAGAGACCAAGGTTTGTTCTCCCAAGTCATTAGCTGAGATAACCGTTATACTGACTTTTATTCCCTGAGAGGAGCGCAGGAGGAATGGTGCATTGCCCGCTCCTGCCTTCAAAGTCATTCCAAAGAGTTTGGTCACCTCAAAATGAAAGGAATTTCCAAGTAAAGAAAACATGACCGAAACGATCAAGATCTATGTTGTCATTTGCGCATGATGCTGAAATAATGCTTGTTACGAGTTACTCATTTAGTCACCGAGTCAGAACCTATCAAGTCAATTTAATGATGATTATCCGAGTACCCAATGGATGACAAGCTGCATCGACTGCATACAGATAAGAGCATCTTCAGTGCACACTGGGGAGATACTATCAATGCCCCTGTGAAAGCAAAGATGAAAAAGTTCAGCAGACTTACCAAGTACTCATCGAAGAGATCAATTACAGTAAACAAGAATAGTTAATTTGTTGCCAGCAGATAATCAAACCGGATTAAGCTGATAAAAACTGATTTCAAGGTGCCGTGGCAGTGAATGTGGTGCGTGAGCCAAAATGTTTCCAGCTTGATAAGACAGCCGGCTCCTCCTTAAAGCAACACATTGGTATATTTGATACACAGTCACTCATCCTGCCCCGTTGACAGCAATGAAGGTAAAAAGTTAGGGGCTATAAAAATGATATACATGACAACGGCATTTCATCATGTGTTGTACCAGCTCCCAGATACTCGCTGTTAGCTCAGGACCCAGAGGAGCTTCTGTATCTCCATGATAAACTCATCTGGCATGATTTATTAACTAGTGAATCACACTCTGCTCTCGCTCCGTAACGCGCGCACACACACACACACACACACACACACACACACACACACACACGCGCTACTCTACAGCTTCTCCGGAACAGTAAGCCTTTCCACAGGGACAGTCAAAGTCATTAGCACCTCCAAACTTTCTCCATGCTAATTTTTGCTTTGATATACTGGGTAGCTCATTTAAAACATAGTTCAGAAACAGTGTGCTGATGTTTAAAACTTTCACAACCAATACAACTTTGTACTGCTCTCGCATAACAGAGCTCACTCACAAATTGTGCAAACTTTAATAATGCTTCTCGGAAAACGCATCTTTCAAGTTCCACGGTTTAAAAGAGAAATCCTGACATGTTTCACTTTCAACTCATCCGTCTTTCCGCTGATCCGGGGTGCCTCCCCTCTACTAGAGCTGGTGCTCTACTCTGTCCAGAGTGACCTTGTGGAGGTTAGGCTAAGGCAGCTGTCTTATCACATCGGCCCTACCCGGGTCTCAAGCGGTCCATCGAGTGCACTGCTGGCACCAGACTGCACAAAGAATGCTGGCATCATTTCATTCTTTGAGCCTCCATCTGCCTCGACTCTGACCGAGGGGCTACTTCTTATTTTAGACCATCTATTCGCATCCTCGCGTCCGTGTCCGCTCATACAGACCCCCACCGGCCCATCACCCCCGTCCCATTTACCCCTCACATCCACTCTTCAAACGCAAAACTTGGGCTCCCAAGGCGGAGCTAGCCTGAACTCTATGAAGTAGACTGGAAACATCCGTGTCCTTTCCCAAACTTTGTCAGGTGAAGGATAGTGGTTCTGCTCTAATGGACAGAGGAGCGGCTTTGCCCTCACACTTACACAGCACTTTAAAAGGAAATCCCAGACAGCCGGTACAAAAGCAATATTCAGACACACTTATCACTTTGTAATGAGTACAATTTATTCATGAATTGGTCATTTCAATAGCTAAAACGTGTTAGGAGTTTACATCTAAGCAATACCTGGCAATTCAATATACTTATATAAGCTATAAAACTCTTTTCCTGAGTAAAAACATATCATATGATCACTAATGGGCAGTTTGAGTATCTTTAATAGTCACACTGTGACTGACTTACACAGTACAGTGCAGCATAGATGTTTTTATACCAAAATTGCTTTAAATTCAAAAAGAGATTTCCTGTCATCTAACAAACAAAACCCTGTTTGTCAGTATCACTTGCTCTTACTTATACTCATGCATTGTTCCTGTTCGTTCCCACACATACATACAGTAACTATGTACACATACACACACACATTTAAAAACACACTGCACATGTGGTGCAGGCTCTGTTAGGAAATGCGTCGCATCATTCCTTTGACTACTGTAACGGCCTGACACACCAGGCTGGAGACCACAACATCTGTAATGATGGATGGCCATCATATTAAAAGATATCAAAGTAACCCCAAAAGAAATACATTCTAAGTGACATCTGTGTATTACCGAGGGGGAACGGTTGCACATAATTGACTTCATATGCAGCTAGAGTGAGATCTGGCATGCAGCTGACAGCTCTGTGGAGATAGTGAAATTTAACACTACACAGAGTGTGCTGTGGTGGATGATGGACTGCAAGGACCAAACCTTTGGTAAACGGCCTTAGTGCGTTTTAAATTCACAATGCACCTTCTGTTTTACAGGCTTATCTAGAAATGGACTTGAGAATATGACAAAAAACCTTTGTTTACCATTAGCTTTTATTCAAAGACATGAGAGTCTTTCATATGAAAAAAAGTTGTAATTTTGATCTGAGACCTTCTGACATGTGTATGCTTTAACATTGTTGCTTCTGTAACCACCTTGTTGGCTGGCCTGACGCGTGTAAACTCAGAGCCAAGTCAAGAAGTGAAAGATTGCCAAAGAAATGTCTGGCAGGAACAAAAATATTTCTCTCCTGCTGGATGAATCTCCACGGTAGAAATGTACACCTGAGGCCACTACTGTACTGTACCAGAACCGTTGACTTTCACTTTTTTGGGTTTGCAGTCTCACAGGTGGGACTAAATTAACTGTGATCATACCAACTTCCAAATGAATAAACATATGAAAGCACAAGCAACATAAAAAGATTATATCAGAAGCTATTCTTAATTTGGTATACATCCAAATGATGGCCATAAAGACAACAGTATACAGCTCAACTCTGCCTTTAAAGGGCTTCTTGGACAAAGCCTTATTGAGCAGCTTATTGGGTGAGTACTAAAATGTAGTCCACTCAGAAAGATAAACTTCAGTTTTTTGTCCATGACCTCCACTTCTTGAACTCTTGGCTCGGCAGCTTTTGTTCCTTGTGTCCCTTGGCGGCACCGTGCTAGTATATTGTCTATTCTCCACTGTTGTACTGTGTTTAAAGATTACTCCCCAGAGTCTGCATCACAGCCCCACGCCGTTAGTTTGGAATTTAAAGGAGTGCGGATTAATAAATCACAATCCCGAACTGAGCACTCCTCAGTCACCTTTTTTGTTGTATCTAACACCCCAATTCCCGGCAGGCTGGGCACACAAAGGCATGCGAGATCTGTGCTGCTCAGGAGAAGGGAAACAAACAGGTGGTGTAAACCTCGGCGGGCCCAACATCTCTGCACGAAGCCTCCCTGACTCTGTCCTATCAAAGCAGGTTGTGAGACCTCACTGCAGTTTCCTGATAGTTCCTTGCTATGCACACTTAGCAGCCTCTGGGAAAAGCACTCCAGGTGCTCATTGACTTGCATGAAGGCTGACTTTAGTTCTCACACTGGTGCATTCGAAAGACTGATGAGCTGCTATTGATCTCTTGCAGAAGATGCTTTTTCTCATGTACAAAGAAGATTATATAATACGTATTAGCAAGAAAAGGATTTTACCAATTATCTTCACTGGTTAAGCCTGAAAGAATTACAGCAGGAGAAATATTTAGCTTCTTTTTTAACACCGCTACCAGCGGAGGAAGCATGTGAATCAGCCTGATACAATGAGCACAGAGTTGAAATGTAGACTGCTATTACCCATGAGTGCTGCAAGATGCCCAGCATAAGTGAGATGCCGTTTGCTTTCAAGGACACTTATGATCCCAAGGTACTTGTTGAAGAGGAAGAATATTATTAACCCCAGTGGCATGGCCTTCCATTTCTTTATACTTCACAGGCAGAAACGTCAAACCATTATATTACAACATTTCTTTGAATGGTGAAAGCTAATTTGACTTGGGGAAAATTGTTCCGCGTAAGGTCAAAACAATGCCACAACAATGGCGGAAATGGGGCATTTTAAAAATAACTAGACGGGAGGAAACTTCAGCAACACAAGCTGTTCTTTTTTTCTAGGCCAGTGTGCACCAGCTTGCCATGACTAGACACTTGTCTAAGTAAAAAAAGGAAAGTAACACACTTTTACTTTAGAGAAAAGCCAGATGAGAGTTGATAGATGCACAACTTGCTTTAAGAATTCCAGCTTAACCGTTCACTTTGGGAAACTTTGTAAAAGACCTTGAAAATTGTCAGATGAATAATTTGTCTGTCTAGCAAACCAATTTAAGCTACAAAAGTAGATCTGGTTGGAAGGGCTGGTGCCATTGGATTAAAAGGGGACATTTGAGAAAATAGAAATTACCTTTTGGTCTCATCTAACAGGTGCTGACAAATTAAACAAGACTAAATGTTTGAGGTCCCACTAGTAGCCCTAAGCAGCTGCAATGTTTGTTACACAAAATGCAAAAGTTTTAGTGACAAACACCCAGATGTTCTTAGAGCCTTGCTGCCAAAGGGCATACAAATGTAAAGTTTGACCTCAGAATGGCACTAGAAAACAGGTCATTGAATCACAAAGTTCAAATGGGTTTTTCCTGCGGAAGCCATGAATATGCACATAAAACAGAATGAGAATCAGCCACAAACAAATAAAAGATATATGATGTGGATTTATTTCTGTAAGTGTGGCACTACAAGAAACAAGAACCTAAATCAACTGGAAATCTTAAATATCCAAAGCAAAAGCAATTTGGCCATTATTTCGTTTGTATACAACATTGCTAATTTGAAGCAAGGGTGGCAGAGAAAAGGTCACACAATGACCAAAAAGGACAAAGTTCTTCTGCGAAGTGTGACAGTGTTAAGTAATGTTCATGGTAATCTGCCCTTTACAATTTGAAAGATGTTGTGTACAAGTGGAAACTCAGGCCCGACGGTGGTGGTACAGTAAAGATCAAGGGGTCACCACGGAAAACCAAGAATGTGCTCCACAGAGGATGGAAAACTGAAAATGACAAATGTTACAATTCTTTGACAAAGTTAGATTTTTTTTAACACACACATGAGCATAATGTGTGCTTTTAAGGAAAATCCTTAAGCATTCCTTCGGTCCTGATGATTGTGAAAGTGTGTTGGTGGGAATCTAGCAATTGCTCATCAAGATTTTAAGGATGAAAGTGTTGGTCAAGGGGAAATTTGACATTACGATGGCACAGCCAGAAAGGTCAAGGGATCACCAAAATCATGAGGAACCATTCTCTGGGGACCTTGAATATACACCAGACTTAATTGCAATCCTTCCAGTAGTTGTCAAAATACTTTGCTCGGCACCAAAGAGCTGGATGAACCACCAGACTGATGGACATCAGCATCCAGAAAAACCTGCCAACATGATTCCTCATAAAACCTCACGGTTGTATGCCTTGGCCAACCAGTCAAGTAGCAGTAGTTTACATCCATGTCCGTCCAAAACGTCATCACTTCATCCCATTAGACGTTTATGTGAAATTGGCACAATTAGCAAATTCATTCTTGAGTTATGTCCAAAAAAGTGTTTTGTGAGGTCAGAGTGACCTTTGACCACCAAAATCGAATTGGTTCATCCTGGAGTCCAAGTGGACGTTTGTGCTAAATTTGAAGAAACCCCCTCCAGGCGTTCCTGAGCTATTGCGTTCACAAGAATGGGATGGGCAGACTTACACATATGGATGTGTACGGGTGGACAGACGGACAACCTGAAAACATGATGTCTGCGAGCACAAACTTGGCTGGTTTGGAAGCACAAAAAATGACAGAAAGTAGAAATATAACATACACATGGAGCCCTACTTGTTTTTGTGTGTATCTAAAAGTTTGTAGAAGAAAAAGTCAACAAGATCTAGATGCTAATACTGTGAACAGAGGCGGAGTAACTAGCTGCCAATCAGCTGCCTGTTTGACACACCGCTGCAGTTTAGCTCTTGCTTAAACCGATTTTGCACATGAAAAGTGTGTTTACATGTCTTGGGGAGCACTACTGCATATGCTTTAAGTGATGTCAGTTGGGTCTGAAGACTACAAAAATCTAAGACTCTCACCAGATGGAGGCTACATTAGACGCTACTAGCATGAAACCTGAATCTCTGACCGGTGCTGCAACATCGATTATGTTATATGTTTTTTTAACCTGTCCATTGTGAGTCCGAAAATGTCCTAGGAGTGCTCTTTAAATTTCCCCACACTAAAGAGAGGTGTACAATTGCAGGCAAGGACACATTGAAACAACATACAGATCCTTACACTGATCAGCTCGAGACATCCCAAGTGAACATGTTAAAATAATAAATAAATAAAATAAATAATAGCGTTACGGTATTGGGGTATTATTACCGATGTATCCACCAAACACATATTTTACAAGCCATTTGGCTCTTGGCAACTGTTCATTCCAGAGCTAGAGTGAAATGCATGTGGAAGAGAGAAATGCTGCCGAAACTCTGGCTTAGCAGGTGTGCTCTTACTCTTGTCTTTTCTGTATAGGACATGGCAGTATGACAATATCCTGTCAACCATCCTTAGTGACACAAGACTCTGGAGCTCCCCTATAATTAACCCTGGCGGAGCTCCAGCCCAGGTAGTGCAGGAGAGAAGGCCCACTGACTGCCAGCATGTCTGGCAGACACCATCCATTCCCCAAACCTGGAGATGATCCTGCACAGGAGACACTTTGACACTCTCTACCGCACACACAGTGGACTCAGCAGAGCTTCAGCCAACAAACCCATCTGTGGAACTCATTATTAGATCACTGCTAAAGACTCAAGCAAGACCCTCCACACTGAAACTCACTTCTGCAAGTATTTTTTCTAAGCTGCCTACGTGCATCACTATTCCATAAGATCATGAAGTACATTATATTTTACCTATATATTTGTCATTCACATTTCTGGATATGATGTTACACCTTTGTGGCGGTAAGCTTTATGAATTTGGAAGGCTGATTTCTTTGTTTAGATGGTAATGAGTAAATGTAAATGATGGACAGCAAAATGTGCTCCTTGTAAGATGATGAAACATGACTATGTTAATGATGTATAGCTTGGAGAATTCCAATTGCATACTGTATATAAAGCTCCAAAACATTTCCACAGCATCCAGAAGCGCTGAGAATTGTTGTGCATCAGCATTTCTTAAAAGGGCCCATAAGAGCTCTAACATTCCCGGTACCTTCTCAGTCGTTGTTGGATAAAGAGAATCCATAAGCCCCTCATTGTTTGCAGTTTGACCAGGTGCCTGGCACATAAAACCCCTATATTCATCTGCCAAATACTGTTTGGCTCGCACACAAGACAGCAAACATCTCCTCTTCATCACTGGTCTGAAAAAAAGCCTTGTTTCAAGAACTGTGCTCTGTGTGGAAAAGCAAACTGTTTATATTCAGCTATCTCTTTTGAAAACAGGAAGAATGGAAATACATTTCCATCTTAGCTGTGGATATATTATAATTGATTTATAACAATGAAACATTATCATCATCCCATTATCTGTCTTTTGTCATAATCTGTTACTCGGTTCCAGATAATAAAATGCATATCATCATATATAAATCAAACTAATCATATATGCCATCATTTTAATGCTTCTGCACAAAAAATAAAATAAAGAAGACAGTCCAGTGCAATCTAGATTTCTTTGCTGCCTTGTGATGAATATGAACCTGGGGTTAACCTATTCCTTACAAAGACCAGAAATCAATTAATATTTAATTTGTCTGTGAATTAAATATTGAGAAAACAGGGGGGCTTTTCATAATGTCTCTGCAAGTTTTTTACTAGATTGATTTAAGTGTTTTTCATCAAAGGTAGCGTAACACCAAAGCTGCCACATTCCCTTCCCAGTTTTGCCTGCACTTTTCTTTCAAAATGATTGATTCGTGATTGGATGACTGCACAGGCCTGGTGTGCAATTCTGTGTTTCTTTCAAGCTGCTAACACAATCTGCCTTTAAACATCTTAACAAAGTTTCTGGTATAACATTTTACATATCCCATATGATCAGAAAAAATCAGGTTAATAACTGTAGTAATCATATATTGTATAAACACAATCTTCATTGTTAGAACTTAGTGTAAAGTCACATCAGGTGTGATCACATTTGACTTATTTTTAATACAAAAGCTTCTTGTCTGTTGTGACTAGACTTATGAAATGCAAAACACACTTGCAGTAATTTAACATCATTAAATTCTCAATTATGAGCTGTCACTTAATAACGGACAGTGAGCAATTCCATTGATTTTTTTTTTAAGTGAATAGGATCCTCTGAGCAAGTATGACACTAATTACTCCATAGAAACACTTGAGTCGAGCAACAGATAAACACAAGCGACATCTTGGCATGCATATCCATGCTGCTACTCATTCAGGAAGCTCACAAAGTCTGACGGTTTTGATGTACTTCAGTCACCCTGATATTTCACTTGTTTAGACAACCTGCTCTGGTTTCATCATGTGGACGTCAAAAATCGTACAAAATAACCTTTACAGTCACATCCAAGATCCCAGACTCAGTCAGTTCCAGCCTACGAGCCTCTACAAAGAATATAACAGCATCGCAATTACTGGGAAGCTCAATATTCATTTCATCTATGCTGACCTGTTGCCTTCATCCCAATTTTAAGTTTCATTTTAATGAAATTTTTCTCAACCTTCTATCAAATGGATGTTCAAAGGAACCGCAAAGGCAGGGGCTATCTGATTTGTTATGAAACAATCAAAAGCCAGCAATGATGCTTGTTAAGCTTCAACATGTTCGGCATATCCAGCTGGCAGACCATCATTACACACAATCAGACTTGTTGGCAAAACCCTCTCCAAAAGCTTTAAAACGATTGTCATCTTTTGATATTTAAATCCTCATATCTACATTAAACCATCAGAAATATAAAATAGTATTAGGAGATACCAGATTGATCAGCGATTGGATCTTTTTTTCTTCACGTGGTTTCAAATTAAATTGTCCATTAAATCCATTAAATACAAAAGTGGTATGAATCATTTTATGGACTAGATGGTTGAACCTGGGCTGTCGTTAAGGGTCAAACAATATCCAAATGTACGACACAGGTTGAAACCACCCGCAAATCAGCTGGGCACAAAATACCCTTCTGTTCCCACTGTCACCTCCTGGTACCTTCACGCTTTGTGGATATATCTGGGAGGGAGGGGGAGAAAGCAGAGAGCCAGGAACCAGGGGCTGAGGCCGAGGAGCCTGGATAAATTAGCCAAACCACTTAGGTGATTTCAACTAAAATTAGCAGTGCTGCCTGTGGGCTCCATCAATTCTGAACTTGCTCAAACTCTGACAAGCATGGGGGAACTTTTCCCCTCGGCCCCGCTATCTTGGAGCCCCCACTGTCTGGCTCTCTCTCTCTTTCCTCCTTACACCTATCCTCCGCTCCCCCTCCACATTTTACTATGGAGAGCTCCAATTAGGGCTCTCAACCACTATGCATGAACACTACTGTACTTCCCGACCTTGCAAGATATTCATTTTCTTTATTTCTTACCTCATTCATGTCAGGAGCAAGAGTAGCGATTCAATTTAGGAACATTTTGTGTCAGTGGTTGATGAAATATTGTAAAATTTTACATTATTTCAATAAGAAAGAACAATCTAATGGTTTTAGTGTTTCAAAAACTGTGCTGTATTTAATTTTCAAGGATCATATTCAGCATTCAGTCATGTGGTCACAGGTGATCAGTGTCTGTTGACACACAACAATGTGGTAGCTGCGAAACCCCATGATCTGGATAGGGTGAAACACAATGAGCTGCAATTTCAAAAGGCTCATTTTGCAAAGCTGCAATTCAAATATTAGCAACAGGGCAACAGAGATTTCTCTTTTATTGCATATGCGGTGTGTGTGTGATAGTCTAGAACAATGTACATACAATTAGAGAACGTTGCAATCATTTGTTAGAATGCACATGCATGATGAATCGACAATTTCCTTTATAATCTGACAACATATGTGCAACATTTATCTACACCTGGCTCTTCTTGGCACCAGGTTTTCTCTACTGGCCAAATTGCCATTCTACCTAAACTGACAGGTGGCCACCCTGAAATGAAAAAATGTGCAACACATTTTGTATTTAGTTTGTGTTAATTGTCTGTCTGGAAGGCAATTCCAAAAACACTGCATTTTAAACAGAAGTTAATGTGGAGGAACGTTCAAAGAACATTGAATCCTGAATTCTTGTGTGAGCAGTGGGGGTAAAAACCCCTATTTAGCCACACAGAAACAGCATCCATTCAGCCTGAAACATCACAGAAAGCTCATGTTTGATGTAGGGAACATTTCTGTTTCAACATATGTTTATGAAATCAACCGCACAAATTTTAAGGTGATTTTTATTAGCGTAATTAATTGCTCACAGTAGTTCAAGCTGCGGGGTGAACGTCGCTTTTCATTGCTAATCAGACAGCAACTCATCAGCACTCAGACGGCACGCGTACTGAAAAGGAGCACAGCAGCATGAACACCCAAACATGTGTGAGTATGCACACACACCAATAAAAAAACAAAATGACATTTAAAGACTGCTGCCATGACTCTCACAGACGTTCAATCAGACATGTAAACATGCATAAAACAGTGACGGATCACATTTGCTGCTCGAGTGACCCAGCAGATGAAGACAAAGACATTTCATAGGAGGAAGTGCACCGCTCCGACCAGCCAAGCAGACTAAATTGACCTATTCCTTAATCGTTTTTAATGAAGACAATGTGAGCCCTGAGTGCCGCCGAGACCTCTAGCGCTGGCGCTGCGTGCATGTACTGCCGCAAACTGGCTGCCACACAAACAAAGCCGAAGCAGCTGATTTTTAATTCTAAATTGTGAATTCCAAAATCATCTCTCCCAGAGATTACCTTTCCCCCAGCAGACTCTCTCTAATTTGTTCAATTAATGGGAATAGTGTTCCAATTAAAATGTCATATCCAAATGAATTTAATTTGAGAGGAGACTGCCTGTGACAACTGGAGAGAGATCTCTGAAAATGGAAATGAATAAAGAGGTTATATTAACATCCATCAATCAGGGTTATTTTTTTTTTATTACTTCACAAGATACCTCAACATCCTGTTCCAAAATAAAATAAATGGCCATTGACTGGAAAAACAGAGCTTGATTTATTGTCATGCCCTTATTAGTTGCACTCATTAGAATACAGAATACACTCAACTACATAGTTAACTTCCTTATGAGCCTGACTGGCTCTCGTCGCCATTCATCCTAACCTGTTTGTTGACATGCCATTTTGTACAGTGAGCTCCTACCAAGAGCCAGATATACCAACGAGACAAAGAGGTCAGATCAAATGAAACTATTTGATCACAGTGCTGTACAACACTACAGCCGGCTGCTTTTTTTTTTTCCTTCTTTCTTACCATTATGCAACTGCTAACATCTGTTACTTTTTCATGGACATTATGTGCAGCCTAATAAAGCTGCAACATCATTTGTTGGTTTTAAACAAGAGCTTGAATTTACATACTCAAAGCTGAATAAGATGGATCAATGCAGACTTTTTGTGCAGTTAATGATCAAATCAAATATTACAAGGGTTAAAGTTCTAACATGCAAATTGGATGACTTTTTGAACCTCTCAGGTGAAATAACTTTTTTGCTCACATGTTAAATGAATTCATTATGCTTCAACCTCCATTTGCTACTGGGCCAGGACCCGTAAAAATGTATGCGGACAAATGTTCTCATCTCTTTTGGGAATGTCTAGCGGAGGACATTTCTCTGGGAACATGCGAACATTCTTTATTCCCCGTAACAGCTCCTGCAAACCTATTGTTTTGAGTTGACAAGGTGATCCACAGAAGCACGTCAGCTCTTACATTAAATTCGCCATTCTGACCTCCACCCTAGTTTCAAGTGGGGCAAAAAGAGTGCATGTGAAACAAGAGTGGGAGAGGGAGAGGGATAGAGAGAGTGAAGACTGGAGAAGTTATAGAGAGCAGATTTCCAAGGACGACTCCATCTTCCTAATGGAGTCTCCAGAAGCCAAACGCTGGTTCGCCAGTGAAGAGGAGGGCAACAGGAACAACGGCTCCCTCTGGGGTGAAAAGACAGGTCAAGGTACCAGAGGATAACCGACCACATAACTGGCAGCTTTACTGATCCATCAACTGTACAATGAAGAGTTAACACAATCCGGCTGTCATCTATCGTGTATATGTCTTTACAAAAATACCAGCCTACTTCTCACTTTTAAGACTTCCTTTGGTTTCCTCTCGTCTTACGGTAGATGCTCTTGTCATCTTGCTTGGTTTGTGAACTATAGAGGATTAACAACCTGTAAAAAGTATGCAAACTGTCGAGGGGCCCAATTTCAAACACAGCTGCGTATTTTGTTATTACAGACCTCCCAGTTTAAAGCTGTGTTAACAATACATCTCCTCAAGACTGCTGCTGCAGCCGAACAGTAACAATACCTTTTCTTAAATAAAACATGAAGGAGGGGGATTGCATCTTTGTCTGCCTCCTTACATGACATCATTGTGCATTTTGGCCAGGCGTTACATGAACTGATACAGAATCAGCTTGTTGACATTAATATAGTGTCCTCTGCCATATTGCGAAATCTATCGCACTAAATTCACTTGTTTAAAAAAAGCTATGGCCACACTATTTTATATTATCAGAGGAGGTACAAAAAAGTAAGAAGACAAATCTCTTTTGTCTTTTTGTTATTTCTAGCCTGACACAGTGCTGAAAATGTCTCTATTGCAACATTTTCTCCATATGCCTCCAGACATCATCAAAAGACTATTTTTACTTTTTATTGGTAAATCATCAACTTTTATTTGAAAGTAAAACAAATGACAGACGTTCCAGCCCCTTGGCGCACCATCATGTGGGCAGGACAGCAAAGCCAGGCAGCCTGACGAATGCCCGGCCAAGGCAAGCTGGAGGGAAGTAAAAGACACTCCTCCTCAAACGGCCCGTCAGCTTTCAAAGAAGCAGCCATTAGTGAGCGCTCATCAAGCGGGAACAGGGGCCCGTCCATTCCCCTGGTGAAGCAGAGCAAACGGCAGGCCACAATGCCTCTACAGGAGGGGGGAGGCGGAGGACTACGGAGATGAGCCCTGGACCCAGTGGTGTTGCCGAGCGGAGTCAAGCCGCACGTCCCCGGCACACTCAATTCCCAGCCCAACTGTCACTGCTGGCACTCAATTCAGCCCCTTCAAGCACATAATCTGTGCTCGTATGGCTGTTAAACACCACACACTCCGGTCCTTCACTCATCCCGTGCCATGGTATTGTTGTGTCTGGCGACTTTCTGTCCATTATCGAGCCATTAAAGGATTTGGATGGAGAACCATTCCTCAGCATATGGTATCTTGATCTTCGACATGGCAACTTAAGGACAATAGATTCCTCGCACGTTTCGAAACTAATCATTTTATGTACTAGAGGAAACACAGGAAATTCCATTAGACGTATATCTATTGTGTGCTTTGGAGCGCGGTATAACCACAGCAATCGTTTGCTCATTGGTTCATGCAGTGAGGAGCTGTGCGAGTGTCACCGGGAACAGGTGAGAGAGCTGACTGAGATTCTTGCAAGTCGGAGGGAGAATCATTGCATTAATCTCAGCGAACACAGTGGGGTCTTAGGTGGCACGGTGCCACGCCGGAGATTCCCACTTACGGCCATCTCTCCTGATGACAGAGCGATAATGTCACATGGGTCCAGGTGAGCGAAAAATTGCAGCCTGCTTGATGCTCAGCCGGCTGCTTTAATTGGCTAAAACAAAGTAATTTGAGAGCGGTATGGGGGGCAGAAGAGGGTAAATGATGGGACAGAAGGTCATTGCTTCTCTTTTACTCTGCTGTGTGCCATCCACCGACACTCTCAGCATGTGCTGCAGTTAATATTGAGATCTATTATACACTAGCCTTTCACCATCTGCTTCACACACTGAGAACCTGTGCTGCACTCCTTGTTATTGAATTTAAAAAAACAAAACAAAAAATGTTTTGCTCCACTGTATGTTTGTTTGAAGATGTTGCAACATGCTTTGATTCATGGGGATCATAAGATGCTCAGATGTTACTGATGGTTGGTGAATTATAACAAATGATGTAATAGCATCAAAAGAGCTTTTAAAGTGCGAAGAGCAGAGTATTTTTTTTAAATGCTCTCTGTGTCCATATGGTGCCGTCAAAGCAGGGAACATGCAAGTGTGATGCCAATGTGAAGAGTATTCTGTTGTTCTTCACGTATACTAGAGCTGCAAACAATGATTATTTTTACTATCAATGAGTTAACTACAGTCCTCAAATAGCTTATTTTGTTTCACAAAATATTTTGATAATGAATCAATTATCAAATGTTTGATTTATTTTCTGTCTATTAATCACTGCGAAGAGAGATCTTGGGAACATCCATTTGAAAGCTTAAGCTTATTAAAAATATGAATCCAGTTTGAGAAGTGCTGCTTATCAAATACTTATCAAATACTGATGCAGTATATTCGTAATTTATCACAGAACTGCAACTATCTTACAGACCTCATCACACTCCTTTAAACAGTGTTTCCTAAAGTACACAAAGTACTGTTCTATTACAGTATTTTCCCTAGTGATACTTCATCAAGACTTCCAATATACAACCATGTGCGCAGACAGCATTTCATTAACACTTGTGTAGCTGTGCGTGTGTGTGCATTCAGGCATGCGTCTGCCTCCGAGCGTGCGTTCAAGCGTGCGGGTACGTGTGTGCATGCGCTCGTTTGAGTGCGCCGAGATACATGATGCACCTGTGTTAAACAAATGACCCTCACGCCTGTGTTGGTTTCTCCCAGGTGTGGCTGATGCATGGATCGTGTGGCGCCGAGTGCTCGGGGCCACATTGGCTCAATCGTCCTGGGATCATCTCTGAATGTGGCCCGGAATTTGCATTGAGTGAAGGAACGGTTCACCTCCTCGGCACAGCCTTCCACGCATCTGAGGTGCAGGGGAGGAGTGTGCTAGACCAACCCCCTGCAGGCAGAATCAGGTGTTATCTGTCTGACTGGGGACAGCACCATCAATCTCTCCTGTCCGCTTCCCTTTGCCCAGAATCAAATCAGCACAGGGTAATACATCTGCGCCGACGACGTGCAGACAAGATAAGCAATTGAGTATGCCAAAATTTTGCCAAGTTTGCCCGATGTGTGAAAGGAGCAGTGATAATGTATTTATCACTGCATGCAACTGGTTTCTGCTATCAAGGGATACTGTGATATAATGAGATATTGTTCACTTAATTCTTTCACTAATACAAAAGTTTTACTTTCACATCAGTGCTGCATGTCAGAAGCAGAGCAACAGCAACAACAACAACAACAACAACAACAACCACCACAGTGCAAAGTTGTTGTAAGTCAAAGAACAGCTTTTGTGCGCAGAAACAAAGTACACAAAAATCAGGTTTCATGTAGATCTTGTGATTTGACACTTAACACGGAGGAATTTGACCGACTAAAATATTGTATACGTAACGAAAGAACAACACTTGGTGTAATCGGTTCAGCTTGTTCTATTTCACACACATTACCAGGGCTGCTCTTCAAGGTTAAATTTTATGCCCAATCTTATTTCCCATTTACAAGCTGTCAACTGAAAAACAAGCAAGCTTCTTTTTTCACTTAGCTGTCTATAAAATATGGTAGATGTTTCTGTACTTTATATGTAAAAATATGAAAGGAACAAGTCTGTCATCTTCTCACATTTAGACCACCTGCACTTTATTCTTACATCAGTCACTAGTCTGTTTCACTTGGTTCATTCAAAATTCAGCAGTCATGCTTTTAGCTTCTTCAAACAGACAAAATAACATCACTCGAGTTATGCTCTTTTCGCTGGTTACCTGTTATGTGAAGAATAGATCTGAAGATTTCACCTATTACTTTTACAAGCACAGTGAAGTCTGGCCTTGAGATATACTGCAGACCTTAAAGCCCCCTGTCAGCTAGCCTGCAGCCTCACATTCTCCTTCTGGCTGTTTCTGTACTTGAGACAAAAGATGACCAAGCTATTGCTTTAAACTTAGGAGGGATCATAGGCAGGCAAATTTAGCATCAACTGTAAAATCACTTTTATGAGGTGCAAACACGATAAAAGCTCCAAAGTGAAAATAACAAGTGCACTTTCTTGTAATCAATCTGTACAACGAGGCCTATTATGCCTTGGGCCACTAGGCGGCAGGGGGTTTAAAAAGCAAAACAGGGAGAATCTGAAAGTCCACAAAGAGATGCACAAGAGAGCAGGAGGAGAGGAGGGAGGTGAAATACCTCTGTTGACACCTGGTCTGGATGATAATCTGATCTGTGTATGATGGCTCAGAGTTTGAAAGGCACTTTGTCCAATTAGAAGTGTGCAGCAAATTTCCACCTGCCCCTGACAGAGATGAAGTGGCTCTTTCAGAAGACGCTGTGGCACGGAGCCAGCAAAGAGGGCCCAAACACCGCAAGTGGAGCAAGCAGAAATTAATGAGCATCACAAGCAACACTTGTTTGACACAAGATGACATCGAATGAATATTCCCTCAGTTAAACTGTTTCATACTATATTTCAATTACTCAAACCTCAACAATGGCTGAATGAAAACAGTTCATAAAGAGATATTACATTGATGAAGGTTTTGCCAAAAGTAAAAAAAAAATCAAATATTTCTGAATTCATAAAGACATTGATTTGTGTTTGATTACATTTTATTTACGTTGATTTGAGTTGCATTTGGATTTTTATTTACCTGCCACTACCCAAAAGTACTGTCCTTAACCTAGCTATAACTCTTGTTTTGTACAATAACATTTGACAACAGGGATTGTTGTGTGCTAAGTTAATCACAAGGACATAGTACAATGTATAAGGAACGTCTGCACGATGTGCCACTATCAACATCAACCAAAGGCCTTCATCTTCCTATTTCTGTAGGTCTATTTCTGTCTGTCACATAAAAATAGGCTTTTAACAACCCAGCATGGCATTAATTATTGCCTCTTTAGTACTGCATTAGTAAAATAAAGCTGCAAATATTGATTGATCAGACAGCTGATATTTGTCAGTGAATGAGAGCAGGATTCGTGGGCCATACATGGTGAAGAGTGACTCTGTCTTTCAATCACTGTCAGAAAGCAGCACAGCAGCAGCGTTGCCACACTCCGTCTTAGTACGCCTCCTAAAGCAATCAATCCGCAGACATGCAAGAACCAAATATTCATTAGTGACTTGTTCATATTCAAAAGCCGCCTTTTGAAAGTAACAAAAGAGCAGAATTGTGTTTGACAGGCACATTACAATGATTCTATGACATACTGTGTGAGGCATGAACAATCGTGATCATCTTCTATTATTTCATGAGTAATAAATTGTGAGCATTATTGTCGTTTGCCAGATGAGAACATCTGCATTGTGACGACCCCTCCTGTGTGGGGAACTGGATTATCTAAAAACGATTATAGTCTTATAATGTTACACTATGAGACGTATCCAAATGTCTTCTTTGATTTCACAAATAATCAAGCCAGAGTTCTACACTCCGATTGGTTTAAAATTACACAAAGGTCGGTAGAAAGATCTGTGTTTGGACAACACAGACTATTGTGAGATGTTTCAATAAGAAGAAGCTAATAGTTTCACACAGAGTGATTCAACATGATTAATACTTATGGGTATTGCTTAAGTACTCCAGCCCATTGGCCCTCTGTAACCAGCAACAAAAAAAGAGCTGGGCTGCGATGTTAATAATTAGTTGGTTCTGCGCTAAAAAAAATTCTGTCCAACCTCACCAGATTTTAATCAAAGGCTGAAAATAGTAGCTGATTGTAATCGGCACTCAGAAGTCACCAGGGGTGTTTGAAGAGCCCGTCAAGCCTGAGAGTGGAGCTAATTCGATTAAGTGGTGGCAGTACCTGGAGGGGACGGATCTGTATCTCTCCCTTTTTTATTTATGAGATTAAGTCGCGCTTGTTATTCCAATATAAATAATCAAGCCAACAGAAATGACACTGATTTTCAAGTCGTTTTTATCTCCCTTGTCTCCAAAAGTTTTTTTTTATTTTTTGGTGACAAATAAACTTTGTTGAGTAATACTCCAGTGGTACTGATGTAACAAAAATTACGGTGGAGGATGTGATACGTGTGCTTCGACTTCCTCAGTATTATTACCTTACCCCAAGTGATAGGACTAAAGAAAAATCAAAAGAATAGGCACTAGGGAAAAAATGATCTGCTCCAGAAACTATATTATTTATAATATTTGTTAAATTTTAAGATGGATTTCTGCAAATGAATAAAAACTGTGGTGAAATAATGACGCAGAAACTAATGAAGCCAGACTGATGTGTTTGAAAGTTTCAGCAACTCCTGAGAACACCTTTTTCGAGTCTAGACTATCCTAGTTATATTTAATAAATCCTGAGAATACATGTGCAGACATTGTTAAGGCACATTAGCATAACTCTAACCAGAGGAGAAAGCACATGGATTATTCTGGCTTGTTACCGGTCTTCATCTATGCTAGACGGCTACAACATGCAACACGTACTTCCATTTTCATCTTTGACTGATGTCATAGTCCACCACTCAACAGTCCTTCAAACAGAGCTGCCGTGAGGACCACTTAGTCTTCAGAAAAGCAAGATAAATAATGGTTAAGAGGCTCTTGAGGTGTGGTGTTTGACTAACATACTTTAGATTTTACAACGTTACCTCTTCCTGTTTTAAAGTGTGCACACGCACATAACGTCTGGGAGACCCTGCGTGGCCGGGAGATTTTTCTCTCAAGTGTTCAACATATGTCAGCGCTCTGCAGCCTGCATGAAGCCGTAAAGGCTCTGTGGTAAAATATATATCTCTTCTCTGAGTGTGTAGACACTCATGGCTTTATGTTGACATGACTTGACATGAGGCAGCATGGATGTATGTATATCCAGTAAGACTTTGTTCAAAGGCACAAGAATGACGGTTTCAGAGATGCTGCTGGTAAAGATCCTGAGTGAGTGCTGTTTTTTTTTAGTGGGAAGGGCTCACCTACATGCTCGGGGATTTGCACCCTCCACACTGGTAGAGATGTGAAAGGCTTGGCCCGAGATGCGACATAATAATTCCTCGGAGTGATCCTTTAGACCCCTCTCAGCACCTCTCTCCCTCCAGGCCTCTTCTAAGGGGCCCAATTCATATCAGAGAGGCACAGAGCCGCACAGAGCCAAGCAGCACCAGTACTTAGGTCACAGTGTACCACATTAAATTTAGACTCCTTTAACGCCCTCCAATAATGCATCTGGAGTATTTCCGGTCATTACTATGCAGACTTTTATTTCTAAGATACAAACTTCTGTAAATGGGCCATAGATCTGAGCTGTCATTCACCACTGGAGATTTCACATCAAATCTGGTGTCTGTCACCAGTTGAAACTTCCTCGCCAGCCCCAGTTAAGTCACTGGTGATTCAAACTCCAAAATAAACTGCCCCACAAGAATAAAACTTCAGATTGGTCGAGAGTAAGTTTGACATTTCTAAACTTTTTTAAATTAATATAGCCTATTAGGGCTTGCATTGCGTTGGCCACAGTATACGCCCGATAAATCTGAAAAATGACTCACAGGTTACCAAAGAAATGCAGTTACACCAGAACAGTTGTGCTATGCATTCCTGGAGGAGTGTTTTACTTTGTCAAACCCTTTAACTTCCAGTTCTTTATCTACAGTGTGTATCCTGAGCAGTGAAATGAACGGTTTGGTAATATGGCAGCACCAATTAACAACTTGTACAACCGCCGCACTTTCGACTGATTAGCGCTGTCAAACCAACCACAAATGAAGTTTAAATGTTCCTTCTAAAACAAACCCATAGGTTTCAAACTATTATAATATCCATTTATGTGCATTATGTCCATAACTTTGTGTCCAAACTGAAGTGGTAGAGGAATGGCTGATTCGTGAAGTTGAAATGAGGATCATTTAGAGTTATCTATACAACACCTCCTCATTTCACTACAAAGACCTAAATGGAGGGGGCAGCTGGGTGGAGGGAGATCGCCTGAAAGTGTCCTATTTCGCTTGTTATCCTCGTTCAGCTTGACCTTACGTTACATTTTATTTCCCATCAATGAAAGTGACGTTGTGTGACTCCCGTCATGTAATACATTCAGTATGCGCGAGGCAGAAAACCATGGCAGTGCTGCCATTTTTAACAATCAAACATTAATTTTCCTATTCCAATATCTTTTTATTTTACTATTTGTATATTCGAATTTAGCAAATTCATTGACAGTCCTAGTACTGCTTGAAAGCACGTGGACTCAAATAACTTGAACTTTGTAAACAGAGTTTTCTGCTTCATATTAGGTGCCACAGAATTAATTATGGAAATTGTATTTGCTTACAGATTTCAGCATTGGGAACTTTGAAGCTATTGGCCCAGATGTTCTCATAGAGAGAATCAGGAGTCAAGTATCGAACTCAGGCAATGGTTTGCTTGATGACAGTGAGCAACGTCCAGCCAGTGTGTATATTTTCACTGGTTGGGGAAGACCAAAGACAATGTCTAAAATGTAATTAAAGTATAATCCAAAGAAGTCAAGAACTTATGCAGCTTTCCTTGTACCAAATACAGAAAAAGTTCCACTCGACACCATCACAAGTTATTGCATGATTTATAACTCCTTAATTTCTTAGATGTGGTAGTTTCAAAGCTCAAACTAAAAAAATCTTGAAGCCCCATAGATGAAGCACTGATACAGCTAACCTTAACCGCTTGACCAAAAAAGTTAACTTGCACTTCACGCAAAGCTGGACCTGTTTCCTAAAGTCAAGAGGAACTTGATTTAAATAAATTGAGCTTAAAAATTGAGCCATTTATTACCCCACTGAGACACTTGCAAACAAAGTTTCTGTATAGAGACCAACACGCCTCTCTGGTCTGCATTATCTAGTTACCTTTATTACAAAACTAAACTTTAATATGAACGATCATGTCTTATTGGACAGAGTTGTTATATACAGTACACATGTATACACAAAGAAAACAAAAGTAATCTTAACAGGAGAATAATATTTTTAATAATAACCATATTTTTGGCATCTGACGATAGAAAGGAAAACAATCCACAAAAGACAAAAAGGATTTTTCACTTAACGGGACATAACAATTATAGCACTTTACAAATAAGTAGGACAATTTGAGCCAAACCAATATTTCATTATTTTACGCACTTTGGTATTTTGAACAGACAGCAAGAAAGAAAGGGCCTGATAACTGGCATGATAAAATCTCAATTAGTGCTTATTTAACCACTAATCCTGATATTATGTTGACATTCACAGGTACATCCTCCTTAGATAAGCAAGCTGCCACTCAAATGAAATCTGACCTTTGAAGCTCATAAAAACAAAACTTTTTTTTTTTTTTACAAAAGGTAGTGGTGCCAAAGTCTAAACTGAGAGCAGATGTCACCACCTATGTAACAGCTCAGCGTACAGCCGGAGAAATACTGTTTATCTTTTTCAGTTAAACTGTTTTATATTGTTGGTCTGAGGGGAACTTCATGTGAAGAAATCAAATACCGAGCTTTGACTTCAAATAGGCTGATTATTAGCATTTAACAACGTTAACGGTCTGACAGGTACCAATAAAAGAGCTCATGATATCATCACCTCACCCACATTTAAGAATTGAAAACGCAGGAGGACTGAAACTAGATATTATGTTACAAGCAGCCAGCCAGAAAAAAGGAGACACCTAATGGAGTTCCTCTTTCGGATCTGCCCGGGCTGAAGGCTCAGCTATAAGCCCATACCTGTATCTTCATGCTCTCCAGCGGGCGGGGAGCCCTAATTCATTGAATTTGAGAATGCCACAGGCCCAATAATGTTGCTGTCCACTCGAATGGCATACAAGCCCAATGCCAACTCCCAGCTTTCTAAGATTTTGTGTAAAACCTTTTTTTTTTTTTTTTTTTAAAGCCTCTGCGTCCCTGCACCTCATCCGTCTTGTGTCAACAACAACTGAATAAATGCTGCCACTCTAGCCGAGAGCTCTCATTTCGCTACCCAAAAATAAAACTGCTGGTGAAAGTCTGGTTGCGTGTTCGTTAAGAGAAGACTGCATTTTTTTTTTTTTTAACCCTGCCTTTTTAGTTTGGATCAGCTACTAAAACCGCAGTGTCAAGAAAGAGCTGCTTCCCACAATGAAACACTTAAAACTGATACATAGTTTATCTTACGGGTAGGTGGAATCTAGATATGAAACTGAGGTAAGAATAATAAGTAGGACACATTGCAATATTTTCTACTGTAAGAAACCACATCGCACTTCAGCTAATTACAACTCTGACAATGATAAAGGCAACATAATGTTTTAGCAATCAATTCCACATCTTTCTCCCGAACGAAGGAGCATGACGTTCAGATGACTAAATAACAAGCATTTGTGCAACACAAGAAAACAAGCGTAGTGGTCAGTGTCACATAGGGGCACTATACCACTACAACATGCACATGCACTGTGTACACACACACACACACACACACACACACACTTTCAAACATACTCATGTTAACGGAGGATCCCGGACACCGGAGCTCTTATCAGATTTGCGGCTTCAGAGCTGTGCATTTGTGAGGGTTCAAGCCTCTGCAGAGACAAACCGTGACCTTACATAACCAAGTCATTAATATTGATTGTTTCCAAATTTGCGAAGCGAGGGATCTTGCAATATGAAAATAACACCCTTCCTTTTTCCCAGTAATGATATCCACAGCCCTCCAAGGCCTGTTCTCTGACCCACTCAAGTCTTACAGCAGAGTTTCTGCTGAAGTAAGCCCTTTCTACTTAAAAAGGTATTAGCACTCAGGGTTAAAACAGTAAATGCTCTGTGTGCAGGATAAGAAATGTGCATCCTCAGAAAGTCTAATACAGCTGGTGTAAAGAGGGAAACTGTGCTTGAGCAAGTGTCTGCCGCCTTTCAGATGTTGCTTTCTGTGGCTGGCTTGAAAGCCTGAGCATATAGCTGTAATCCTAAAAAATGTTTTACAGGCCTGTAACACTACCGTGAGCCATAGACGTTTATTGTTTTATTTTTTGAGGAATCTGCACTGAACTGAACTGTGCCGACGCAATAAACCAACTGCAGTTACTTTAATAGAACACTTGTACTTTTGCATCAATGCTTTTTTAAACATAGCAATTAAGCCATCATTTTGTCATGAAAGCTAACTTTTATTCTGCTCTCCTACATGGACGATGTTCTGAATATTTCTACATGAGATATGTTCAACGCAGGTAAACATGATGGGATGAAGCAATTTAGGAATTGAATCATTCATAACCCAATTCAGAAAAATGTGGACTGCCACTAAAAAAGTTCTTAAAACTTTTCGAAAAGCCCTCTACTGCTAACCCCCTCTAACAAACATTCTTATTCTTTGGGCAAAGAACTAAATAAAGTTCCAGTGCAGGGAAACTCCTGGCTGCAGAGGTTGTCCCACAGAACATAGTTGTTGGGTTTTTTCACCCGTTCGCATTACATAACAGACTGAAGGCGTTCTTTTTCCTGTCTTTCTCTTTCCCAGACACACTTTAATCCTGTGCATAAAAGTGTGAATATGGGTCAGCAGGTTAGGAGTGTCTCAAAGTCAGACTTGCGAAAAAATAGAAATCAATCCACGAAGCTTCCCAACAACCTGTCTTTTCTCCGCTATTACATAAGTGCTCCAGGCTGTGCCAACCCACAAAGTCACAGTTTCCCTTCAGTGGTATATAAATGCCCGCTGAAGTACAGCGATTTTCTTTTTTAATTTAATAGTGGTGGTTTTCGTGGAGAGTGGGGTAACTCTAGTCTATAAAGCGAAAAGATCTGCGATGATGATGATTTCTGCTCTCAGTTGCGCGCCTCTGTTTATGGCTAAACCTGTTACATAACCAGCTTACATTCCACATTCACCATATCACACTCTAAATATACCCTTGCGCGCAGGAAGAGTGCGCACACAAAAAACACACAGCGCAATTAATTAATTGCCACATGTACGTTGCTCGCCTCACTGCAATGTACACGCCAACCGTGCCTGTCAAGAATCGGTAGAGAAATCCGTATTTCTTTGAACTTGGATGAGCCCGGTTAGCCTGTGCTGGAGACAGCCGAGAGGGGGTGTGGTTAAATACTGTCTGTACTGTACAACATGGACGGGACGTGGTGGATAAATCATGTAAAAATGAACTACTCCTCAGCAGAAATGTAGAAAGACTGTTGACGGGCTAATTGATAATATAGGTCCGTTTTAGTTTTTGCATTGTCTGATCATGTGGAGGTTTAGTCGCTAAAGGCGTGCAGCGCCCCTCATGCTTGAAACAGTGTTTGAGAGCTAAACAAATTCCAGCTGCTTGGGCGTCTTTTTGCACACAGGAATAGCCTAGAATCTGTTAGCTGGAGATGTAAAAAAAACAAACCCAGCCAGACGGCGCTGTGTGCTGTAGCAGGAACAGTGGAGGACACGTCCCTATACAAAGGAGAATGGGACTGATCGATAAACTAGCCCGCAGTTTCCAAAAGTTCACTTTTGACACTTTGACAATATCGCGTTTGGGCGGACAGGTTGGCCCTTTTTGGCACGAGGAAAAGCTCCTGCTGGTCAACGTGAAGTTGCTGGGTAATTGATTTATCTTGCAGTCAGAGTAAACGTGACATCTGTGACCGTATCACCCCCCTATGATTCGAGCTGTCAGTGGAGCCTGAAAACCAGCAACACACACCGAGGCAATAATTACAAGCGAACGGGTAAAAAGCCGCGGTGGTACGCAATAAAAAGCCATGTCCCTGTGGTTGGGTGAATTTAGACTGTGCAGTTATTTATGGGGAAGCGATTTAATTCATTTTGAAGTTTGATATAAAAAAAAAAAAAATCCGCGATCGGTCTTTATTTCACACACATTACAAAGCGAAACGCGTCCCTCTTACCTCTGTTGGTGCTTGAACAGGTCTGCCTTCGAACCGGGGCTGGATGGTCCGCTTTCCGGAGCGTCTCCAGGTTTACCGGGGTTTCCCTGACCGGGGTAGCCGGCTCCGAGGCGCTGTTGCCCGGGTCGCTCGCTGGATCTGGAGGGGACTCCATGTTGAATTTCAGATTTGCTGTTTAACTAGCGCTAATACTTCAAACTAATTCTACGCGATCTGTGAGCTCCGACACTACGTCTTGCTATCTAATTTAGACTAGAAGTAAGAAATGGGAAATGCGAGTGTGTCTGGAGGAGGGTGTGTAGGTTTGATTGTCCACTAGCAGCGCTAGTGAGAGCTCCAGTCATGCACACTGGAAAGGGAGAGGTTGTCAATAGCCGAAGAATAGATGTAGGCCTGAAAGTAATCCATGCTGATCGACCCTGCGCAGTTTTACATGGGAATGGCAATGTTTTATTAGGCTTCCGTCTCACCGAGCTCAGCAGCTTTCTACTAGGTATTATCTTACTTACTTAAGTTGGGCACATTGTCAGAATATTCTATCAGGTAGAATATATAGACTGCTGCTGAATTTAAAACTGAAAACTGTCAAAAAAAAGGCATGCATTTGCATCATCTCATGATCATTTATTAAGGCAAAAAATGAAAATAATGAATAATAATGAGTATTGCGGGGTTTTTTTTCTTTATTCACGATCTGCAAATCCCCTCCAGTTAACCATGGCCCCATTCAGCCACATCATCCTATTCCATTTACAATACACAGTAAAGTCTCTGTTTGAGAGTTCACAGTCAAAAGCTGCAAAAAGGTAGAGAAGTGATTTACTGCTACATCATGAAGTGTGGATACATTCCTGACCACAGCAGTCAATAAGCTGCTCCCGACCATTAAAACAACTTTCATGTCTGAGAATTCAAAGGATAGCCGGAGCACTACTCATTATTTTCATCATCATCACCACCATTATCATCATCATCATCACCGTCCTGTGGGAGGAGCGGACTGCATGTCTTGGTCTGATGAAAGGACTCTCCCCTTTACTCACACAAGAACCGGAATCTCTCCGCTCTGCTCTGATAAAAAGTACAAGATTGACAGCAGTTTGGAGAGAATGCGCTTTAAGATACACTGCCGCGTACAGCTGGCATCAAACGTCTTTCTGACAACCGGCGTCCGCGCACCGCTTGTTGCGCAGCAATTACAAACACCACGCTTTCTGCATGTGATCAGCGGGCGAGCGGCGAGACGGAACCCCGCCTCTTTAAGCGGTGCACGTGGACTTTGACATGGCCCTGCCCTCTCGGTGCAGAGCCAGACTGATAGACAAGTCTGAGAAAAAAAAGCACTGTGCTAAAATGTACTGAACGTATAAAGTGATCAAATCATAGACACTATATATCTGTAAAAAAAAAAGTGCTTGTATATTAATATGCATTAGTCTGACTTTACAATGTCTTTAGTATATCTTATTATTGTCTTCCTGAATATTACCATAATGTACATAACAGTGTATCCTATTGGTGATTGCATTTGATTGAAACCAGTATATCTGCCTTTACACACAAATAAAGTTAATATAATCCAGTTACTTATTTCAAACGGGCAGCTGAGGTAGAGTGGGTTATCCACTAATCACAAGATCTGTGTTTCGATTCCTGGCTCTTCCAGTCCGCAAGTCGAAAGTGTCCTTGGGCAAAATACTGAACCTCAAATTGCTCCTGAAGGCAGTGCCATCAGTGTGTGTGTGTGTGTGTGTGTGTGTGTGTGTGTGTGTGTGTGTGTGTGTGTGTGTGTGTGTGTGTGTGTGTGTGTGTGTGTGTGTGAATGAATGAACATTTAGATTGGATCCTGATGGGCAGATTGGCACTTTGTATGGCACCCTCTGCCATCAGTGTATGAATGTGTGTGTGAAATGGTGACATGTACTATACAGCCCTTTGAGTGGTCAGAAGACTAGAAAAGCTCTACACCATTTACCAAATTTCATGTCTGCATCTATCATGATTCATACTATTCAATCCAATATTGCCATACTAACTTTTATAAATAAAAGGAATGCATAAAAATGACACATATTGTCTCGTCATGAACTAAACACGGCCAAAACAATACACATGGACAACACTGTATTTGACTGCATCCACATCCAACAGCTGTGGTATCTACAACCTGCTGTCAATTAGTGGAAATTAAAGCAATGTGCTTTCTGTCTTGCGGATGTATTCTCATTTTGCCTTGTCCTGTGTTTGGATTGGATGTCTTAGATTCTGTCACCTGTGCTTGGTGTCGCATTTTTGTGCAGCTTTTGTAATTGGTGTTGACCTTTTCTTTGTTTGTTTGTTTTCAAGCTGGATAAACACTTCATTAATTGAGTGACATAATTTACGTGAAGATAAAAAGTGTGCAGACATGGCAGCGACCACAAGGTGAGAGACGTGGAGCCCAATAGTTTACAATGCCACTGAGTAGTAATTCAGTCAACAAATTTAAAGTTCCCTGAGCATGTGCAGGTGTGGAACATTTAAATAAAAAAACATTGAGACAACAAAGTCAGGCATTTCATGTATATAAAAAATATTGAATACACAAAAGCCAACAAAAGTAAAGTCAATATTTGAAGTCACAGGGGGAATGTGTTTTCATGTTTCCAGTGCAGTGTTCCTTGCATGTAACTCACCAACAACAGTATGATATAACTTTTGGAGCTGCGCAGCGCTCAAGGCCGACTTCTTGACTGAGCGCCAGAAGGAATCTCTCATTGCCAAGCGAAGAGGCCAAGCTCCATTCCTTCTGCTCAGCTTCAGCTCGTCCAAATTTCCCTGACCTCCTGACCCACTGCAATTTAACCGTGCGAACCCTACTCTCAAATTCCACGCCTGTTGCATGTTCAGCATCGAAGCTAAGAAACTTAAACTTGAAAGAGACGCAAGCACACTTTTACCTCTGAAATACACAGAACAGCACATCTGCTTGACTGCTATGTTTAAATATGTGCACACGCACTTTTGTAATCTAAAATGTACATCGTACACAGGTACATCTAAACACTCCTTATGTGTGCATGCACTTCATGAGACAAGAATA
Organism: Cebidichthys violaceus; assembly: GCF_023349555.1. Taxonomy (NCBI): domain Eukaryota; kingdom Metazoa; phylum Chordata; class Actinopteri; order Perciformes; family Stichaeidae; genus Cebidichthys; species Cebidichthys violaceus. The sequence goes on from NW_027176483.1 coordinate 9,947,290, forward strand.
ACAAATAATGCTTTTTTTTAGCACTTGCAGATTATAGGTGCAATATAAAGGTCCACATAAAAGCAACACAAACTTAAATTCAGGCCAACACACTGCGCTGTGTTTAAACCAAAAGGATGCAAGGACAAGTTTGATGCTGCCTGTTTAATTTGTGAGTTAAAATGAATTATGCTGCTGTCACATTGTTGAGCAGGAGAAGGATGTGGCGGATGTGAAGCGAGTAGAGTAAGCATGCCTGCCTGTGTTTAAAAATGATTGATTAAGCTGACACCGGCTCAGGGGTGCAACACCGCTCTATTTTTCTCCCTCATTATGTAAGGCTATATTTCAAATCAGGAGTGCACTGGAGGAAGACACCAGAGACACCAGACAGGACACCCTTCAAATAAAAAGTTTATCAGACAACAGCCAAGGAGACTGATGAGTTTCCCCTCTAATCATGTCTTGGGATTGGCCGGCGATAGAACAGAGAAAAAAAAATGTTTGTCAAAGGACAATAAAAATAAGTTCGACCAGTTCAGCCACAAGGACGGTATTCATGTTTGTTCAGTTCATTTTGGGTTGATGTTTGTTTAAATCTAAATTCACAATCAGGCAGAAGGTTGCATGCTATGGACTTTAAATAATGTATACATTTCAGCTGTGTTTACAAGAAAGTAATTAATTCAGATGAGTGCGAAAATGTTGCTCATAATATAAAGCAGATAGATCACTGAGAGATTTACTCTTCTTCGTGTACTGCACTAGTTTTTTCTACTACAAAATCTGAATATTCAGAATGACATTTTTTTTTCATGCGGACATGGTGACTTATCTTTGTTGCCGTACAAATCGGACATCAGAACCCGAGCCCAGCAAACACACAGTTCTTTACATGCGCATGCAGTGCAGAGTGCCAGAGTGTAATGAAAGAGACGTATTAATGGCCTTTCACTTATTCATGCGTCGGAAATGAAGAGGCACAGTCACATTTTGAAGCGGTTGACAGAATAAAGAGCCAACATTGGGGAAATGATTGTATTTATGATTTCACTTTGACAGATGAAGGTATCAAGAGAGAGACAGAGTGACACATTTCTGACAGTTCAAAGTGTTAAATGATGTGATGTATGGCAACATATTCGAGCACGGGGGCACCCGCTCTTATATATTTTCACTTTAAGAATCAGCGCCTCACAAGTGAAGACTTGGTAAGCTTAAAAGTCATTGCTGCTATTTCAGCAAACATGAGGAGTACTGTATATTTTACAGTACATGTAATGCAAAGGAATATCAAAAGTCAACTGCAGAAGAGCTACTTACTAGATGGCCTTACACTTTTTTATGATTTTGGCAAATACAGATGAATCCACAGTGTTGCTTCAGTCTCAGTGTGCAGCTTCTCCCCAATAGCACCACCTAGCAGCAGCTTGACCACAGTAAATGACTGTGTCCACACTCAGCCTCAGGTTGCTAATACATTCTGTCTGCATGTATGTATGAAGAGGAATTCCTGAGCATACTAAATCATGAATGCATGTATGTGATTCACTATTCAAATCTACCATTTCTACAAGTTTTTCCAGGGTCATATTAGCAAATATGTAGAAAAAAAAGAGGGTTAATGATGCCTCATCTGTTCTGCCTATCCCACCTCAAAAGTTGAAAAATGTACATTTATATTGATTATTCATAATAATTATGCATTTCAGGCAGTTAAATAACTTCATTGCCATTTGCTACCTGACGATTTAATAAGGATATTGTTTAGGTAATAGACAATTGATAGAGTAGTTTTATTGCATGCTGTAGCATGAAACTAAGACAGCCAGAGTTGCCGCCCTGCACTCATCCATGCTCAGTGATACAACAATTAGAGAAGAATGCATCCAACTGGTCTGTAGTTTAAGATAGCTATATTACGCATAATAGTTCAAAATATGAACTGCACCGTAGAAAAAAAAGAAGATTTGCAGTTTAGAGTGAACTCCTTTCTGTCAGAGCCAGATTTGACTCATGGCATGTGTGTAGAGTTCACATGACTGGGGACCGGAGTGATTTTCTCAGTTAAAAATCAGGAGGTGAAAAATGGCGTGGTTATTTGTGCCTGACAGAAGTTAAGAGCTTTTCCCTGAGGCCCGCCGCCTCCCTGCTGACCGCAAGGCAGCCTTCTCCTCCAGCATCCTCTCACCTTGTGAGATCATACCTCTACACCGGCTGCTGGGATGGCACATCCCGCGACTCCACGGCAACTCTACTGTCTGTGCACGTAGCATAAGGGGGACTCTTTTGTTTTCTTTATTTGTGCACACAAGTTTGTGTATCACTGTGTCTGTTTTTGTTTGTGTGCGACATGTTGAAAGTTAAATTCTGAGGCGAAGCACAGGGGCAGGTAAATCAAGTGCAAGGTCGAGGTTTGGTACGTGTGTAATTAGTATTGTAATTGCTGCGAGGTTCTAAGGTTTATTGGAGAGTCCTGTGTTGCACAAACAGGTCCCACAGGATGAGATCAAAGCAGTCTGGGGAAGGAGCATCTCGTTTACAGCTTATGTTTTAAAGGTTCAGAGGATAGAAAAATATCCCATATCAAGGACGGAATAATTCATGTGGACTCATATCTGTAAACATGGATGTAGATGAAGCTACATGTGAGTTCACCTAACACTACTGAAGAGAGGCGGTCCACTCTGCTCATCACTGGACCACAATAACAAACTGAAAATTGTTGTCCACGTATAATCACTTGAAATCTTTCTTATTGTCTGTGTAATTTCAGAATTGTGGCAGTGGTTATATAAAAAATGGCCACATAGGTCATGCTGATGCACAGTGTGTTACATTAATGCCATGTAAGGAGGGAACAGCATAGCAGACATACAGTAAATAGTAAATAGAATTTTGACATACAGCTCAAATACGTTTCGCTTTTTCCTTGATTTGGTGTCGATTACCATGCTGTTAACATAATGATCACACAGAATGTAACTTGCAGATCCTGCATTACAGCGAACCTTATTTTGACTCACCAGTCAACAAAGCACCATGGTCGCCAGCCTATACTGTTGAATGTGATGATGAAAACCAGACAGTGGCACGCTGCCGCCTGCCTGATCCCGTCTGACAGTCCTCGCCCATCCGACGTTACTGTGCGGTCTCAGATGTTGGGCGGCTGCTAATTTAGCCTTTAGCTCCATGGTACCGTAAATCACAACACTCAGGAAGACAAATGTCAGAACACATGTTGCCAGACTGTGTCTTTGAGCAGAAGATTCCTTTAATTGGGTGTGCAGGGACTGGGTCCAATCCCCAGCACCCTCCTCTTCTTCCTCCTTCCTCACTCTCCCTCTCTCAACATACTAACAAAAGGCAGAGAGATGAAAAAGACAGCGCCAACCCATCCCTACTTTGTGCCATTATAGAACAGACACACTAGGGGTAAAGAGGTACGATGCTGAACATCAAGGAGAGCTTTATATAACTCTCTTTTTATTCGCCTTGTTTCATGTTTATTTTACTTCTTCAAGCTATCATGTCTGATTGACACTGCTCCCTGTCATAACAACCATTATTCATCGAACCAGCTTATGGAATACAGTAATAGCTTCTGGATATATTTGTCTGAGTTTAGGAAAATGTGTAAAGAATCAAAAATGCTCTCCAAAGTATGTTCGGTGTCATCTCATCATCAGTGTTATGATTCCACCCTTCCTCCGCTCACGCACACTCTGAACTCCAGCAGAGGGAATAGAGATCATAAAGAATAGATATTCAAAGGCTTTAACACAAAAAGACTTTCCTCAAAGCCTGCGTCTCTCTGGATCCGCCGGGCTAGAGAGGGTGAAATGTCCACACAGAGAAATCACAGGGCTCAAGTCAAAAGAAGTCATTTTAATTCTGTTAAACTGTATTGTTCACAATTTAGATGTCATTAGTGTTAGAGCAGCAAAAGTTTATTTCATTGTTTGCTACCAGATCTGAAAGTGAGCACAAATGTAGAAGTTACAATTTTGTCACAATCGAAGTTCAAATATAAACCCCCTTAGTTTATCATAAGCCACACTGTGAAAAAAATCATTAGAAAAAACGTATTCACGTGTAGGACCCTATTCCTTCATTAGCTGTTGGACCAACTAATAAAGCAGTGCATGTTGCAGGCAACACTAAAATCACTTCAAATGGTATCTTGTAACCACAAAACTAACCTAAATACACCCTGGGACCCAAAGTTTAATTGTGATATATGTTTATCTCTGAACAATGCCTTCGCCAAAGTTGAAGGATTTGTAATAACGATTATAAATATTCTGTATTTCTTCACAAAAAGAGTGAGTAAATTGTCTCAGTTTGAGTGTCAGGCGATGCGGATTAAAAGTTGAAACGGAGCTGTGATAGCACTGCAGGTGAAAGGAAGATGAAAAGCAAATTAGATATTACATATAGTATAGATGAAGTTGCTCTGAAAAAATCGTAGCGATGTTATATCATCACTCTCTTTCAGCAAAACCTGGAACTGGAATATCTTATTTTTGCTACTGCGTCAGAGAAAAGGGCCTGAAAGGATGTACTCCCTCTGATGTTATTGATTTATTGGTTAAAAACATAACTAATACCAGCTTTAAGAACAAATATATGGTCAGTCATAGAAACTTTCTGGCAATATCTCTGGCATAAAATCTACCTGGCGGGACAGTTTAAAAATTAACTTGTGAATGCCCATCATGCATCACAGTTTCTAAATTAACTTAAACATATACAGTACTTCTGTGCTGCAATTTCTTGTCACTTAAATGTTGATACCACTATATCTGGGGGTGTCTGGTTGAATTATATTTCTTTTATCTCAGTAGGTAAGGTAAACATGTTTAGTTGAAGCTAACTGATCGTGTAAACTTTCGTATGATGACCTAGTCCAGTGGTCTTCGTAGTAAAAACTGACTATTTATATATGTGCATGTGGTGAACTAAATGAAACACTAGAAATTAATCCTACAAGAACTGACAATAATTGGTTTACAAAGTTAGTTTTAAACATGCAACAAGGTCTCAGTGCTGATAAGAAATTTCAATAAATATAAATAACCTTTCCTGAACCTGAAGTCACAGCTCACATGTATATTGTGTTGCAAACCCTGAGCACTACGGAGACTCTCGTTTCCTGCAATCACCTGACGTGATTCACATCATCTCTGTTTGTTTAGGCACGGCCCTGCATAGCAGTGGGGAGCGATGGGCCATGAGCTGCACAGCACCACTCTAATGAGCGGAGCTGGACACAGACAAAGAGAGTCTGGACTCTGTTCAGCATCTCTGCCCATTATCTGGCTCTTGTCCAACACACACATATTCATTCCTGTTCCCTTTAGCTACTACAGGTTCAAGCGCATCACTGCAAAACTTTAATTAATATGCCTTAAATCAATATGACATTTTCTGCATAAAGCTGTTGTAGCACTTAAGTAAATTATTTTACAATAGACCTAGATATATTTATCTAAAAAGGACTTACTCTCTTGATAAATGGGATTTATGTGCACACCATTTTAACAGAGACTGAGTAAAAACACCTGAAATAGAAATAATAATTTGCTTATCAAGTTGTAAATATTAAAAAAACATCCAAAGAATGTCCACATCCTTGATGAAAACTATCAATACCATCATATTATTACAGTGACAAACCTTTACCCATCAATACGATGGCATATAAAAGCACTTCATTAATGCAAGAATGCACCCATACATTATTTTGTTTACATCTTTACAAGCTTCATGAATGAATCATGTGTCTTCACTCTCTTTAAATTGAGTTGCTTTAGATTAAAGTGTGACCAAACTTGGAGTTTTTCAAACTATGTTTTTGATACGGTGTGGGTTGATAAACGTCTGAAATTCACCAAGACTAAAATAGACAGCCTGTAAAGAAAATTACACAGAGACAACAGCCAAAGCTGCCGTTTCCCTGAGGTTTTCTCAAGCCTCAATTGTTCACAGCAATGTTTGTCTTCAACAACAAAACAAGTCCTTTCTCTTTTTCCTAGGTGGGTTTTTTCCCCAGCCAGACCCCGTAGTGAGCAGCAGGCACCTTTTATTGATCAACACAAAGTCCCAAATAAATGAGCGCAGAATGAGAGCTATGCTCCAGGGAGTTCAGGGGAGCTGGAGCTCCATAGGTTCCCATCAATTTTAATCACTCCACTAATGAAGAGGCTCCTCTCTGCTGGGTGTCCATAACTCACTGTGCCAGAGCTACCTCCACTACCTCAATCAAATCATTTCTACACAGCCCGCTTCTCTTCACAACTCTAATGACCTTTTCAAAATAAACAATGCCTGCATTAACGGAGCTGAAAAATGGTTAGATATGAATAGAAAAGTTAAGAGCTTTACAGAGAGAGTGCATGCAGGACAAAGTGAGTTAATCAAGCTCACTTCAACTTTGTGCGCCGAGACACAAAGCTTTTCTGTAATGCATTCACAATGAGAGAATCAGTACATTACAATACATTTAAATTGGCAATACTCAGGTAAGGTTTGATTATCATTAACAAGAACAAATTAGACAGATTGTTAGTCCTTGCATAAAAAAGATCAGTCGTAACTATTATTTGATAGGAGAGAAAACGCATTGGAAACTGATGTGCTTGTTTGCTTAAGTTGAAATGAAACAAGTTCACAGATTGGAATTTTATGTGATTCATACATTTTCCTTTGTAAAATGCCAAGATCAAAACAATATTCCACCTGGGCAACAAAGTATACTGCCAGTTTTAAATATGATAAGCTTTTCATTTCTTCTACATGCAGTTGCATATTCTTTTTGTCTCCAATGTGTCAATAAATACAACTTCAAGCCCTCAAATGTAACTTGAGAGATCTGGGCCTTCCTGGGGAGAAGCTCCTCACGCCATGTTGGTGTATAATCTCCACCGTCTCATCCGCTTTTACCCTCCAAGTATTTCAGAAGTTATTGAAACTCCAGAACTCTGTGAACTAGTGCTTCGTGTACACACACACACACACACACACACACACACACACACACACACACACACACACACACACAAACACACACACACATACTCATATTTTACTTCTCGTGACATCCAGAATCTTTCTCCAGCATCTGCTCCGCTCACTGTAGGTAAGGGAAAAAATCCATCACCTTCCCCCTGGGTTTGCATAAGCCTCTCAAAGAGGTGAGTCACTGCCATTGGGCTATTTGTTGCCACGTTCGGGGATTTGCCCTGTCTTTTTGAATTTGATATCTGAACTCTCCGTTGTGGGGCATCTTGACGAATGCTCAGGTTCGACCCAGGCTGATGAGAGGCATTATGTATTTGCATTAATACCTACTCTTTCCTTGAAGATGTGATATTTCTACATCATATTACTTACACGGCATAAGTGCACTGGGACTTTTTTTGAATCAACCAAAATGTACACATGTGACTTTAAAATAAGGCAGGGGAGAGTCACACAATAGAAAAAAAGCCATTATATGCCATTTTGTTCAATTCTACGGTGGCAGTGCAATAATGTGTACACTATTATGTGGAGACATGTTTAAAAAAAAACCTTCACTGAAAACACACAGCCTAACTGGAGTACTCTTGGGGTGATCTCTCAACTGGAACGCATTAAATTCACTGTGATTAACAGCTTGCTCTGAGAGCCTATGGTGAACATTGATGTTTGATCTTTCATTTGTGATGTAGCACATGGGGCACTCGTGTGTTGTTGTTGTAGCCTGTGGGCACACTGCGCTGTGTGCCGGGGCAGTGGGCCAAGTGGACAGAGACATTGCTCTCGTCTCCGCAGCTGGCCTGACCTGCTCATACATCCACATTAAGACCGGATGTGACCAGCTCCAGTGTTGCTGTTCAGACCTCGGACTGGGAATACTCATGACACATTGCCGCATTAGAGAAAAACAGAGTATTACTTCAAAAACTTAGCATTCAAAAATAACTTTACGGTTGAAAAAGTAACACTGAGATCTAATGTATTCAGATTTACTTTGGTCATGTAATATGTCTCTCGCAGCTGCAGATACGTTATGTTACATGCCTTTTGACAGACAAGGATGAAATATTTCTCTCTGTTTAAGTAAAATTAAAGAGTAAGATTATGACTGCAAGCTGATGAATGAGCTTGTGTGGCAGGCATGTCTATGTTAAGATGCGTTGGTTATTATCGATCAAACTAAATAACCTGATGGAGCTGACTGAAAGTCACCTTGATATAATTCTGGCTATCAATCATTTGGAGTGCACTCTTAGTCATGGTTGGCAGTGCCATTAGCATCACCATGGCATTGTTTGGTGAAGACGACAGGGCTGTTCCGCTGTGATTAACACAATGAAGAATCATATCCTCCTGTCCCGCTGCAGTGTCTATTGTTTCCCATTTAGCTCGCTAATCTCTTCTGGATGCTTCATCTCTGCATTATAACCATCCCAAAATGTCTCAAATGTCACTCGGAAAGTGTTTGTGTGTGAGATATAGTACACTTGCCTTTGCATTTGTATTTTTAAGCCTGGCATTGTCAAGCAGCTGTATCACAATGAGAAAATCTACCATGGATAATTAGTTGAGAATAAGGTGAGGAGAAGCCAGGAGATCGCTTAACGTTTTTTTTTTTTTTCAAACAGACCCCTTAAGCCTTTCTTTTTGCTTCTGTAAAGAACAGTGAAATGTTTAAAAGGCACTTAAATGGACTGAAATTAGCCTATAGACCAGAACTACGCATGATCAACTTCCATGACTTTGTGCTTCATCTGAAAAGTTACAGTATCAGACCTGTACCCTAACCAACATGCAATCAAGTTGTTCACTACTAGACCACTATTTACAATGCTACAGTCCTCTGGACATAAGACCTGGCAATGTCTTTGACTCACAACCATTAGCTTTATTATACACCAACATCCAACTATTTGCGGTTTTGCTGCCAATATTCACAACAGAGGCGCAGAGAGGCAACTCGCTCAACACCTGGTCTGGGATCAGGGAGCAGAACACATTTGCCCTCTGGTCTCACATGGACCGCATTCAGAGGCGAACTACGGGCTTCCTGAAGGTTCAGTGTGGTTGGGAGACATATGGCTTAGCCTGGTGTTATGTAACCCTCAACCCTCACCATCTGCCTGGAGGCCCAGGTGTGCAGAGCTTGCCAGCCACCAAATGAATCCAACACTACTGGAGCTCTGTCATTCATGGGTTTTTAGTCTCGCCACCATCCCTTCCCTTGTTCCAATTACAAGACATGCACGTGTACAAATACGCTGTATTAATAACCGCAGAAGCCTTTTCTCAATTTGGCTCGACAGAGGACGGAAGCACTGGCGAAGCTTCTGCGGTGGATGTGAGAGGGAAGGTGTAGGGGGATAGCCGTGCCCAGCAATTGTTGACAGGAAGGCCCAGTGCACAGAGCAGGCTGGGAGTTATTGGAAAATAAATCATAAATCATCTTACCTCAGTGACAAGGAAAGGCCCTCACAGAGCACATCTCCTGTGTGGCCAGTCCGACTTCGTCTGATCGCCCGCTCCTGTAATACTCATGCTAATACAGCTCTAATGAGCAAGCACGTACCACACCACGGACTGATCATTAGGAACAAGAATTGAGACGTTGATGAGAAAAGAAGACTTGATTTCCACTAGCAGGAATAACTTGGATCTCTCTATGAGCACCGCTAAGAGTTCATCTCACAAACCCTTTCTGTTCCCATGAGGCATCACGGCTCATTTCTACACCCAGGTGATTTAGCCAGCAACTCATCCCCTCAGAATATTGTGGGGGGGCTCTATAGTGGGACTGGAATATTGTGGGGTGGCTTTATATCCAAAGTACTGACAGGTTTGTAGTCAGAGAGTGCAAATGCTGCACAGAACCAACAAATGTATTTGCCTTTACAAATACAGTGCATCCAGTCAGGTGATCGAGCCTTTTGTAAATATTGAGTGGAGGGGTGTCCCAGCAGCGTGGTCTGCAGGTTTATCTGTAGAGAGAGGAGTACAAAGATGAGCCCCCATGAGGATTCAGGGAGAGATGGCTCGCGTTTGATCACCCATCAGGTGTCAGCGATGTTTCGGCTGTTAAAAACACAGCAGAGGCTGCCGCTCTTGTTTGTGCCAAGCATATCTCTTCAAAGAGCCTAGGAAGCTCTGTAGCTCCTCATTTAAATGGGAAAGTTTCTTTCAGCTGATAGCGAGCGCTGGTGGATCTCCTGTTGACACAGGACATTTTATTCCTGTGAAAACACATCACTGTTGTTTTTCTGCCTTGTGGTGAGAAGGTGATTAATGACCAATTTCGAGATTCTATCAAAGCAACTGCGCTGCTCCACAAATCCACCCTAATTACTACACATTGTTACAAGGGAGGAGAAAGAGAACATCACATGAATGCTGAGACCAGAGGAACGCACAACTTTTTATATTTGAAATATATTGTATATTTAATGATATTTTCAACAATGCTGAATCATTTCTACCTACGTAATCACATAATTGTTTTCTTAATTGATGATTTCCCCCTTTTTTTTGTCATCTCTGTTAAAATCCAATGTAAGCAAGGTCTCAGCACATACTTGATCAATTTTAATTGCCACAGCTCTCACCTCTCCAATATAAATATAAAGTTGAAAGTAAAAGTATGAAAAAAGAAAGAAATTAAATGCATTCCCGCATACTATGATATGGTAAATGTTAACGCCTGCTGCATCGTACTCCATATCACTTCGCTCCATATGAAAAATAGTTTGCTATTTTGGAACCCCCTGGCAGCCATAGTGGATCACCACAGACCCAGAGCTCATTTATCTTTTGTCAGAGATGAAGCCAAACTAACGCCATCTCCTGAAGCTGCTAAAGAATGAGGAGGGACGTAGGGAGGGTAAAAATAAACCCGGAGCTCAGGTAGCTACACAAAGAAGTCACTCTACAAGTAATGGGCGGCTTCTGAAAGTGGAACTCTGTTTGGAACTGTCTCTGTGCTTGGAAATGGTACTATTTAGTGTCCAAGTTTACTCAATTACCATTGCTAGGTTTTATGAGATTGGAGACGTAATGAGAATGAGTGGATTACAGAAACGTTACCTGACTACATAGCTGACTAGTTGAATTATGACTTTTTAGGTCCCATTTAAAAGACCTTGCAAGTATGATAAGGTTAGGAGACTAAATTGAAAAAGCTTCTATAAGTGTCATTATAAATTGCTGTCAAACAAGCTCTAGATCAAAATAATCACCCAAAAGGAAATACACTACTTTAACACACCACTAATGCTTTATAAATGTCATGATTATAGGTTCTGTTTATGAAATAGAAATACAGTATAGAATCTTTAAATTGTGATTAAATATATATATGTGTGTGTGTGTGTGTGTGTGTGTGTGTGTGTGTGTGTGTGTGTGTGTGTGTGTGTGTGTGTGTGTGTGTGATATGTATGTGATATATATGATATAGTCTTTATATGTCCCTTAAACTCTACAAAGTCTGAAACTCTGGGTCTTAGAACACATTTTGAGTCATAACATGCTACCAAAGCTCTTTAGCTAAATACAGAGATAGTCGGAGCAATTGCCAGAATAGAATCACATACATAGAAAAAAAAACTGTAATTCAAATACAAGGTAATACAAATCTTTATAGCATCAGACAATGTTAATTCAATGCATTTCCACTATGATAACCCCATAATGCAACGGTATTTTTCCAACATAGCAGGGTGACATTTGAGTTTTGCAGACATAATTTGTGTCTCTCCATCATCTCTGCCCTTCCTCTTATAGCACCAGGTAATGTACAAGGAGCACACCTGTACAGCACAATCAACACACAGACAACCCACTACATAAAAACTTAGTAACCTCAGCCATGCTCTGCTAAAAGTACTAATACTCTAAAACTACTCTTGCTTGGCTTCCATACAAAAACCTTTGATACCCTGCAAACGTATATCCCTGTTGCCATGAATAAGCCAGTTAAAAGAATATTCCTTTACACCTGTGGTGCCAGAGATAGATCGGCCTGCCAGCAAAAAGACGTAGCCGCCAGCTACAGCCTCCCTCTTTGACTCAGCTCGAGTAGAAATCTTCTGTTACAAGGAAAATAAATGATAAACCTTGTGGTAATAGTAATAGCAAAAACTCCTCACCACAGAATGTACAAAATGTACAGAATGAGTGTTTGTAGATGATCAAGTTTCAAGACACTTGATTATATTTGCAAGACATCTTAACAAGATCTCTCATAATTGAGAGAAGAGCTTCACCAGGTTATTTTAACATAGTGATAACATATGTATAATTAATACTGGTGTACTTGTATTCACTTGCTGACACAATCAACATTCCCGCGCAGAAGCTTTAAAGGCACATTCACAGTAACACAACTCATTTTGTGATCATCTCTTCCAGGCCTCAAAGTTCAGACGACAGCGGGCTTATATCTTTTCTTTGGGGACACATACAGCGCAGATATATACACACAAAAACACATTGTCGGTTGCCAACCGTAATTGACAGTTCAACATTAAAATCTGTGCCCCTGACCGTCCTTCCTAACAGCTCTATTACAGTATTTCTTCCTACTCTCTCTACAGGTTATAAACATAAAGGAATGGCTTTCATAATACTGTATGTCACCGTATAAATCACTCTCTGCATCCCGCACATCCACATATGATTAGCAGTCCTGTGCATCTTTTCAGCTCTCTACATGATTGACCGGATCTGTGGGTGCAATAAACTGTAGCTGTGTAGCATCTCTCTCTCTCTCTCTGACAAGGCAATGATAGACCAGTCGGCGTGTGTTCAGAATGAGCCATTTGTGGGTCCTGGTGCCGGGCTGCTTTGCGGACAGTATGACAGTCCTCAGGTATATCTCTCAGCATGGCGCGGGCTGATAGTGTAGTGGGCTGGTGTGATACACCGCTTGGTTACTGTTACAGATGAATGAGCCTGATGTGTCTGACTCTCCGTTCTGTCTCCACCCCTGTCTCTATCCGTGTACCTAAGAAGAGCTCCACAGTGGTGGCAGGCAGACAAACGCACCCAGGACCAACACACAGCCAGTGGGCTTGTTATTGGGAGAACACACCATGACTAAAAAAGGCCCAGCTGTGATTGCCTCTCCATGCCTGATGTGGTCTGATGATGGCTCATCCCTGGCCCGGAGATGAGAACCTGATGAACTGTCAGGAGGCAAACAGCTTTAAATGAGAAATCGACAGACAAGAGCTGCATATAGGGAAGATAATAGACGCATCAGGATGCTCGGACATCTCCTTGCAGGTGGTAATGTGATGGTTTCTCTGTGTCATCTTTGAACACACGCTACAATGCAATACAACACCAACAATGTATCCAGATAGTGTCTTACACCCTCACTACTTAAATCCAAAAACTGGTCGTATTTCCATTGCAGTGTCTTGTTAATTATAAAACTGCTGAAACAGACTATGCATTGTTTCATGTTGCACAGCTATTATCAAAAAAATGTATGATTCTTCCTCGCGGTAAAAGATTTCATCACATCTGCAGAGCTCGAGAGCCGTTTGACTTTGATCTTAACGTGTCTTTTTAATCAAGTTCCAAAAGAGACATCTTCATTGTTGCGGGCCCTGGCTAGACAGCACTGGGAGACATATGCTAAGTTTATCTTCAGCAAATAGATCAGCAGTGCTTTAATATTTTTGCTCTATAATGGTCTTCTTTCCCATTGCACTGGGCCCATTTGGCATTATTTGCTGCTGGGCATGACTTCTTAATAGAATTGGAATTCCAATTTGACTCTCCCGCTTAGCAGCCTAAATTTGAAGACAGGCTGTCCACAGCCTTGGAACGGGCTAGGCAGTAATTTGAGCAGACCCCCCCCTAGCATTACAACTGCTGCATAAAGCATAATTCCTGGTTGAGATTTTATTTAATTTTTTTCCTTTGAAGACTACAAATGAAATAACAGTGTTTTTCCTGTTTTCACATCTATTCAGAAAGATTAAGCTGCATTGTCTTGTGATATGGGAAGTCAATCTGTTTGCTTGCCTGCTCCCTGCAGAGTGGTCAAGGTACAGGTCAGTAAAAACCAGCGGGGCCTGGTTTGGTGGAGATCCACACGTTTGCTCAAGGACACTTCAAAACGATGGATGTGTCTGTCATGGCGGCCTGAACTGAGACCTTCTGGATGAAGGACAGTCTACCACATCACAATCGTCTAACTAGTGTTTTAATTCACTCTGCACAAAGGAGTCCAATAAGATTGTGCACCTACTCTGTAATAGCAAGGGCATCAATAATAAAATATTATCTTTAAGGCAACAGACACAAAGAGGCTGCTAATTGAGTGTATAATTACCAGAACATGAAGGGAGGCAAAGTGGCTCATCAGAGCACTAACAAGCATGTGACCAGTGGTTTCTTGAGAAGCTCTTTGAGAATTAATTTCTTCCACTTGCCCTGGAAGTGACTGCCTCCTAATGGTGCGTGTGACGGGGAGGAAAAAGAAGTCAAAACATACGATTTTATGCGCCCCTCATAAAAATAGTATTTGGATCTCTCATGAAAAGAGATAATGAATTTGTGTTTGGAGACATGGCTGCTGCAACTGCCACAAATGAACAGGTGCAGTAGAATATGGTTATTCCATCCTCATTAACTGATCATTTAAAGATGACTTTTACTATCCATCATACACATATATTTATATGCAATTTAAAAAAAAGTCTATATACTCTAATATGAATCTGAAAAACAAGGCAGTTCAGTGTGAGTAAAGTGGATGAGTAAAGAGGGAGAGAGGAGAGAGATGAAGAGAGAGATGGCTGCCCAGTCTGCTGGCACTCAGACCCAGCTGGGTTATGGGGAGGCAGTGGCTGCCTAATGAGCCCCTCTTACCCTAGAGAGCTCACCCTACTCCTCCCCCTAGAGTCCCTAATATAAGGATGAAGGACTGCACACACTCCATCACTATCACATGTGTTGCTTTTCCAACACACAGCAGGGGAGCTGATGAAAACACAATCTTCGTCTATAAAACTGTCACTTGCTCACCAGTTAGCGGCACGCTCATACGGTCTTAAACCTCGGGAGAAACGACGCTACCCATCAGCCCGAATACTTGCACCTACAACTGAGCCATTTTTTTTTTAAATCACCTCTCTGTTTTTTTTGTCAGTATTCACCAGGACTCTGCTCATGAGAAATACTCAGGGGGTCCCTTATAAAATGAATGCCCCATAATGTCATTACCAATGACCACCGCTACTGTGGCAAAGGTGGATGTTTGTGTTGAACAGCACTGTGAACACATTCTCCTTGGCAGTTTTAAAATTCATGACTTGTCCATGAGGTCCACCTAGCTTTCTTAGGCTTGTAAAAACCCTGCTTAATGGCCTTTGCTTTGTAAGGCCAAAGCCATAGTTCAACCTCTGCGGAGAAACACTCCCCAGACGGTTGTAAATTCCAATAAAAGGTTAATGCCAAAGTGAGGGTGAGTGAGTTATTCTGTTGCGCAAGGTGGTGGGCAGAACTCCAGCGGGCCCTCTTTCGATTACCACAGCTCCCCAGCGCCTAATGGTCAAGGCTTCTCTCCGCTGGGTAAATGTTTACCCTCCAATAAGAAAAGAACAGGCTCACCACAAACAGGAATACGGAGGCCAGCATGGGCATGGAGATAATGAGCTACTATCAGCCTCCCTGCCTCGGCCACCGCCAATGCTCATTAGAGCCTTGGTGACGGGCAGGAGAGTTGAATGCACTCAGTCAAGTGGTTCTCCGCTCTTCCACAGAGAAAACTGTCTTCATATTCAAAATGAGAGAGAAAGAATCAACAGTAAAAATATTTGAACAATCTATTCAAACACCTTGTGGATTGTACTGGAGGCAGGCGGCCAGAGAGCAGTTGTTGAGAATGGGCAATGAAGAGATGGCAAAGACTCGCAGGCAGTTCAGTGGGCTTTTTTTTGTCATAGACTGCCAAAATGGCTTTGATTTACTGAGGGACCTATTGATAATTAATTGTATCATCTGTTTCCTCCTCCACTCAAGCCAAGAAAAGCAAACCCCAACTCTTCATCAGAGGCCCGGGCACAATTCATACCATCAGAGAGGGTGATTGGACCGATGCTGGCTGTGCAAGCTGTCAGCAGATGGCAGCTAAAACTAAACAACTCTCAGCCCCAAAGACAACACAGACTCATGAGCCCAGAACTTTGCCAAGGTGTGGAAGAAACAATTAATAGTCTACTTATGAATCTACCGCTCTGGAAACTGCTTACCTAATTAAAAAAAAATTGGAAGGTGGGGTGCTTCCTCATGCCTGTCCTCCCCATTAAACTGTAATGGCTGACACAGCAAGCAGTTTTCTGGATTTCATCATTCCTTAATTCAGCCACTTAAATATGGCGTTACATGTTTAGGTTATCGTCTACAGTTTTGGCTGTCCAGAGCTTTGATAGTTCCTGTCTGCCCGCTGTTTCACACAAACACAGATCTCCCACACATCTACGAAGTGGGCGCCGTCTACAGCAAGCTACCGTACATGGCCGTGTATGGAACATACTTTTAGCTCAATAATTCATAATCTTGGAGGGATGCTGAATAATTGAAGTGAACTTGGAGGTCTTTCAGCTCAGCGGAGCTTTGCATGTAGCTGATGGATCTGTGGGATTCAATGCACATTACAGGAGGAGAGGGGAAATATAGTGCTAAGCTGTGTTTCTGTTTTCACTGCACATTCATTGATCAATTATTCAGCTGGGCCCTCTGACTGTGACCTACAGTTCTAAGAAGAGGCCCGAGTCTTCTCAGCCTAAGACGGGTCTGTGACAACGTTTGCTTCTCTTATTGTGCTGTATTTCATGCTCCAGTCCAGCTTGTTCTTGTACAGCGTTTCTCATAAAACATACTCAAACTTCTCTCTGAAACGCTCTCATGTTGTTCAGCTGCGGTGGCCACTACTTCAAATATTACAGTAACCGTCTTTCATCTTTTTAAATGAGTCAAAGTGGCGAGGCTGCTTATGAAATGAGCAGCATGGCCACTTCAGGCAACGTTGTTCTTTCCTTGTTCTCTAGTCTAGGGAAAGAGGTGAAAAATGGGGGGGGGCTTTTAGAGAGCTGGGGGGTCCCCCGATTGAGCGTGGCTTTATCACACAGGCCTTCTCGTGAGTGCTGGATCTTTTAATCAAAGACATTATTTCACAGCAAAACCAGCCTCGCAGCCAACATGACTAGGAGTGTCTAATTAACAAAGAAGAAAAATGCTGCACTCGGGCAAAGTCCCTCAAAACGGCGACCTCCATCACAGCATCCTTACATTCCCCAAGAAAGCTGTTTTTCACAGTCTGGTGAATTTATCTACTATTTTAGCATGTTGAGCAAAACTCAGAGCTTTCTATGCAGACAACAAATGTTGCAAAAAAAAAAGAACTATTATGTTCACTGTAGGACTTGGGAAATGGTGGCGCACGCTCACACTTCTCAGGTATATCTGAAAAGTTCAGAAAGAGCCGTTGGACAAAACTAGAGATTGTTTGCTATGCAGAATCAGCCCTCTGGGATAAGTCGGCATTGTTCAAAGCTCAAATAAAGTAAGTATACCTATTGAGGCCAAAAGACATCCACACTGAATCAGAATAGCCTGATATACAACCATTTAGAGGTCAAGCTGAGCTTTGTCTGCTATGATTTATGATGCACTTGCTCACCTACAGCTGTAGGGGAGAATACATGTCATATAACATTGCTTTGTTAGAAAAACACAGTTTGATACCATTTTGATAGATGGATTTGAAGTTACCCGGGCTTTCTGACATGAGCTGAGTGTGTTTTAGACAGAGGTGTTTAATCTTCATCCTGACTGGTAGGCTCCTTACGTCCCCTGAGCTCCTTGTTTTCCTGTATTGATTAAAATCTGCCCTATCCACCTTCCCAGTGTAAGAACTCCTTCAAAGAAGGCTCAGTGGGATTATTCACTGAGAAAAACTTACCCCAGTCTTTGTTCTACTGGTTGCTCTACCTTGTTCAATGAAGCAAGTCCGTGGGCCAATATCGGTACAGGAAACGTGGACTATGAACAGGCGGTTTGTAGTGAGCCCCTCTGTGACTGTATATCAGGTCATTTATCATAATGCCACATCACAAAGCTTATTTAACTGGAAAGAGAGAAAGCCAAAGGTGACCTTCGTACGGCATGGACAGCTTCCCTGTTATTTCAGTTTGACCCTTGAAGCAGCGGTCTGCACAGAGCAAATGAAGCAGGGATTGAGACCAGGGATTAGTTTGGAAATGAGCCCTGTCCTATCTTTAAACACGGACTGGGTAGCTTACCTCTTATCTTTTTTTCATTGTTGCCTGGGCTGAGGAAATAATTTGAACACACACATTCACAGGTCTGTGGGTATGTTCTACAAAGGTATGATGGCAACAACCACTTAATTCGTGATTAGGGCTTTATTCAAAGGCGTGTTTATTCTCCCAGGAATTCATTAGATCCAGAAGCTGCTTCCTTTTTTTTTTTTCCTTTCCTGCGACTCATTCCCCCAGTGAGGTGATTTAATGCTAGTCTCTAGGTGATAAAAACTGAAGAGCATGACCACAAATACACTGAATACATTAGCTCTTTTTTCCTACCAAACACAAGGAAGGGTTATTCTATCATGCAAATTACCCAGTACCAGCACATTTCTCTTGCGTCTCATTCCACAGACATTAAATTATTTTAGGTTTAGTGTCAGGTGACTTACCTGTGTTGTTTTAATGTTGCCATTGAAAAAAGTGCTGTTGTTGTGGCAGGTAAAATTATTTAAAAAACATTCTGTGCCATTAACTTTCCACAACTTCGAATTGTAATTTATAATATTTTAAAGATTCTCATTTTACTTAAAAGATGTTTGACTGGCAGATATGTAACGAGAATTAATCTGAGACAATACTAGAAAATTGTGAGCATCTGTATTGGGATGAGGACTGAGCCAATCTTTATGGACGGCTTCAGGTAACGCTGAATAAATAAAATCGTCAAATTGGAAGTTCATTTAAAGCTGAGCAGAGTGTCAAAATAGATTTTGTAACAACATGCTAACGTTGTGCGACTTACAAAGCCAATAAGAGTTTTCACCACAATAACATCAGAACTCAGCATTTTTCTGTAGTTAAAAATAAAATCATTGCTTTTTTATCGTTTTATATCATTGTGTGAATTTCCAATTTAGCAGAGCCCAACAAACCTGTTCATGGAGCTTAAACACAAGTTAATCTCACGGCCCTTTGACCGAACTTGAATTGGAAAAAAAAAAGCTTCCAGGACTCTGAACCCGCAGCTGCACAGCATGCATATCCTGGTATGACTAGTGAACATCCCATATGTAATCTATTTCTGTATGAAAATACGCACACATCCAAGAGGAGCATATGGGAAAGCAATTATTTCTCACATAATGCAATGTAGTAAATTTCTAAAGTGTAATTACAATGGGAAAGACTAAATTCAAGAACAGAATGTTTGGGGCCATGTTTGTGACTTGGGACCGTGACGCGCTGCAGCTGCTGAATTCAATGAGGAACTTTCATCAGTTGATGGAATTTCTTCTCTTTCCTTCTTCCTCCTTTTGGTGAGCATCATTATAAACTCAAACTATAAGCTGTTATGTGTACACGACATTTTGAAACCAACAAACTTAATTTTCAATTCCAGTCAAGATCAAAAAGTCACTTGATGTGTCACACTGAGTTAAAGAAAAAAACGTATATGAAATGAATGTCATATATATTTATTTTTGATGTCAAATGGTCCACTCTATATGTGCATCACATAGTGTGCACAGTTTCACATGTGTTTCAACCCAGATACAGAATATACTCTGCAATATTAACAGACTTCTTTATAGCTGTAGACAGCTTGAGGGTAATATTGATAACATCAACAATCCAATCAGAATGTTATGCAGTGCTTTTTTTGTTGTTGTTGGTTTGCACAAAAATAATTCTCTAAATATTGTTACAGTAACTTTGAAGTTTCTTTGCACCTGTACAGGATGAGAGCCTATATGGTTGATGAGTGTGCTGTGAAGGCTGTGTTTCCAGACGGCTTTGAGTTGAGCTGCAGTGCACCATCTGTAGCGGCCGAGGGGACAACTGTTGCTCATTAAATTAGCCAGTTCCATCATCCTGATGCATCAGAGGAAGACCTAGGATCTCTGTGACCTTTCTCTCCCCTACAACCAAGCTCTTTCCTTCACTAATATAGATGCAAACTCAAGTAGGTCAAACACCAGGTATAAATCTTCCTTGGCAAGCCGCTGCGGCGTTTGCCAGGTATGCACTGCAGGCTGGCATGACGGACTGTGAGTGGAGGTGTGGCTCAAGGATGAAGTGGGCACGTTGGTGCTGCTGCCAGCAGGCTGGGACCAGCTTGCCGCTGGCCGAAGGGTTTGCCTCCTACATGGGGACCAGTTGGCTACTACAATGTGTTTCTTAAAAGAGATATTTGTTATGAGAATCAAGCTGACGGTGCATTTATGTAAACAGTCGGGAATATAGTGAGCAGGTTCTAAGGTTTCAGGAAACTAAAACTCCTAAAACAACAACATATGGATTTTCTTTACTTATGCAGCATTAGCAGGAGTAAGGTCAAGCTATGAATATGTTTATTTTTTTACGAACTTTTATACTAGTTATACAGTTTATTAATGCAGCCAACTGACGTTTTACTGTAGACAGAGAGGTCCTGCCCTAACTGGGTTATAGTATAACAATGAAGTGAATGTCTTGTGTGATTCAAAATCCTACAGAACACACTACAGAATAGGTGGTGATACCCATTCAACAGCAAAACCTTTCTAAAATGTTCTCTTTTTAAGGATACTTTCAACAAACCTTCTCTACAGTGATTTTTAAATTGTACCTGCTGATTTAACCAGACAACCAGCTGATCAGCTAATGAGCCAGAATAGTTTGATGACACAAGCTAATTAAAAATTTAAATGGGGAATGTGCTGTAAATGCTACAATGCTGAAGGTGTTGCGTGCTGCACCCATGTGACTGTGAGATTGCCAGTAAATGCCCGACTATAATCATATTCCTGTACCAATGTTCACAATGTTTTCAGTTTACTATTCAGACATACCTGTTCGACCACAACACCACACATAATGGTGAAATGACAAATGAAAAGGACTGAAAGGGACAGAAAGACATTTTTCTTCTTAAAGCGTTTCAAAGGAAAAGCGCCTTTCTGTCATTTCCTTGTTGTCTCGTGTCACTCTTGTTGAAAAACCTGCATTAGTGATGCCTCAAAGTGGTCTGTGCACACTGGCCTTTCTTGCACACACACACACACACACACACACACACACACCGTCTATGTAGTCTTAAATTTCCAAACCTCTCTGGGAAAACTCACACCTGTGGCAAATTCATTCTCCCCCTCTCCTCTGTTACACTTACGCTGAGGCACACAACAGGGCCCTCAGTGGTGTATATGGTAATGCTATTTGAAAAAGTAGTGAGCTGTCTTCACCTCAAACTTACAGACTTTCTTCAGTAACTAAGGAAAGGAGCAAAAACCCCAAATTCATATTTCTAAGCTATTAATTTGGAAATGCATTTTTTTGTATTTTACTTACAGTGGTAAAATCAATGTGTTTTTCCTACAAAATTGTAGTGCTGCAGAGGAGGCGATGCATTTACGAGCAAAATGATAAATACATCCTTAGTCATGTTGCACGTCTTTCTTGATCCACCAAGATCTGCAAGCATCGGACAGCATAAGCCTGCGTGTTGTCTAATGCCAGGGCAAGTGCAACAGGCTGCAGTTGCAAATTCTGACCATCAGTCCACAGCGTTGCTATTGTGTCAAGTTACCACATAAAGCAAGACGGGTACTTATAAAAATAGGGTCATGGAAGGAACACGTTGTTATAGCCTACATGTAAATGGTCACCGTTAAAAATGAGTTCAGGCTAAATAAATGCGTGCTGGGGATACTGACAGTCTTGGTGCTGCTGTGCAGGTACTGGACACCAGCAAATTAATATTTGTCTCGTGACAGCCTGTGGATAATGAGCAGTTTTGGTGAAACAGGTCTTTATAGCAGTTTTTAAGCCTCCGTGCCAGCGACCTCTGTGGCCGGAGGCATTGTGTTTTCATGTAATGGCTACCTGAGCAGAGAATGAAGTCGCTCTCCCTCTGTGTGTGTTGTTATCTGAGCTTCTCCGTGCTTTATTGACATAGCCGGGCCGGCTGTGCGTACTTTTAGTGCATGTCAGTGTATGTTAGCGCATGTGGGCATGGTCGCCTCTCTGCACTGCTCTCATACAGCAGTTATAGCCGGTAATGCCATCCCGACCGACAGCGTAGCATGAACCCTCCGGTTCCCCCTGTTGTAAACACTGTTAAATCTGTCAGCACTTGTCTTTCACTGTTAGCATTGTTCAACTGTAAGCTATCAAATAAATGCATAAAATGCCCTAAAAGGGTACAAAGAAAAAAAACATGTGAAGTACTTTCTTACACTTTCAAAATATGTAGTTTCATAATATGTAATATTACCAGGGGATGACATTGACCAGCCAGAATCTAATATTTCTTAAAAGACAAAAATCTGTCAAATATATTAACAACTCAAACACGCAGTAATACACTAACATATATAGAAGCCCAATAAACAAAGATTTCCTCCCTTTTATGTGTCTGAAGAACTTCAGAATGAAACACTGACACCAATAAAACATGTCTTGAGAAGTGCTCCCTGAGTTTCAGAGGTTGAGGAGAGTTAGCGGAGGTTGCTGTGCTTAGCCAGTATAAAAAATGGAGGCCTGTATTGAGTTTGTAGGCCTGCAGCTCCAGGCATCGGTGATAAATCCACCTGTGAGAGAGCTTGTATCAGACAGGCCCAGGCCACTGGCAGATAAATCGACTGCCCCGTGCCCTGACTGGGAGACGCACCCCTGTGGGCTTCCCTGCCGCTGAGAGTTATATTTCCAGCTCTGTCCCTCATAGGTTGGAGCAGCGCTTCAGGGTACGAGCAAGCTAAATGAAACACTAATGCACCAAGTTTCCCATCAGAAATTTCCATAATTCATTTCCACACATTTCCTTGACAGCACACTGTGGGATTTGAGGGAGGGGCTGGGAATCTAAATGTACCAGCTGCGTGAAAAGAGGTGTCTGATCAACAGCTCAGTGGCTAGGGCCTTATGGTGAAAGCCAGCCACCTGACTTTACAGGTGTACTCCCTATCTTTCTAAAAGGCAGGGGTTTCTTTTTCACCAGAGTGCAGGCAGACTAAGTATAGTCAGAATGTGCTCTGTCTCCTCCCTCGTTCTCTTTGGATTTAGAGTTTATACAGTTGAGAAAATCTATTATTTTACGTTTTGCATTTCCAAAAAATCCCCTTTCTCAGCCATTTCATTATCAATAAATAAGCCAGATTCTGCTCGTTCATTCAGCGCTTCAATCTATGTTGAATGATTTGAGAGGCTTAAAACTGCTTCAGCAGTTCTCTTTGTGTTCCTGGTTAAATATTTCCCTCCAGTGTGTTTTTGTTGCTGTTAAACTACTTACTAAAACTATTTGTTCTCTGGAATAATAATTCTGTTTTAGATTGTAGAGCAATGATGATATTACTTTTGATGTTGTTCTTTCAGACCAAAGGCTGTTTGTGTCTGTTGGTCTATTGAACCATCAGACTATGATGTCCAATATAACATTCTGCTCAAAAAGTTCACAAAATGTTTCATAAAAGGCCATTTTCAAGACCTTTCAGAACTGTAGCTGTCGCTCACTCTTTGTTCATGGATTATTACATTTGTATTCAGTCAGAAATAATGTTAAATAATGGTGAAAGTAAATTACCCTTTTTAGACTTCCAAACATGTAATGCAAATGCAAATTGAAAATCACTAATAATGTGTTCTATAACAGTAATATTAAAGATGGGTACAAAATCCTCCAAGAATAATGGAGCAGTAATGAGGCTTTGCAAGCTTTGTTGGATGGAGAACAAATGGTTTGTACCAACAGTGTTTAGAACACAGAAATAGTCTGAACACCAGGTGCTGTAGAACAATATTCCCTGCAGTGTGATGAATTGGTTGACTAAAGAGGGTATTCATCCAAAAGCACCATAGTCTGCAATATGTGATTGCTAAACCTGACACAGTCGAAGAGAAATGGCATGTTCTAACAACTTGCAATACATCAACCGTTTTCTGAAAGATTATAATGACACAGCTCTGTTTCACAGTGTCAAGAGCAAACAAAATAATATTTTCATCTCAACAAGCCTCACTGTCATCTCAAATGTACAGTATCAAAACCAAAATAGTAGAACAAGTGTTATGGATGATGGGATGTCACTAAAATGACATGTTTCTTGTGCCAAAGCCACAAACTTTAAGCATTCCATTGTCTAAAAAACAATCCTAATAGTCTTTTTTCCTGCGTTAGTAAAAAAAAAAGAAAAACAATCCTCCAGGGGAGCTTTTGCCCGAGGTAAGACACAGGTGGATGGAGCCCAGAGCAGGGTCACAGTAAAGATTTATACTATGTACAAAGTAAAGAACAGAAGAAAAATGGCTGTTCATGTAGCGTCTCAGTGAAGCGAGTGAAACAGCTGTTCACGGAGTGAGGAAGTGGTCAGGTAAGACAGGCCTGGAAATAATAATCACAGGCCCATCTGCTGACCTGGGACTGCATGGCCCCCGGGCTCCCAGCACAGGCCCTCCGTATGGAGCGCAGCACAGCCCTCGCCCCAGGAAACCTGGCCACGCCGCACTAGGCTGCTGACACTGCCACATGCTCTCTTTCTGTGGCCGAGCTAGCGTGTGTACTCTGTGTCTATATGATACACTCAAGTTAAGGTGCCACTGCAGATACTATCTATAACAAACTGACTGCTGTTAAATGTAGTGTACTAGGATCCTATTTATACTGTATGTGCACCTCAGGGAGGATGTTTAAACTTAAAGGAACAAAGGATCCCAAACAAACCTCTGTTATGGGTGGTGATGATGAGGATGATGAATTGTTGTTTTATCATACGTTCCATTTAAAGAAACGGATACATTAGGTATGAGGACAAAAGTTTGAGAGCAAAATGACCAACAACAGGGGATCAAGGGCCAGTCTCGTACCAACTGCCAAACTAGTTTATTCTGATCATTAATTTAGTGACTAATAGCAGTGTAAGATGGCATTTTAATGTACCGTTGGATTAAAACACATTTATCATATTAGAGAGCATATCAGTGATTTCCTGGCTGTGCATCCTTGATGGTTTCTCCAGGAACAAATCAATATTGTGCTGTAATTGAGCGATGAGGAGGGTGAGAAGTGTGAACAGCCTAATCATAATTAAAGAGCGGGCTGCTGAACATGAGGGTGAACTAAGGCTCTGAAAGATATAACAGTGTCAGCAAGAGACGCTGCACCAAAATGCAACAACTTTCCTGTGTTGTCTGAACTTACATCAGAGACTAAATTAAAAAAAGATCCAAGCTACAATCACCCACCTTGGAAATACTGAAAACACAGTTCTGAAGTAGAGAGCAAGTTCAGGCTGCAACAACGACAAACCCTCCATTGATGGAACGTGTATAATGGGTGACGACATGGAATCAAAGGGAATTGATATATCGTGTTATCCTGCAGTGCTATACACACAATATTAAGACCAATCATAATTAGTCCCCATATTCACATAACAGTCTGAAATGGGATGCAGATAAACTTCAAAACCACTAAAAGACAGCAGATGCTTCCTCAAATCCACCTGCTCACACTTAAAGCAAACGCACATAAACAAGCTCCCACTTAATCACTCTCTCTCTTCCTTTCTGGCTCTCTCACACAAGCACGCACACATCACACACACACACATGCTTTGCTCTATGACACATCGTCAAAGCACGCAACACAAAAGCACCTTTAATGTATTGGAAGAAAAGTGGTAAACAGATTTGCATCAGTACCCCACATTATCTGCTGACACCCAGAACTGATTTGTTTTATGCACACTTGGCCTTGAAGTTTGCAAGCAGGTTGTCAGTGATGATAGAATTGAGGTAAATGGTGTAGACTGAGAAAACAACAACTTTGCTGAGGTCCCCACTTTGAGTTGGAAGGCAAACTGCTTAACGCAAAAGGCAATTTTAATTGTATCGATTCAGCCATACAAATGTAGAATTCTCTTCTCGAAAGTGTGCGAGTCAGCACACTTTCTGTCTTCTAATGCAACCAAAAGGAGCTAGTTTATTTTGTAAAGCCTCTCAACCCAAGTAGACAGCACACAATCATAGGATGGGGTTTTAATTTCGCATGATCCAACACAATGCTCAAAAGTTATTTGACAGAATAAAAAGTGCAGATTGTTCAAAGCCCTTTTTAAATATGATCAGCATTGCAAAATGCAAACAGCAAGATAAATATGTATTTTTGCAGTTGCAATTTTATGTCATTTGTCAGGTGGGAAATAGAAAAGTGGCCTTTTTTCCTCTTTTAATAGCTGAAAAACATTCTTTTGTTGTGGAACAACTGAAGACATTTTAAAGATGCCAGAATTTTTTTTTACAAAAGCTGAACACAAAACCTACAATTATGACTTCCATCTGAACAACTCCTTGTGCATTATGGAAAATTGTATTCCTAGTTTTCAGCTGTAAATTATTTTAACATTCATCGGCTGTTTGAGACTCAAATGCGATTCAAATCCCAATAATATATGCATTATTTTTATTCCATATTTTGTGTCAGATGGTTGCTCGACCAGGGAATAGCTTAATGTAAAGATACAATCATGACAAATGATTGCCCTAGCAACTAACACTCAACAGGAGTCACAGAATAATCAAATATCATAAACTGCTCTTGTATTTAGTTATTATACCTTGATACAGATGAGACATTGTACATTTTTTCTTTTTTTATTGTGAGTTTGTCTTTAAGAATTTATATTCTGATGAAAACATAATAAAAATAGATATCTGATTAGTAGACACATGATTTATATCAGCCAAAAGTACCAGCAGGCCTCTAAGATTACTTGATACTATTTAAATTTGACTGCAAATTAACAATTTATGAATTTAAAAGGACAAGTGAAAATGTTAAACTTCATGTTTATTGCTTGTACAAATACAAATGAGCACAGCCACTGTAAAATGTTTTGATTTATTAATGATCATATTAAACAAAAAAGAAACACTGTCATAGTTTTACAATTCATGAACAAATCAGTTATTTCACAATGAAACAGTAGGTAACAACATTTTGATTTTGTAAGGCATTTGACACCCTGTTTGGATTGTTTTTTTGTGTGCTTTTGTGCATTTGTTTATAAGTGCGAACTGCATAGCATGCAAACCCTTTGTTTACACACACAGCCTATCTGACCATATGAGGCTGCCTTACATTGACATGTAGATGACAGGCTCGGTCTGATGGGGATGGTCATTTCCCAGGTAGATCTGGGCAAACTGTGAGGGATGGGTTCGGTGTGGCTGTCACAAGACATTACCAGACAGCACATACAGTACTGTGATGCTCCACACACACACCACAAGCCCATGAAGATGATCACATTTGATACACAGATGACATTCTTTCCCTGCTGTGACAACACGGGCTCATTTTTCTGCTCTGACATCCGTTGCTGTGTGGGTGTTATTCAAGTCAAATCTATCATTTTAATGGAGAAGTAGTCAGACCTGAGGATTATTTGAGGGATAAATATATCATCGTCTGTTCGTTCGGGATCGACCGAATGTCATTGGGCCCAGACTAACTCTTTCAAGACGGATGCCTTAAGATGCTGTAAGGCACACAGATGCAATAGGCCGCATACCATAAAAAACATTGAGTGAACAAGAGTAGCAAGCTGTAGAAACATTTGCATAGGCTCTGATAACAGGCTCTTTAACATAACCGCAGAAGGATAATGAACAGGGTAATTATGTTATCCTTAGTGAGTACAAAGAAACAATAGACCCATCAATTAAAAATCCTCAGGACTGCTCTTGTTTAGAGCCATGAGTGCAACAAAGAGAATTGTCCACCATGATTTTAGCTTTTTGTAAATGTCTTTAGCACAGTAGATCTGATGATACTCCAATTTACCAGTAACCAGTGCACAGGGGCACAATGGAGAATCCCAGCATATTGCTTAAACCATGGTCTCTGAAAGCACCACTAATTGCATCTGGGATTTGGTTATCCAATCCCACAGTGCATTGCAGCCGGGCGAGGAGCAGGGGGGTGAATTAGAGGCTGGCAGGGTGAAGCTTCTGCTTGCTGAAGCCTTGACAGTGCTTTGTACTGAATGATTGTTCTCCAGACAGCTGACGGAGGTAGCGGCGCACGCAGAGTTGTTTGAAAGCCCAAAAGGATATGCGGCTGCATCATCAAAGTCCAGCAAGTCTTCCATGTGTCAGGGAGAGATTAAGCTCTTCCAGAGAGGGCAACGCCTCTGATCACTCTATTCAATCGATGGGATTTGAATAAAGGAATAAAAGATCAGGCATTGTGTATCTGGGTGCTGTGCAACCGCTGGATAGGATTAAGGCACGTTGGAGCTGTAGTGACAGACGCCATCAATCACAAGTTCCCTACACTAGTTAGCTAAAGTTGATATTAGCCCTAAATAGGACACATCTGTTTGTTGCTGCACACTCTCTGACTTTAATTAATTCTCAAGTCATTTTATTTTTAGGCACGGGTTTTTATTTGTTGCTGCTCCTGTACATGTGCACCAAAAATGTAAATTGCATCCTTCCTTTGCTCACAGTGAGGGGCTCACATACACTGTGATACTGCAAATCAAGCACGCACACACAGGTTCGCATGCACAGCGGAGTACACACACAAGCACACGCACACAAACACAAACAGTACAAAAGTCACTGTGCAAACAAACTTTGGTCTGGTGGTCTGCTTCGGCCTCATTTTCCTGGCTGAGTTCTCGATCATCGCCCAGCGTCTCCTCCACAGGCTGTGTCAGATAATAGCTTCCTTTCTCCACTTTTCAAGAGAGAATGAGTCTATTCCCTGGGAACGGAGTTCAAGGGCAGGGCTGCGTAACCCAGAGAGACAGACTCTTGCCAAGACCTTGGCTTCAGATCCTGGAAATGGCCTAGTGCGTTTTATGCCTGATTTGAACGTGTCCGCCGCACTGACCAGGTGCCCCAACTCTCCCACATCAAGCTGAGGTGTGTTGATCCAGATCAGGTACTTGGACTGTCCTTGCCATCTTAACCTCTAAGTCTAACCCTCCACTAATTGTTCTGACTGTCATCCCCTTGCATCAGAAAAAGCGGTAGTTTCTTGAGTTGTGGTGTGTGTAATACAAACTTAACTTGCTCTGACGATCGCTGATTCTTTCCTCACTATTGTCTTCTCTCTTGTAGCCCAATCCTCTCCTCTTTTTTATCCATCGTGTCACACAGTGGGGCATAATTACTAGAATTCTTTGCCTGGCTATGCTCTCCTATTATTAGCCTAGCGTTTAAGCCCTCTCCCTGGTCAGATGGTCAATGCTTGAGGGCAATATGTCACACTACATGGGCACAAACGGTAGCCAAACAATGCCTATTGTGGACCAGGTGCCATTGCAGTAATACCATTTGGCTACCATTCACTATTGTGGTGCACAGTGCCTGTTGATACAGTACATTAATTGCTAGTGGTTTCAAGCAACCATCTTAATTAATACACCCATGGACAAGGTGTGTGCACTCAACTGTGCATAGAAGCCATTATGACTGTTCTCTGGATTAGCTAGTTGGCATCCTTGAATGACTCATATAAAGACGCAATGACAGAGAGAAGAAATATGACTGCGCCCCGTATAAAAGAACATGCAGTACCATAATTGTAGCATCATTACAATGCTTTTCATCATTATGCAGCATGAGAGAAACGGCCTTTTTTGCAGAGATGTTCTTGGCGATTAAGCCAGCCTCTTTAATGATGTTTTGGAGCTTAGTGTTCACTGAAAAGAATACATTTGATTGGTATTTTTGACATTCAGTCTTCCTTTAATTTTGAAATGATTCCTCTATTTTCAACATAGTATGACTAGCATGGAGTATAAGGTAGTATAAAGCATCAAAAAGTTCTGCACTTCATGCTGCAACAACAGACCCAATTGTTTCTGTTGTTATCCAGTTTAAATGAATCCATACAGCAGACATATGAAACAAGTCTATTGGTTGTTTGTAAGTGAATAATGTGTAAATTATTTGATATATTGATTAATCTTTAAAAAAAAAAAATCCACATAAACAGACAAAAGAGATTATGTTTGCACATTTTTGCTTGATAAATAGTTTTAACTAAAATTGCGATGTATTCCAATCACCCATATCTGGATACCTTTAGTACTAGTGTTAGAGCTTTACAAGCACTGCTATTCATTTAATGGTTTGTTTTCTGATGCTGAGGTTTAGTGGTGACTGTGGATTTTGCGATCCCTCCACAGGCTCTAAAGGTGGAGGTAAAGGTGGGAAAGGGCCTCTCTACGTCCAGGTCAGGCCTCCTGCAACTGCAGCTTGCCTCCTGGATAGGAGCAGCAGACCCCAGTCTCTTTACTTACAGCCCGCTGGAGCAAGAGGTCGACACACACCTGAACCCTCCCCTGCACACAGCGGGCCGCGGGGCCCGGCAACACACAGGACAGCCGACCTGCTTTGACCTCTCCTCTGCTCTGGGCCCCTGGGACCCCGGCCAATAAGCTCAGGGACCACTCACAACCTCTCTGTTAGCACACTGTGCCCCCTCAGCACCTCAGCCGGAGAGCGCTGCACTATTCAGAAACACCCACACACACTCTTAGTACACTGCACACATAAATAAAGGGACACACTCAAACATTATACAGGCATCACATACTGCCTCATGCAAACACAATCTGTCACACACAGCCATGTAGTGCATCTCTCTCTTTCCCCCTCTGCGTCTCTCTCACTCACTCAGGCTCTCTCTCTCTCTCTCTCTCTCTCTCTCTCTCTCTGTCTGTTTCATGTGGAGCCAGGTCGGAGCTCAACATTAAACTGGTGAATATCTCCATCTTGTGGACAATATTAGTTGTATTATGAGCAATGTTGTGGGGCTAATGTTCATTGTCTGTTTGAGTGCCGGTCAGACAGGGTCAGCGCACTGATTCTCTTTATGTTGTTGACTAATACAGGTATCACTCCTTATGTAGGCTGCAGCAACACAAATGGTGGAGGTCTATCAGTGCATCTGTATGGTAAACAGCAATTATTTTCTTGAAATTAGCATGCGAGCCAATTGTGTCTGTTGTAAACAAGGTATGTTCATGTGTGAAATAATTTGTCCACATTCTCAGCTTCCCAGGGTCAAAGAGGCGGCAGGGTGACTTTATCTTGAATGTCACTTTGTTTTTGGTTGGTTAGACAGTACCCTCACTTGGATTGGCTTCTCGGATGAAGGCACAGGTGAGGCCCACAGAGGAGCAGCCCCTCCTCTCCACAGCATTTCCTCTGCTAAAACAGTCCTACATTTTAATATGCAACATCTGTGCCGGGAGAGCCTTCCAAAATGGCTGCTCCTTGGAGGATGACGGTAGAGTCTGCTCAAACTTGGGGTTGGGGCATTTGGTACTGCAAGGTTCTGCACAGATGTTAGCATTCACAATGTCACTCTGTCCTTTGCTTCAGTACCCAGGGAGGTCTATTTTAAGGGAGGGTGGTGTGTTTTCTTCCTTAGTTCCCTGAGATCACTTTATCTGTAACTGTCATTGTAACAATTCTACATAGACTTGTTCAGCCGAACTGGGACCGCTGTCTCTGATCAGTAAGGTATGAAGGAGCTTTCTGCCTGTTAATTTATCATTTGGTCTGGTTTGGTAGCAGTGCAACGAACGCAGAATGGTTCGATGTGGTGGCGAAACACTACAGAGTTGCAGTGCAATACAATACATTGGACAATCAAAATAAAAGCCCTCGAAAAGATAAAGAGAATGGTAAAGGATGCCAGGACAAAGCCACTGCTGTCACCCTGGTCTTTCAGTTGAATTTATAGAGGAACATTAGCTCAGTCGCAGAGAGCCGTGTTTGCGCTGTGCTTTCACAAAGAATTGAAAATATTTTTTGAACGGAGATGCTATGACCTAAAGGCTGCTTGTCGGTCGGATTATTCAAGTGATTCTCAAACAAGACTCTAGACAAGGCTGCAAAGAATCAGGGAGGGAAAGAAGGGACCAAAAGGGAGAAAAAGCGAAAGCAAGGAGAGGGACATGTAGAGTGCCTAATGCATCGCTTACACAAAGAAGATGTTCATATTTAATGCTCATCATTAAGGCAGGGTTTGAGCATGGAAGACGCTTCAGCTATTTTCCCACACCCCTTGAGCCAAGTCCTTGTGACAGCCCTCCACTGCATCCCGGCAAATTATCCGCATGAGCTGCGGCGAACAAAAACAGCCCAGTGCGGGGGAAGTGAGGCCCAGCCTCAGCTCCACTCCTGTGATGGGGAGACACGTCACTTTGCATCAGCTCCAGCCCTCCAAACAATCATCTGCAAGTGAGGAGAACAAGACCACTCCATGGGGAGAGGACAGTTGAAGAGAACAAGGCAGATAAGAATAAAAGAGATAAGAAGTGGGAATGCTGAAAAGGAGAGAGGCGGGTGAGAAGAGTGTTGAGGCTTTACGAGACACTTTAGTGTTCCCTGGGTGAAGTCAATGCTATTAACTAGCAGCGCCACGATACTGATTTCTTTAAAATGTTTTGGCAACATGAATTACCATAGCCTTGGGCTTTAAACCGCATGACAAATGAATAATTTAGATTGGCTAAGTGAATACTGAATTCACCTGAGCATACATGTGCTCTAGGTATGAAAAGAAATAATTAGCCACACAACAAATACTTGCAGCATATCAACATATATGCTCATAATAAAAATATCACAAAAAATTTCACTACAGATATTTGATCCTCTAACTTGGGAAATGTAGGATGTGCCTTGCTAGTTTCAGCCGGTGGTTGGTGCTAAACAACCCAGTGTTAAACAGAGTCAGGGCACTCTCTGCTGGACATTGCTAAGTTTGCAGGACCTGTGATCTACTAGAGGTAGATTCTGTGGGCATTTTTGCAAACCTCAGTTTAGATGTTTAGAAAAGTACAGACGCCTATATGGCCTCTTTCTCAAGGATATATCCCGATGGCCAAGGAGACAAGAGAAAAATTGAGTTACACCAAAATAAACCTGTCTTCCAAGATGCATGTGCTCCAAGCCCAAATTGGCCTATTTAAAGGCATAACCATAGACAGCCTTTGAATAATATTGACTTGCAAACTATGCTGAGGTCAAGGACAGGAAGCGACACCACATTAGTTGGCACAAGAGTGATGGAAAGTAAACCAGACACATTTAGGACCGGTGCAAAGTAAAAAGTCAAGCACTCTGCTATTTTTACAAATAATGAATGATTGGGTTTCTGGAAAGAAGAAAATAAGCTCACAAAAAAACACATAACTATGTGGTAGTATTTGGTAGTAAAATTCAATCAATGTTTTTATACGTATTTGCCATGTTTAAGAATTCAATTTCATATTTAAAAAGAATTAGTTACATTCTTTTCTTTTTTAACAGTAGATTTCTGCATCATTAATCTTTTACTCATATAATTGTGGTGATGCTATTTTTGCAGGCTCTAATGGTCACAAGAATGATGTGCTTAAGAGGATAAAAATATTGCAGCAAGCTGCAAAGGCTTTATATGGTACTAAGTGAGGAACCTTTTGTTGTCTTTTGTGATACTAAATGTGATGTAATGTGATGTGTTTTCATATCTTTAGGAATATAAGAATTAAGTGAGTTTATAATCGTTGACACATGAAAACTAGTAACTTAAACCACCAGTAAAACAATTATTATTTTTAAAGCAATAATAAAAAGTTTTTACACTAACATTTTCATTGACCAACAGCACTTCAAAAAGACATGTTAAGTGTCAAATAATCTATTGTATTATATTGTAATAATCTATATTTTTTTATTCCTAGAAAGCCTAATGATACTCAAGCACTGGTCCAGTATTTATTGAACACACACAGAGTACGTGCAGGCTGTCTGTCTGAATCATTGCTCTCTTGCTGCAAACTACTCTGTACAGCAGAGCACACTATCCATATTCATGTGATTTTTGCCGGAAGGCATTGGTGTCTACTAAAAATAGCATGGTGAGAGAAAGGGTCTCACACTGTGTATCCTAACATTCATGAGCCCAGTCCCTGTGATTGGGTGTAAACAAGTGTCTCTTTGCCGAGACCATACTTCATGTTGTCGAGTAAACACTTGTAAATAATTGCTGTCGGCCAGAATAAAGAGATATTCGTGGTGGATGCCGTAAATCAACAGAGTCATGCATTTCCCATTTTCTTTTATTTGTTTGCACACCTCAATAAAGAGATCTCTAGTGGTTGGTGTATTTGTGTGAAGGGGTTATGCTGGTACATGTCCATTACTGTCTGTGTGTATGAGTGTGCATGTAGTATTTGTGTGAATCCTAGAGCAGACGTGACTGTACATGGAGTCGGTTTTGTGTAGGGGTGAAATAAGCAAGTCTAACTGAGGTAAAGTGGTAATAGTCAAGCTTTTAAAAAAAATATTTGGTGGGTAGTGAGAGTACATTTAAACCCCCATTACGAGTGCCTGGTGTTCTAGCTTTCCACAAAGACAAATTGGTTTTGGTTCAGACTGAGTTGAGGTAGTATCACCAGCAGATGGCGGCATACATCAAGCTGCTGTTGACGCGCAAACTACCTGCTAACAACATCATACTGGTTTTCACAGTAGTGATACAATTCCTCACGGAAAGTGCCAAATACTAAATAGACTAAGACATTTCAATGCACCAATTTTACTTTTTCAGCGATACCTGGGCTTTGGTTATTGGACAATACTGAGTACCTATCCAATAGTGTTTAGTTGATAAGCTGTTTGCCTCACAGTGTGGAGGTTGACTGGGATCTTTCTTTTATGTTTAAAGCAACATCAGGCTTGCCTTAAACATTACTTTCTTATCTTTGTAAACCAAAATGTAACAAATAAATACATAGATATAAATGTGCTGAAATGCTATTATTATTATTATTGAAATAATCAATCGTACACCAGCAACAAAAGAGAATTTGAAGATAGAAATGACAGAAATGACAGTGCTGAAAAAAAAAGTTTAATTCATGAAACCAAGTTGAATCATGACCTTAAAATCTAAAGTCATATTTAATTGTGAATTTGGTGAATCGTGACACCCTCAATAAACATCACATTCTACTATTAGCTTGGTTCTTGATCAGTCAAATGTACTCAGATGTAACTAACAACAAAGGCAATTGCCACTAAGAATGTGTAAAGGAAACATTCTTGGTGGTAATTTGCTATTCTGAGCCAAATACTTTACATACAGATATTCTTGGACTAAAAGGAAGTGTGTTGAAGTGTATGCTGGCCCATACTAATGGGGTGCAGGTCATTTCCTTTTTGAAGACGTAAAAGGTGCCTGAGGCTGTACTCTGGCTTCACTAAAACCGGACATGGAAACTGTGACAATGTGTATGTGAGCGTGGGAGAATGAAGAGGTGGCTGTGTGGGTTTGTATTGGCTGAAAATGATCAATCAGACATGAGAAGGATGTATTTTGTATTGAACTCTTTCAAGTTAAGGACCCTTTTCACCTAAAGCAAGATACACTAATGTTGTAAAATGAAAATAATATCCCAGTATATCACAGTTTGTTTGTTTTTTGCATGACTGGGCCTTAAAACATGTTTAATCTGGCTTATTCTAAAATCTGGAGTACATAGAATATTAAAAAAAGCAAACATTTTAATGTCATCATATATATATATATAATGACTGTAGGGTTCGCTTGGCCTCACAAAATTAAACAATATATGAAGAGATTAGAATGCATAAAACTGTTGCAGAATGTTAGCAATTACAATTGTGCAAACTGCAACAAAGTCAAAAAGTAGAGCTTAAAAACAAATAAGTTAGATATACCAACGACTTTCTTTTCAAAACAAAATATTTTCAGATAATTGTATAAGCACTATAAATTGAGTAAACCATGAGTGAGAAAGCTACGCAGTTAATAGGGTTTCCTCTCAATGCACTCAAAGTTTCACCACACGCAGCGCTCTTCAAAACTTTTCTCCAATAAGGCGGTCTATGAACATTTTGTATCATATCGGAAATTATAACTGTTATACCAAATGAATAGGTATACCTCCCAGTACTAATCTGACCTTTATTTTAGTCAGTAAGACAGCTGTGGAATAAGCAATGCTAATAGTGTCACTGTGACTAAAGTTGCAAGTTTCATTTGTCTTTTCAAAGACCAGCTAGGTCACTGACACATGATTTGTATGTGGACAATTCTAAGACATTATGAGATTTTGGGTCAAATACAAAAACCCTATACAATATATACAATATAAAATGTGCAAGTGTAACAACAGACAATCTCCCTATTTTTACCAACAAAATTAACACTAATTAGTGATAACTTATATGATGACCTGCTGCCAATGACAATTGTCATTTCATCCAATGAAAGTAATGATGAGTGCTGGCTTGAAATTATGTTTTGTAAGGAATTTATAAGGAAGTGAAAGGAGAGATAACAGATTTTTTAGCTTCAGAGTTAAGTTAGTAAGTTAACCTTTATTCTAGCCGATCTATTACAACATGTCCCGATCAGCTCAGGACATCTCTATGATAAAGTAATCTCACTACTAACTGCCTTTTATCAGCGATTTTAACTCCAAAATGTGTGTTCACGCAACTGAAGCTTTCACCATGACAATGTTCTGCATGCATAAATATGGATCGCACATACATACATACATACACACACACACACACACACACACACACACACACACACACACACACACACACACACTTACCCTCTCCCTGAACTGTAGCTCTGACATGTGTACAGACACATGCAGCCTCACATGGTGAGAAACATGTGCCCTGCTGAGATCTAAGCTTTGTGGCCTTTGAAACTCTCGCTTTCAACTCGCTGCATGAAGCAAAGGATGCCATGCTGTGGAAAACATGCACCATTATAGCTCTCTGAGACAAACCAGGAGCAATAATTCACCAACTTAATCAATTGCGGTTTTGATCAGAGAGGCAAATTAGTGATTAATTTGGCTTTCAGCACGCCTGCATCGCTAATCATAACACTTTTTTCCATTGAGACAATGGAGCAGGGCAGCAAATGAAGCAAATAATTATCCAACACATCACAGATATACAGTGGTGTGGGAAGTGATTTGGCATGGAGGCTTTGTTGTCCTATCAGTCTACAGTCACAGCTGCTTCAGACTCCTTTGGTTAACTTTCCATGCCAAATCAATGTTGCAAAATAATGGGTATGAATATAATAGCACAGGTCACTAGACAGCAACATAACGCATGCAGAAGAGCCACAAAATATCCCAAGCTACAGCAACAGTAGTAGATGAGATGGCTATATTTCACCAATAAATTCGTCAGCAACCTAAAAGCATCATATTGCATGGAAACAATGATCGAAGGGACCACAGGAAAACCAAGCTGAACAACAAGCAAATATTTCACACAAACGTCACCACACAGTTTGAAGACAGCACCTTAGTGGCATAAATGGGCGGTTAGCAAACACCATGACGTTTTCCGCTAGCGGATCAATAAGGTAACCAGCAACACTAGCTTCCTCATATAGCCAAGCATTAAAACACCCACAGAACAGCTAAGGCATGGACTCCAGATATTCAACTTAACACAAAAAGCTATCAAAAGATAAGGTTACTCCTTCTAGATCTTGAAGCATGAATTTAAACAAGTCCGGAAATGTCGGGCCAAAGCACGTTATTCTTCCAAAAAGCAGATCTACAAGCTTGAGCTGTTAACAGGGAAGCTTGCGAGTGAAATGCTGCTTGATTTAGCAGCAGCAGCAAAAAATGATTTGCGCAATTGTGAATTTAACTTTACCGTTGAGCTGGCATAAAAGCTAAGTCGCAGCTAGGAAAGGGTAACCCACAATTTGTGAAAACTTGCAAAAACTCTTGCGAGAACTTGCTGCCAGACGACCATATTAACTGTAACCATTCAAGGTCAATGCCAGGGTTGACATGATGGTTAAAAAGTAAAAACCCACTCTTTCAACTTTCTCCCAACTGCTCACTGTGTGTGTGCATCCTGGACTTTGAAGATCAGATCACAGCATAATGACGGTTGCACACTTTTGACAGCACTTCAAGTCAATCCAAAATTAAGTTTGATACTCCAGCAGAGATGAAAAGTCAAACTCTTTTTTTTATAGTCTGTACAGGATTTTTGACTTTACATCACCTTTTTTGACAAAGAGATCTGAGATAGTTTTATATGGAAAGAAAATGTATGGTAGAAAACATTTTTATGCAATTAACATATTGAGACTGTTTAAACTGTAGGCACTTGCAAAAGTTTCTTTTCCAAAATGGCATATCTATTTTGAAAAGGAAACCATTATTTTAGTTTCATAATACAGTCTAGAGAATGAATGTGTTATCATTGTATTAGTCCCTTGGTGCAAGACATAATTCTGACACTCTGTGACAAGAATACATATTCAAAGATACCTAATTGAAACAGAACTTTGATTGTGGTGGAAAAGCTGCACCCAAGTTCTCAGCTGTCATTTTCATAACCCGCCCCAAGACACCTCAGTCTGTGCAGTCTTAACATCAACAACTGAAGCAACACCTTGCGCTTACAACCAAAGTTGAGACATTTATTAAAGCAGTGTCAGTGCTTCAAAAGCAGCCAATTCTTCCCGCATCAGATTTATTGTAGCTGTTATATTCTCTGACATTGACTACCATGGAAAATGAGGCATATGCTAACTTAAAAGAGCAGTCTCAGAGCTTGAAGCATGAATGTTTCATGGTTTAACTCAGCAGTCTTTGAGACAAACTCTTTCCTCAGAGTCACACGTTGTGAAACACATACACCGCAATGTACCCTTCTCTGTATCAGTCGGTTGCCCAGTAAACCAAGTTGGCAAACAAAGACCCATCACCTGGCTTCCATGTTTGCCCTCGGTTAAATAACGTGACTAGAGGCTGTTGACCATTTGTTATCTGTCCTACCTGATGCATTGTAATATTTACAGCCGTTTTATGGGTCATATGACGGTACAGTTTGTCCATCTACCGGTGTGAATTGATTTTCCAAGTCGGAGGGCTTCAAATTACACAACGCAGAAGATGCAGATGAGCATCTGACCATATAGCCAGTAGTTCAGGCCTTTTCATTAAATGTACACTAAAGTAAGAGACATGTTTCTCCACTTTCTCATTACTTAAGTCCTCCCAGCATTATAAATATTAAGAAATCACCATATACAGGTTTGGGTTGCATCATAGTGCTGGTAAAAGATGAGCTGTAAAAATCCTTTCTGCTCTTTAAATCTGTGAATTGGGAAGAGGGTTTCAACTTTTATGGAGCCGTTTTTAAGGCACTACGATGCTTTAAAATCATAATTAAGCTTTAATGGACTTTTTGGTTCTTCAAAATGCAGCAGAAGAGCCAGTGCGTCATCTAAATGAGACTTGTGTCTCTCCCTGGTTGATTATAATGAACAATTCAATGAATTTGGTGTTTGTGGAACTACCGTGACATTGGATTTCTCCCCTAAAACATGATAATTATGTTGACTAATGATAAAGGATGAGATCATAAATCGACTCTCCGCAAATACACAATTTGCTCTACAGTCCACAACTTTTATAGTATCTCAAAGACAAGGACAAACAAAGTCGAGGTAATCGGGACTGTGAGGCCCCTTTGTGTTAAGGATGTTAGTTGTGTAAGTGGATCATAGAAAGTAGGACAGATAAAATGACACAGACAGACCTAGATGTGTCTCAGCGCCTCTCCCTCTCAGGGAAACTGATCAAGCACCAGACTGTGGGTGGATCGGGCAGACAAAATATACTGACTAATAACCATCACACAATGCAAAGAGCTTTACTCTTAAGTGAGATTATATCTATATGAAAAAAATCATTTAAAAGTATCTGATTTAAGGATAACGAATTAATTAAGTCCCTAGTTAACTAAATAATAACAAATCTTGACACTTGATTATTGGATTTTGGTGTAGAGCTCCTTATGTATCAAATCATTAACTTAATTTTAAACATGATCCATCCACCTTAAATAATTACATGCATGTGCATGTTTGTCTCAGAAAGGCACAGAGTATTCACAAAGAATAATCTAGACTTTTCCTCCCACATCATTTTCGATGCACAGGAAGGATCTATTGACAGCTGGCTTTGGATGCAAGCAGCAGCACGACTGAAGCGGAGATGCATCTGAATCAAACAGACAGGGACAGCCTCTATCAACTTATGTTCGAAATGAAAGCATCTCACACATGAAAGGCAGGATCTCCATGGTTTCCCTTGGAGCTGGGCCACGTTACCATGGGAGTGGAAGGCGCTATAAGGCGAGAGGTAAAAACACAGACAGGCAGGCAGGAAGACAGCATTGTCTTTCATGCACAGTGCCAGATCATGCGCAGTTTATTTTGCCATGAGTTTAAATATGCTCGCTGTTCACAATTGAGCTTTAAAAATAATTGTAAAAGAAACTAGTTGTTTTTTTATATTTCATTTTTGTGTATTTAACCACCATAATTGTGTCAACATGTGTTAATATGGTCTAAAGTTAGCATTAATCAAACAAATCCAGGTATTCCTGAGTCCACCCCACCTGTCACACTAAGCTGTGCCACGGCAGACTGTTTGCTTAACTGTTTAATGGTTATCCAGACAATATTGTGCAAGCCCCATCTTGATTGTCCTAATGCATTTAACCATCTCATCAGCGTGTGCCTTTTCACAAGTGTGATCAGACAAATCACTGGGGGCAACTGATAAATTAACACACAACTGGTGTGTTACACAAGGCCTCATGATGAGTTATTATGAGCTGCCATCTTTTACTGACGTACTGTCAAGATAGCCAGTGATCACACGGCCGTGCTTGTGACTCGTGAGTGATTGCTTAACCTTCATGTGGAGTCTGAGCACCTACCGTGTGAAACTTGTTGAGTTCAAACACCTCGGTTCTGTTTATATAAGTCTGATCAGATGTGAGGAAGTCCAACCTACAGTATGTTTGGTTGTTGTGTACTGAACAGGTCACGCTTGGACTCAGCTCCATACAGTGCCTGAGGCGACTGAGTGGGTGGTGTAACACAGGGCAGGTGCGCAGGCTAAGTGATGAGTCTGCTACGTGCAGATACGGCTCGGTTTGCTCTCGGCTTTATTGTAACTGGGAA
Source organism: Cebidichthys violaceus (assembly GCF_023349555.1). Classification (NCBI taxonomy): domain Eukaryota; kingdom Metazoa; phylum Chordata; class Actinopteri; order Perciformes; family Stichaeidae; genus Cebidichthys; species Cebidichthys violaceus. Next base: position 9,988,624 of record NW_027176483.1, read on the forward strand.
TTTCTATACAGATAACAACATGTTAGGCAGTTACATCAGGTGGATTTTGTGCTATTGTTAAATAGACATTGTAACTGACTAGACAGAGGCACATTGAATGACCTGAATGGTCCCTGGAAATGTCAATAAGTTGGGATATTTTTAGTCAAATCAAATATTCTGAGTAATAAAAATTATTAAGTCACTTTTGTTAGGTCTATCAATCGCCTCAGCACACAAGTTCTGTTGCATTCATTAATTGTAGGCGAAGAACATTGTTAAAAATAACTTTTAACTTCCCTTAATTAAATACTGCAGACTCCAGTGAGTTTGGAGCATCATCCAGTATAAGGCAGTGTGTGTGTATGTGTGTGTGTGTGTGTGTGTGTGTGTGTGTGTGTGTGTGTGTGTGTGTGTGTGTGTGTGTGTGTGTGTGTGTGTGTGTGTCTGTTTCAGTCAGGTCTGGTTTCATCTTACGTGATGTGTCCTCAACACAGACTAATGACGCAGCTAAAATATAACGCATAGCCTGCTCATGACTTCCCTAATCTGGTGCAAAGCTGAAGATTTAAAGCTGTGTTTACCAATTTGAAGAGAGGGGGCATAAACAGCGATGTCATGACCCTGAAACAAATCACTCACCGCATCACTACTGACATCATGGAATATTTTTACCTCTTTTAATCAAGTAATTTGATTAAAGTTGTTTAATATTGCAACCGAAGATCAAATCTGGCTTTTGAAAGGATATAAGTGCAGTATTCTTAACCATGAGAAGACAAAGTCCCTTTTAGTGGTCATCTGCATGTATGCAGTCGATGAGCTCAACCCATTTCCTTATCAACTTATAAAAGACGTTTCTTACTGTTCTACCAATGTTGGACATCAGAAACTTTTGTCCTGAAAACATCATGCCTATATGCAACACGACATCTGAGGGTGATTTTCACAGGACATTTGATTGAGGTGGATAACAAATGAAAAAAAGACCAGCCTAGGTCACTCCAGTTTTAAAAGCAGTTGTTACCCTGCGAACAGTAGAACAGGTGTGGTAAAGGACCTACTGGTGACTAAACATGGTTACAGTAACATTTTACTGTGCATGGTATATGTTTTGGCACACTATAGGAGCCTGGTAAAACAGAAAATGAGATAAGGAAACTGGTTTGAACAGACCCATTTTCTCTGGAAGCTGGAAACGGGCAAGTGAGATATGGTAGGGGAAGGGGAAAGCTTGCATCTCTTAGCATGAGAACATATTCTTTCCAATTCCAAAAAAAAGCAGAGGACAAGCTGATAAGACAAAGCCTCATAGAAGTAGGACATACAGTTTAACGTATCCAAGTATACCACAGCATTGCTAAATGTGGTTGTTGTCAATTCCAGCTCATTACTTTGAAATTGTAAAAGGCATCCTGGTGAATGAAGGTAACCAGGCAACTGTTTTCAGACACTTGAGATTAAGCCAGTGCACTTCCTCTGTTGTGTGTTTGCATTTATGATGCGCAGTTCTGAGGGAGACAGATGTTTCCTACAGATAATATGAAATAAATTCTAGTAATCAGTAGCATTCTTCACACAGCCACATTCTTATATTTCCATTTATCAGTGGTGCCGTATGTTTTTGTTATATTTAAATGGTAGAATATATTAGCGTGTTCTAATCAAACTAGAACTATTGCAGTGTATTTCCTGCTGAAACAGATGTTAGACTTTAATGAAGACTTAATTATCTTATTAGTTATGAAGCAAAAAGCATTTTAGAAAGGGAAGGTGGAATACTTTTATTGGTTGAATGTACAGCGTTACAGCATGACGTCAACACTGAAGATGCACTGCATGTTTTTTTAGGAAGTAGCAGTTTTCAAGGAGGAATATGAATTGCTGACAAGCAGTTATTTGATGCTTTTGCTGGCTAACGTTATTGTATGGGCAGCACCAGCTTGGATCAAGGCCCTAATGCGACTGTAACCAATGTGCTATATAAAACCAACGCTTCTGCTTGTTTGAATGAAGATAGATCAGGGGAAATCCCTCCCCAATCCTATCAGTGGTTGACCAGCAAGGGGAATCAGGGGGAATTCTCATTTATTACAAGGTATTTCACAGCTGAGTCAACATGCAATACAAATGTGTCCAACAGTATCAGCCTCCTCACAGGATCTGGAAACGCATCCTTTTCAGAGAGGTATTTTTATGGGGATGTTTATGTGTTTCTTTGTCAGAAATGAGATGCTCCCATGTATTACACGAACACAAAAGCGTGTGTGTTAGGCCTCGTATTGTTGAAACACAAAACCCTTATTTCCATCAAAACAATTGAAAAGGGATTGCAGGTCTTTGTGGCTACGCTGAATCTGTAGTCCAAAAGGCTTTTTTTCAATGGCACAATCCAAACTGTAAAATTTAGTCAAATGTTTGCATTAAAAAGCATGCATCATCAGAGACATCAAGTTTTCAGAACCAATCTCCCTGCAGCTTATTATAATAACTTTGGTAGAAATAGATATTTATATGTATCTCCTCACATTACTGTATGTTGTTTTGTCATATACTGTATAACCAGCATTTGTCAGTCCCCTATCAGAGCTTTTCTGAGCCCTGAGAAACCTATTAATCTTTAACTAGGATCTATAGTGGCAGCCGGGGCTTTTAAGCCTGATCTTTATTGCTGAAAACAGCAGGATATACGCGCCTGGAGTCTACATTAAGGGCTCCTGCTCTGTTCAGTTGAGTAAACATGTATGTATATTGCACAGAGAGTTGCTGTTTTTTTGTCTTCAATATAAATAGAGTATGTTTTTTTTCTGTAGTTGTCTGAATCAGAAATGGCTGTTTGAGTTCATACACAGTTCAATTCTTCATGTTTTATGCTGCCTATATTATTTTCTAATTCTAGGCCTAATTGATATTTTCATTGAGAGCTGAGGGTAGTTTATTGTAATGCCTGATTTAAGTGTTTTGTAAAAAAAGTCTTGTCACCTAAATGTATGACTATCAAAAAGGAAATAAAATGGAAAAAGGTTTTACTTATTAATATTTACAACAAGTTGTATGAGGATCTGATTTTTTAAAATACATGCTATTCAACTTGTAGAATGTGAGTTTCTCTAACGGCTTCAGTTGTTATTCTGTCCTCATGAAATTTAACAGTAACTTCTGTATCATAGGGGGAGGAAGGCAGATAGAGCTTCTTTTGTGCACTGATTAAAATTATGCATACTCAACTGTGAAATCTCCCCTCTAAGGTTTCTGGTTTCTGGTGATATTTTTAATCATTGGAAAGGTCACGAGAAAACAACAGGCGTAGGAGAAATACGAGATGGCAGTTGTCTGAGGCCGGCTGATGCTGAAGCCACATTAACGCACCATTAGGCTGTAAATTATTGTATTATCACTTTTGTGTTTGTTTGTAAGCAATTATGAGGTGGGGATTATGTTTTCGTTGGTGGTGCATTTGTTTTTCCAAAATTAAGTTGATCCTGGTCATTGAATTCTGACAGTGGATGTGGAGAAAACTGGGTGAACTAATGAAATGAAATGATGTTACAATAAAACATGTTTGCATAGTCTAATTTTGAATTGTATTAAAGACAAACAATGTCAGTGTTTTCCATAATTTAATCATTATAAAAAAATCCTGTTTTACAATACAAAAATGAAAATAAATAATTCAACACATAAGTTAAAAGTTAAGGTAGTCCTTAGGTTTATGATGTCACAATGCTAGAAAGAGGCAAATCACAGTCACCCAGAAGATAGTCTCTTTTCAGGGTGGACATTTTGTTCACCACTTTAAAGCGAAGGGACCGCTGGCTGATGTCTTCCTCTGAGATACTATCAAAGAAGAAATCCTCATTGAAGATCGGATTACGGCTCTTTCTGATGACTGTGCTGCGCTGCTTCTGGACTTTTCCGGGCACCAGAGAGAGGCTGACGCTGCAGTTGATAATCTTGGGGTCTACAGAGAGTGGATAGAGGCCTTCTGCACTGATCAGTCGAACCCGTAGTCTTTGGTTATCCGGGCAGTACTCTGCTGAGAGTCTCAGGCTGCCATCTTTTCCTATGGGTGCCATTCTTTCCTTCATTACTCTCTCTCTGTGCAGAGTCAAGTCCATGGGGAAGATGTTGGGTGGCGCAAGGCTGTAGCTGCTCGGCGGGCCTTCAGCTAACCCGTCTGATGCCCTCCTCATGACATTGGGGCTATTGTCTGTGGAGCTGCCTTCATCTGTGGACAGGGAATTGTTCCTGGACACCATTGCCTTCCTCATGTTCCTTGACAACAGTAGTTCATGGCTCAGTGCTTTGAAGAGGGAAGACTTGGCAGGGCACCTGGTCAGCAGTGGCGAGCTGAAAGGAGAGGATTCTGTAGAGGAAGTCGTATCGCTGTCCAGAGTGGCCTGCCAATTCAGGGTGTATCCCCTCGGGGAAAGCCTGGAGGTCAGGCTGTTAAGGCTGAATGAGGAAGGAGAGGTGGAGGGGGAGACTCTGGAGCACATGCTGGAACGACTCCTTGGCAGCAGCAGGGGAGAGGAGCCAGGATCAGAGTGGAAGAGCGACTCCTTTCTCCTGGTGTGGGGGCTCTCCAGTAAGGTGCAAAAGCCATAGCAGGTCTGAGCTTTGGCCATGTGTGGAAGGGACAAAGCAGCCTGGCTCTGGGGATCAGCATTGGTGGTCTCCTCATCACTGCAGCCATCATAGGGGCACTCATCCACACTCTCCACCTGGATAATGTGTGTGTTCATGGGCTCATAATGTGTCACCTCTATTTCAGGGCTAGCCCTGTCACAGGTAGATGCCTTGATTACGCGCGCTGCTCGGCTCGGCTCCGTGTTCTTCATCTCCTGCAGGGATGGGAATGTTGGGGGGATGCAGAACTCGGGGATGTTGTCGGGGGTGATGACATTAGGACAGAGGGAAATCCTTTTGGGTTTTTCACCTTTTTTTCCAAACATGATGTCACCAATTCTAAAGCTGAGTTCTGCTGATGGGATAGGCAGGTTAGATCTCTCCACTGACACTCGGATCTTCTCCACCACCCACATGGGTCCTCTGGTAGAGATTAGGAAACTCTGTAAAATGGACAAAATGTGTTTGTAAGTTGCTGCATTTTCTTCTGAAACACAAAATAGGATATAAAAGAAAATCATGTCATAATATCTACAATCATAAACTTTGCAAGACGGTTCTCTTACCTTATATTCTGAAGATGTGGAACATCCACAAGGTTGTCCTGAATGGGATGACTGATAGCTCCAGCTAAAAGGCTGTTGTGAGAAATCAGTGAGGCTCTCTAGACAGCAGATAGAGGTTCTCTCTGGTCAGGACCAGCACATCTGTGGTTGTTTGAGAGATGAAAACAGTTTAAATGAAGCAGGAAACAAGTGGATGTAACACCCACCCCCCTGTGCGGCATGAACAGGATCCTCCCTCCCTCCTTAGCCACTGGTTCCCATGGAAATATCCAAACCACAACAGAGCTCACTGTGTAGTGAGATAAGCTTACTTCTTTGAAAGTGACCAACTGCTTTTAAGTAAATGGAAAACTTTCAATTCACGTGTTTGTTTTACATTTATTTAAATGAGTTGGTGTGTATGACCTTTGTTCTCCAAACATAAACGAGGTGATCTGATAAGAAAACAATTCAAAGCAACTTTAGAACAGTTTGAGTGCCTTTACCTCAAAGGTAATAGTTCAAGGGATGAAGCTGGCCTATAGCTTTACTGTGTTTAGGAGAGCTACAGGTCAATCTCCTCATAATGTCTTACTGAAGTCCTTGTCATATTTAAATAAATATGGTATGTGCTATTGGTTGAACCATCTGGTATTAGTATATTGTATATTTGCTTATTTCAGTACTTCATTGACATTTTATCATACTCATTTTCAAAAGAAATATTAAGATCCTGAGGACATTTTTATTGCTACGTCATCACTTCACTTTGAAAATTCTAGATATGACATACAGGAGTCCCAGTCAGACAGCTTCATAGGTCTTCAGCCTTTATTCAAACATTGTCATGTCAGTGCTACCCTCTTGTGGTGGCTCACGAAGCAGGTGTAAAATGAATTATCACCAAAATGCATGAAAGAAAGCCTTCACTGGACCAGCTGTAACTTGGCAGTAACTGCATAATCCCCCAAAAAATTCTTGACACAGACTTAAACATCCATCCATCCATTATCTGTAACCGCTTAACCTATTCAGGGTCATGTGGGGACTGGAGCCAATCCGACAGTGCAACTAAAAAAACAACAAAAAAACTGTGACAGTTCTGCTTATTTTAGTCTTTTTACTGTAAGACTCTAGACTTCTTGACACAGACTTAACCTGACGGATCCAGTACCGGGACAACTGAAAAAGAATCAAATAAACCTGTGCCAGCTCTGCTTGTTTCAGTCTATTTACAGTAAGATGCTAACGCAACAAGGACAGTGTTTTTACTTTTGTCCCCTGGCTTTCCTTCACTCTCCGTTGGAAAGTGAGAAGAGAAAGTGGAGGGATCGTGTAAAAAAGCTCTACTCTGCCCTGGCCAAGGTTCAAGTGGTGTAACTTGGTTACCTTGTGTTACCAGGCAATTAAGGACAGAGTGATGTCAATGCTAACAATATACCAGGAAAGTGTCCTAAATGGGGAACTTCTCAGAAATGTTTATCCAAAATGTTTCAGTCACATCAGTAATTCAAGTGTTCCTCTCAGACATGTTGTACCTCTCAATTCCCACACAATTCCCATGTGTGAATTTGAGGTAAATTAAAAATGTGCTATAAATATTGAAAACTCTATTATTGTTATTATGATTAGAATTAGTATATATATATATATATATATATATATATATATATATATATATATATATTATCAGCATGCATAACTGGCTGGAGGAAATGGTTTACATGTCAAAGTTCATTGTTTGGTTTGCCATCAAGATTTTATGAATTAGTTCAACATTTTCTTTCTGAGAATTAAAAGAGGGGAAGGATGCAAGCAACAAATATCAATGCAGACCAGCGAGACAAATGATCAATCCTCTTCTGATGTTTTCATATGAAATATGAATAATATATATTGATATGTAGTTCATTAATATTGACAGCCCCGATTCCTTTTCGAAGCGTCTGAGTTTGAGTTTATTTTTGCATGGATGCTTGAACATCTCCATTAGGGGGCAGTACATGCCCAGATTAAAAAAATAACAGTACCGAGAGGGAGAGGTTTGTCCGATTGATAGATTCGATACTCTAATCATCACAAACATTAGCAAAAAACTGCAAACCCTACCGAAATTTGCTCATCAAAAAATCCATTAGAGTAGTTGGTTTATGAATTCATCAAGCAGCTTGCGAAAAAAAACTCTTGAAGAGCCATTCTTAAAAAAATAATCCTAACCGGTTACATGTTATTTCCTGGATGCAATTCTTTTGACATGCACTGTATTATTTATTTGCTGCAGATATAATTCCACTTATAGCATGAAAGTCCCTGTGCCATCGATCTATTGTCAAAGTGGGATATGGACTGTCCTACACTAATGGTTGGTTTGCTGAAACATTGTCGGCAGGTGTAGCACAAATTCAAAGCATTTTCAAAATAAGAGACGACTCACTCATTGAAATCATCGTAAAGCGTGTATGCATTTGCATGATCACCAGGTCTATTACTAACATGACTGCTCGTCTGTATCAACCAGCCTACTCTTGAGCCTTCAAACCTATCTTGATCTGACTATATCGATGATTATCAGCGACCATCAGAGACTGTATATGAGGAGGAAACCATGGGTTACTGTGACACCGCTTCCTTTTTTTCGGCGCATAGATATGCGGTCGTTTTCCTTCCCCCCCTCCTCATCTCTCTCCACTGTACGATAAACGAGGAGGGGCTTGATGCCGTGGAGGAGGCAGGCAGGCTGAGCTGACCCGCTTGCGATATGTGTCGCCTAGCCCTACATCCAAACCAGGTCGCATGCATTAACGAGTGACAGACATCAGGTAGGATTTGGCTGTTTTTTTGTTTTTTTAATTCGTTATTGTCTTGTGTGTTTTTTAAACCTGGGCGCTGTTGTTCATGGTGCTGATCCTCCCAAACGGGCTTACTACAGGGAGGCGGACCGCTCGATGTTGGCTCAGCAGAAGCGCTGGAAACATTTCATATAACCAGCCTGCAGACGACCTTTTCACATGATTAGTGTGATGTGTTCCACCTCACCGTCCCCTCGGATTTAACACCAGCCGATTTGCTTCATCTGACGTGTTATTATAAGCCTGTCAAATCTATTTCTCCGCCTAATGTGTGACTGACTGCTTTTGACATTGACAGATAAGAGGTAATATGACGAATGTATCATTGACCTATTTGTTTGTCATTGTTGCTGCACGTTGCATTTTTAGTTCTTGCCGAATTTCGTGCTTAGAAGAAGGCTAAATTAGGCAACTAATGCTGCCCAGCTCCAGCATCCTTTCTGCTCTGCAAAGAAATGTGCTGTGTACAGTAACTTGGACTTGACCTGAATGTTATCTGGATCGGCTCAACATCAAAGCTATGTGGGACTGTAGTGTGCATGCACGGATGCAACCACTGATGATTTACAGTGGGCGGACAGCACTGGGCAGAGCAGGCAGGGGTCGCTCTATAATGGTCAGCTTGGTCCAGTTTTCTAAGACTGCTAAAGCTTGCCAGCCCATTAATTATTGGCCCCATTGATAAGAATCTGCTATTTCATGGATCCCTGTGGGAAAATTCCTACTTTTTACCTGACACCTGCCTGCTTGCTGAGGTCAGAGTGCATGCCCATCTGGCTATACTCGCTCCAAGACCCCAGCAGGGAGGATGTGCATCCCCTGATCGAAGGGCACGACTCCTTAACCGCTAGGCCGCCCTGCTGCCTCATACAGATGTGTGTGTGTGTGTGTGTGGGTGTGTGGGTGTGTGTGTGTGTGTGCTGCACTTGTGTAGAGATATTTTATGAGCAGTGACGTGTTGTCACACAGGTAAAGGGCGTTAAATGTTAACCCAACAAAGTGACTGTACACTGCACACCTCTACAGTGCATATTTTTCCGTGGTTGGTATATAGTACTTTTGTTTGTGGAACAAATATATGGGTGTTGGGCTGACTCGCTATGCCAAACCACATTACCCGTCAGCCTCTTTCAACAATCTCATTACTGAAGAAGCTTTTTTGCTGCTAAGACCATAACTGTTCGAGTCAAACAACCCACCCCACCGCTCTATAGTATAGAGCAGCTGAGCATGTTCTACGAGAGGCATCTTGTACCAATAAGGGTCAATTCAAGGATACTCGTGCCGTGAGGGGGGTTTCAAACCGATATTGAAGAGTGACATGTTATGTCTGAGTGATGTAACTTGAAGAGTCAAGCTGTTTTAGCAGACAGCTGTGATTCTTCATTATTTTATACCGTAAGGCACCGCTCTGGGTGCTAGGGGCTTGATTCTATCTGGGAGTAGCCATACTAAAAATGTCCTCCCTGGTGGTACTGTAAGGCAAGGTTAGTGTGGGATAAAATCACCCAACAACCAAATCGTAGGGAATGGTGTATGGACAGCAGCATTGTTGCATGTTGCCTAAATTAATTTGTATAATTTCCACATAGCATCTCTGTTTGTTTGTTAAATGCTAGAGGGCTGTAATCTGGTTTGACACGTGCACATGCAGGGTCCAAAACAAAAACGCTGAATTCTGCTTAATGTCTGGTAGAATAGAGGTCTCAGCAAATTGCTTTACCTAATACTAAAATTAAATATTTCTATTATTAGAAATATTGGCAATTGAGTTTAATGCTACAATGTTCAGATTTACATCTTTAGTACCTTATCATTAATCTATATAATGATAAAGATCTGGTTTATATGAACTATAGCAAAATGGTTTATTTTACTTACTGCTACTCATCATCCATGGTATTGACCGACGTATGTTGATCTGTTGCTTCTGACATGAACCTCTCCTGTGAGTTTTTAAAGCTGTGCGTGTAGACTGGGTACAGCTACAAATGAATGGCCCTTTGTGTGATAAATAAAGAATCAAGATGACGATATAGGCCCTTCACTTTTCAAAGTTATATTTTAGTTTTGCTAGTAGTGTATGTCATATTTTCAAAGAAGGTACATGGTAGTACCGCGTGTGCATCCCTTGTAGTGTCTAGAAAAAAAGATGTTTCGATTGACAGCTTGTTAAAATGTGTCAATAGGGAATAATCTCCAGATTACACAGTGCTGTGAAGGCTTTATGAGTCCTAAATATCTTTCCCTTATAACCGAATAGAGAGGGATTGTCTATAGGATTAATGTATTTATGTTTGGACTAGCCAAAACAGATTTGCTCATTGTGTGTGTATAAAGCATTGTGCGTTCAGATATATCATTTTGTGGAAATACTGAAGCAACGTAAATCTCAGCAGTGGAACACTGCACCTGTTGGTTCACAACATACAGAATCTTTTTGTCCATGTTTGATACAGAAGCGGAGACCTTCCCAATCTGAGAATCTGCACACTTTTCCACAACACAGTACACAGATATAATTAGATCACAGCACCACCAGTGTCACAAGTTCACATGCAGCATGCATCTGCCAGCGGCAACTGATAAAAGCTTGCTGTTCCATCAAACACAACACTAGATACTATTCACAAGACCCAAGGTAATAAAAGCTGTGTCTATAAGCTTGTGCCAAAAGAAATCTGAAAAGTTTTAAAATTTAAACATAAAAAGTAGCGCAAACTCATAGATACCATCAGCATACTGCAATTTTACTTTGCAGTGGTAATTAAAACTAAGCACTATTTAAACGGCGCCTTTTTCCCACTCATTGCCAGCTATTGAAGAGGCCATTACCACAGTGATTCCGTATTATGGGAAGCTATTAAGGGTATCTCTGCTACAACAACTTTAGTTCACTCATTTACTCTGCGCCTAATTTACTGGGAATCACAAGTCTCAAACATGGTCTTTAAATGCACCGCATGCTCTCAGAAAGTGCTTTTACTCAGCGTTCTTTCGAATTGTGCAACCTAGGGAGAAACATGTAATCCTTAAACTGTTCCATAAATAACTATAACAAGGTCATGCATTCCCGAGTAAGTATTTTGACCCACAAAGTGTTGAGAACAAGCAATTGTTAAAGACAAAGCTTCAACTGTATTTCCGTGCCGTTCATTAGAAAGTGATTTTCCTCTCAGCTGTTGCAGTTGCTCCGTCATCTAGAATACATTCCTGGTCGGAATTCCCCTGGAAAAATGTTCAGCTGGGGGGGGGGGGTTAAGAGTCATTGGAGAGTTTGATCGTTGAACCATATTTAATGCATGAGTGTGTAGGAGGTGGAAAGTAAAACACACCCCATGCTGTGGCTGTGACCCAGCCTTTGTGTTTCGTGTTTACGGGTGAAATAGATCTCTCCTATGTATTTTCTCTCTGCTGTCTCTCTGTGATCACAGCCTCTTTAGGGCCTGGCTCGCCTCCAGATCTGTTTCTATAGAACAAGAGGCAGATGTATAAGCTGGCAGCCATCCTCACTCCACTACTACATCAATCTGATTTAATAATTTCCTGTATTTTTCCCTAACAGATCACTGTGGCAGGCAGTCAATATGTGTTCTTTAACACTTGACCACATTCCCAGTGTGCTTTCAGATTTGAAGTTAGGTTGATCTCACATCAGATTAAGTTGACTGCACTCTTGATTAATGATTGTTGGCCATTATATCAATGCGTATAAGTCAGCTCACTCAATTGTTGATACTGCAATAGCTTTATTTTAGTTTTAGTAATAGTTTTATTTTACTGTTTTTAACTTGCAGAATTATTAAAATGATCTACAGCAATATGATTTTAGTTTCTTGATTGAATTCCTTTTTTCACTTGTGATCAGATCAGCTGATCATGTATGCAGGACATGACATCATTTGCTAAAAATGAGCATACTGTGGTGGCCGATACAGTACTTACCATTGTATGTACTGTACATGTTGTCTAAACTGACTTGGCTGTGCTCGAGATACGTAAGCAGCAGACTCAAGAAGTAGGTCAGTAGATGCCGGCGTGGTTTGCTTCAGGTCGGAGGCAGTGGCACAGCCGTTGGCACTTCTCATAAGCAGGTCAAATGAGATGCCAGTTTGAAGTAGCAGATGACAGATCTGACTTCCCCGTCATGGTCCCAAACTGGGTTAGTGGTATAAAAGAAAAGAGGTGTGATCTGAGGGTTCCCTGAGCACCAGCTGTCCGCTTAATTAAATAGCTGTCTACTTACCTTCAGCTGCCTGGCTGCTATTATAAATTCATTTTAGTAAATGTTGGTCCTTTTTTTTTTTCAATTGTGGTTAATTTGATAAATATTCACCTGTGTGTGTGTGTGTGTGTGTGTGTGTGTGTGTGTGTGTGTGTGTGTGTGTGTGTGTGTGTGTGTGTGTGTGTGTTTTGAGGTAGGGCTGTTTTGTTGAATTTTAGCCGTGAGCTAGCATCTGACATAAGATTCAGTAATTTAATTTAATTTTAAATAGTTTGCGTTTGTGCAAATGGTGTAAATTACTGTATTAGCATTGAGTTGTTCTTGTGAAGTGTCAGAGTAACTGTGCAACTGACACTACTTCATTTTGTTTCGTCTCTGTTTTGGTGTTACAGAGGAACATTGGGATGATTGGGAACATGACCCACTCTGCCTGATGCAAACTGATTATCAGTGCTAAAGATCATGTGATTTACAGCCTCCTCTGAAAAGGGGAGAATGGCTGAACTAATCCTTTTTTTTTCTTTTTCGCTAACATGTTTCTCTGTGTGACAAAAAAATGTACGCTCTGTTGAGCGTACATTTTTTTTGTGAATTCACAGTATCTTTTGGCTGTTTATGATGCATAGATGAAGTGTAATAACTTGTCTTCACTGTACAGTATATAAGGAGAGCTTTTGTATTATACATTATTATTTTTGTTGTGTTATTATTTGTGATCTGCTTTTAGTAGTGTTTGTTGTGGCCAGTACCACAAAGAAAGCACATTAGAGGTGCACTCTTAAAGGCTCTGATGGTTTCACCCCCTCCATCAGCATGCTGGGAGTGTTTTTCACTGGCAGGGGGTCTCCCAGGAACGCCACAGGAGCGAGAGGTCAATGACAGTGGGGCAGAGATCCTAGTGAGCCAGGCACTTGCCATCGATCTGCATCAATGATGCATCACAGCCAAATACAGCTGAATAGTAGGGGTCCTGCACAACAGCACAGTTCAGACAATAATCACTTGATGAGACAATATTTTTTACACCTATGACACAATTGTTTCGCTTATTGATAAAAAAAAATCAAAGAGCAGCTTTTGAAGTAATCCCAGTCTGTAATTTTCCCGCAATGGCAGATTGGGAGGTTGAGAGCCTTACACGATGTTCAGATGGAGGGAGCAAAGGCTGGCTGCACTGGGACAGAGGATAGATGGAATAACCGACAGATAAAGTAAACAAAATGATATTGCTGTTGAATGGCACCGTTCATCTTGTTTTCGGGAGAATTGACAAGCCAGTAGCAACACATCAAGGCTAATTGAGAAGCTGTCAGGCTGTTTTTGTGACGGGGGGGGGGGGGGGGGGGGACTCTCCTGTCTGAAGAGCAGCACTGAAATTCCTGCTATCCTCTGTTCTGATCCTCTGCAGGCTGCAAGGGTTGCTGACAGAGCGAGAACTCTCTCTCTGTTTCTCTGTCTGTCTTTCTCTCTCTCTCTCTCTCTCTCTCTCTCTCTCTCTCTCTCTCTCTCTCTCTCTCTCTCTCTCTTTCACAGGGCTATGTAGTGTCAGCACCTTGAGTCTCAAAGAAGAACTGTGAACTTCTCTGACACACTCTTGTCGAAATCATTTCACTTTGGCCTGGCGGAAGTGCATTTAGCGGCTGGAAGCTGCACAGTGTAAGTGATTGTGTTACTTTAGCCTTGTATATCCAGCTCATCAGCAGTGCAGTGACCTTGTGTTAAGGGCAGAGGGACTCTCTGGTTACCCTCAGTGGAAGTCAATAGCTAGGATTACATTCTTTGCTCCGCTTTTGGAGAATGATAAAGTGGACTCAGAAGACCATGGCATGATTTGTTTACTCTTCATAATTCTTTTTCTCATAGTCACTATTTTGATCTTGGACCACATTTGCTGTGGGAAACCTGAACCTGGAACTAGAAAAGCCCAGATACACCTTACAGTGTTGCACAAAGGTGTAAGCCTCTACTGTGTTAGCAAAGAAATCTCTAGTCAACCAGTAGTCATGGGAATTCTTGGACAAATTGTTTACTTGATTCAACTGAACAATCTATGAAATTGTGGGAATAAGTTCACCTGGCCTGATGGCACAAAATCACTAGCAAAGGAGGACTTTTTAATTCATGGCAGGTATTAATTATAAAAAATACTGTAACCTTGTTTGTCGGTACGCTGTTGTTCTGAGACCTGAACAAGAGCTGAATATAAATATTGACTTACTTCAAAACTGACTGAGTTTGTGTTCAATTTCCTGAAGTTGTGTCAGCAGCCACTGAAGTGAGGGAGATATCAACATCCTCCTGAAGCAGATTTGAATATATTCTGTCGTCTCTCAGGGTGGTTCATCACTATATTCATGCACGTTGGCCTGTTAGTGATATTGTTTGACTTCATGCTGACATGGGTTGGTTTAACATGCTGAGAAGGTGGACTGAACCTTTGTTGTCAGGAACGCATCCTGAATGTTGTTTGATTTTGTGCGTAATTACATCGAAAAGAAATCAGTGGAGCATTTACAGAACAAAAGTAAGGAGAAGCTAGCATTCGTTCACTTCATGTCAAGTATAACATAGGGGCGTCATTACATCATGTGACCTTTACAATAAATGAAAGAAAGAGACTCCAGGCTATAGGAGCTGATGGAACAGTCACTAATAGCCTATCATATCATGTGTACATTACCTACTTGATTGTTTCCCTTCTATTATGCTCTTTAACTTCCTCCCTATGGCTATTCTGTTGTTCCATTGGTTCAACCTGCTTGTGAATATGTTCAGTATCATAACACAGAATAATAGACTAATCGTGTTATTTCTATAAGCATTGTTAAATTTAACGCAGAGCTCTGAATCATGTTGTTAAAGTCAGTGAGCCATCAAAGGAAGTGGTCAATGTTCCGATGATGCCCTGCCTGTTCAATAGAGCACAACATGAATGGACAGTGTTTTATGTAAGATGAGCCATCTTGAAAATGCCCTAAATAGGGCCACCATTATATGCCTGCTCTTTGCATGTGCTTGCATGTTCTCACAAACGGCTTCCCCATCATCTAAGCTGGAAGAATAGCTCCTTTTTTATTTTGTGAAAGCAACATATCTGGGTTGCTAACAACTGTATGCAGTGTTAATTGGATAAAACAGTGGCTACTTGGACAAATGAATGGCTTAGTAGCTTTCATTTCAAACTCTCAATGTGCTTTGCTGAATGGACAGACAACATTTCTGTAGTGGGAAAAAAAGCAACTCTGTGTGCTACCAATATAGTTGATGTGAAATATCTAAGGAATATTCTCTTCATGGTGAAAAAGGGATATTTTATGCATATTTTCAAAGCTAATAATGAAATGTAGACTTGTATAAGCAGAACAAGTATAATGTGGACATCTCATGGCACCTTGAATCACTCTTTTTCTTCAAATTAGACCACTTTGACCATTTTCTTCAGGGAATATTTTCAGTTTGGACTGCAGCTGCAGTTTTTTAACAGCCCCGTGAAATACTGAAGCATTTGTCATATTTCTGTCAATGCAATTGGCATAGGTGAAGCGGATGCTGTTGATTTGGATATACTGAGGACACTGTGCAGTCACATAGTACCTAATTTAATTGCATCTCAGGATGACTTGCAGGCTTAGCACACATCAGAGCCTTTTGTCTTTCTTTCTGCCCACACAGTGCACGTACAAACTCTCTTTCCGTCTTCTCTTCAATCTGTGAATGCAATATGAGCGACATAGTAAAGCATGACAAATGTAATGTGCAATATTCATGACAAACCTGCATCACTGAATAAGAATGATCTTGTCTGAGCTATTGTCATTACTAAAAGGCTCTCGTACAATAAGCAGTATTCATTTTCATCAAGGAAACTTCAAAACATGTTCTCCTGATAGATGTGAACAAATTGCTTGGGGCTAAAAGAATAGGCTGCATAATGAAAAAAATAAAAACTTTCAACAATACAGAGCACAGCGTTAGAAGTGCATCTAATATTAGAAACGTGTTGAAGTTGCAGACATGTATCTTTTCCTTGCCCAAATGGAGATGCTGTGAATAATTTTAAAATGATACGGTGTTAATTTCATGCCACCACTACCATCTGTTCAGTCCACTATATGACAGCTGTTTGCTTCTCTCTCTGTCGAGTCTTCAGTTTCCTCAGACAGGAGATTGATGGACCTGCAGCCAATCGAGGTTAGCTGCCCACCCGCAGTGGACATGCTATACCCACGGGATGACATCCTCTCACTCCAGTCTGGCTGTGATGGGGTCATATAACATAGCCAGGTGTGTGTGCCAGCCTCAGGTCTAAGGTCATTCTAGTGCTAATGATCGTCCCTTCAAAAACAGTATGAAGTGGCTGATGTGCAGCTTGGTGCCTATGGTAATTCTTAATTTGCCCTGATTTTTGCTGTGTCTTATTCAATATCCAGGATTTCTGCCCTTTTCATAATCCAAAAACAAATGTAGTGCTGCCACAAGAGGGATTATTGATGCTGTTATTTAATGACTGTCAGGATCTTTGGCATTTAATTGTGATTAACGGTCTATGTGAAGAGCTCATACTGGGAAACATGCACTATATTTACAGTTTGATTTAATTTCTCTCTGCCTGGGAAAAGGCTGTCATAAATTACAGGAATCTCACAGAGTGAGACACTGAAGCTTTATAAATTCCCCACTGGGAGGTGGGACAAAGAGACGGCGGAGGAGGCGGTGCTCTGAAAGGGCAGCCTGTATGCATCTTCAGCGGGACACAGCATCCTCGACACATGGCACAAGCTCAGAAGCATTGCTTAGAATGTGGCTGGCTTCTCATGTAAGGCGACCCACTCTGCACTCTGTTAGCTTCAGCCTGCACGCCCTCCTCATCCAGCCGCTCTTTGTGTAGATAAGGATTGCGAAGGGTATTTTAGGAGGAACTGCTTGGTGTTTGCTAGTGCAGAGATTTCTGGGTTTATTTATTCCCAGCAGTCTTTTAGTGAGTAGGACTTTTGTTAATTCAAACCAGCAGCACTAATGATGTGCTGCCAATATCTTCTGTGCATACACCAGGCCTGCACATCCTGGATATCTCAATGAGATGGATCTGTCTGCCTCTCTTTGGTGCAGAACTGGGGGACTAATTGAATTACACGCCCCCCCTCCGTAGCTTCTCGGTCCCATGGGAGTGCACAACTAATCATTCTGAATCTCTGTTTTTCTGAAATGGGGATGGGTGGGTTTATCAATGGTTCTCCTATGAGCATCCAACTGTATAGCCACTTTTGTTTACTTTTCCATAACATTTCCATAGCTACCATAGGATTAGATGGCGTCACTCTAGAAGTTCCAGACCTTTTGACCTCCTAATGCTGTGGTCCCGCAACAGCTGGTGCCCAGATGTACCCCACAAAGTTGCATTGCTCGCTAATGAAAGAAGAGTTGAATTTAATTTTCCTCAGAACTAGAAATAGTTAAATTTGATGAAGTTCAACAATATATGTGACCTCACTTCACACATTTACTTAATACAGTTTGGTAAAATATTTTTTTTGGATGGGCCTGTATAGATGTTATTTCACATTTTTAGGATAATATATACTATAATTCAAATATTGTTGGCAGGTAATTAGGTTAATAGACCTTTCCCTTCCCTTGGGTGTGGAAGAGAGGTGTGCGTTTAAAGCCCAACATTGTGATGAAGGATGTCGTAAAAATTAACACTTAACCCAATTAAACCCACTTCACTTAACTGTGCTGGCTGATGTAAAGCATTGTTACAACATCCACATTGCAATCTATAGGGAGTGTAATGAAACAGATGTATCATGTATAGAAAAGGAAAATGATACATGCAGGGGCAATTAAAGCACTGAAATTATAATAGATTTTTGTGTAATGTGTGTTTCATGATTATCACTGAAGGTCATACTTACCTGCCTTTTCTGTGAACAGTAAATTGATTTTCCAAATGCTCCCCTTTTAGTCACGCCATTCAGCTAATGAAAATCAGTTACAAGCTTATATAATCAGACTCTAATTCTATTTCATACAACATGACTGCATCTAAATGCTAAACTGTGGCAGCAAGGAAAGTATGCTGAACGCTTGCCCTCTGTCAAACATTGGTAAAGCTGTGGTGAAACATTGGCTGTCCCCGTCTTCGCTATAATGAATCCCTGCGTCTGTCTGTGGCGCTTTCGTTGTCGCCCTTTCATAAATCAGATTTACTGCTACATCTGTAGTGCCCATGCTAATGAAGTAACACCCAGTGCAGAGACACAGCATTGATTTCATTTCCTGCCTCTCTGGCTGCTCCCTGGGTAGCTAGATAGAGATTACATGGCGATGTCATAAAAAAAGAAGAGATTAAAGAATCTGTATCCAACTGGAGTGTCACAGCTGTGTGCTCAGCCTCACAATTAGATGCAGAAGTTGAAGAGAGAGAAGCAGAGATGGCGCCCAGTAGTACCATGGGCCTCCTCTCTTTTCCTACAGATCTTTGGAGCGTAACTTTTTGTCTTGTTATCCCGAGCTGGATGTGGAGGTTGGCAGGTTCTTTTTTCTCTCCCACACATCTCTGCCAATGAATCGGATGATGCCTCTCCCTGTCAGAGATCTGCGGAGAGGCAACAATGAAATGGATGGGTTGTCCAGTTATTAAAGAACAGAGGAGGGCACAATTCGTTGCCTGCCTGCATGCTCGCCTGCCTTCATACCCATGTGTTCACCCAGTGCCTGCAGTCTGCCTGCCTGTCTTTCCTGTTAGTGGTAGAATCAATGGCTGCTTGTTATTGATCATTTGTGCCATTTCAAACTAATTTAATTAACCTTATTTTAAACAGTTAAAAAAGCACTTGGTTGTTGCTTATCTTATAAGGGTTGAAATATCTTGATGTTTACTGCATTAATACATGCTTAAACTGCAGTTCAGTTTAGTTTTAAAGAAAATAAAAGGTCAGTTACACGACACAGGGACCGTGTGTTGTTTATTGAGTGCAGTGTGTTGCAATCCAGTGCTGAACCAATTTTTTGGTTTGAGGATTAAAGGGAAATCAATCACAGAACATGATGATAATCGATTACTTGTTTCAGTAATTTGAGAAGAAATAATGCTAAAGCTTCCAGCTTCCCAAAATGGCCCAAAAGCATTTTGGTAATTCACACCTTTTGAGACATTTGATAGACTAAACCATTAATTAAAAAATAATCAACATGTTAATCATTGAAAATAGATCATCTTTAGTTGCAGCTATGCTTGTCGATATGGAGAAAATCAAATATCACAATATTTATGATCAAATATCTCGATATTGATATTGTAGGGTTGATTATTGGTGCTTTTACAAAATATTTACACCATGAGATTTTTTATAAATGATCATCAGTAATGTGAAAATAATCACTAAGGGAGTAAAGGCAAACAGTAGAACAGCTAGAACAGTCTGAGTTCAGAAAATTATATCACTTCACTGTAATAACCTTTAAACCAGGAAAATAAAACACTTAAGCCAAATTACCATATCCAAAATCCAAGACGATAACTAGATATCTAGTCTCATTTCACAATAGCGATATAATATGGACATGTTGCCTTAGTTGCAGCCCTTTTACTATCAAACAGCAATATTGTGTTTAAAAGTCCCTGTTTAATCTCTCTGGTATTCTAAGATGCTTCATGCAGGCATGTGCACCATAGAGTCGTAGAGCACATTCTGACTATCCATACACTGTATTGTGTGCTACACATGAAATATTGCCATGCACAATCTCACAAATATGGAGCACATTTTTTGTGTGGCTTTATCAGTTAAAATAGCTTCTTCCCTTTGTATTTCCCCTCAAGCTGCTGTAATGTTAAAGTGTTGAGGACTAAATGCCCTGGATATCATTTTTGATGCACATAATTTGAAATGCTTGTGTGGCACACTGTGAGCGGGACATTAGAAGCACAAGTTCTGACTCATTCATCCAATCAAGTTTGGAGCAGATGCACTTAAGTGTATTTCCTTGTTAAGGCACTGAAAACCATTTGGGCATTTGAAAACTCTGCGCTCCAATGCTTCTAGCACATTACTGGGTTAAAGCCATGCAAATGCTGTACGGTTTTTTTGTGAGAGATCCCATTCTTTCTTGAAGTCATGTGCTGCTCAATTTGGGAATTGTGGTGTTTTTGTTTGTGTAGTTTCAACTTTTAACCCAATAAACTGCGTTAGAGTCTGCCTCCTGACTTACTATACAGCAGGAATTTCCTCATGATATCCACCAGGGCTGTCACCATTAAAATAAAACAAGTCAGAAGGAAGGAACTGACACACAATGCGTTCAAATGTATAATCCTAAACGACGCTGTAGAGCTGATGCTGTTCCATTCATTCGCTGTGACTCCGCTGCCTCACTTGGGTTACAAGCTTACAGCTGACTCCTCATATTTGTCTACTGTAAGGTAATTGCATTTTACTAATTCAGATAACAGCCTTACCATTATTGTGATGTATAATGGTGAACAATCCAAAATTCTTACCTCTTATTTGGTCCGTTTGATACAACATGCTAATGTCCTCCATTTTGTGCCAGTGAAGAGAACTGCAAAAGCCTAATTTACTACATGCAATAAGTCAAAGTGATCTGAGCAATCAGACTTTATGAACTGGCCCCAGGTGCAATAGAAGGAATTGGCCTGTTGCATTTATGAATTTTGAATTCAGACATATCATAATGGATCAGATATTAAATGTTTTCCCATGTTGTCAGCCCTATTGCCCACTGTTCCTCTTTTTGTTCCTGCCTCTCCTGAGCACATGTTCTGCCTTTCAGTGAACATAAAAGTTTATTAATAATGTTTTGGACAAAGGATGGAATTAAATCCTTGCTGGACCCTAGTTCATTCTATCAATTGCTAACTTTATTGATCCCCAAGGGATATAAGATGTTCTTCAGAATAGATCAAGAGACAAGCAGTTGTTGGGCTTTTTAATGAGGACACTGATATGAGGATACATAGTATGTATAGGATAAGCTGATGCCCAACTTGGGTAGATAATCACATCTTTGATGTCCTGGGTATAACGTTTTTTTGTTGCTGCATTTGATGTCCTGATTTTTTGCTTTCACCTCATCTTTATTGAAATTCAAATCCACACTCTCTCTGTGGCAGATGATTGCCATGTTCTCATCTGTGCTATCGCTGCATTTCTCAATTAACGATAAATTGCCAAAAGCTGTCAATGAAAATAACATGTATTCCTAATAGGCTGTTGATGTAGGTGTTGTGTTTACAGCAGATAATGAAATGTTATTGTAGTTGCTCAAAAAGCAGAAATAATAAGAATTCAAATTATCGGCTGGCTGAATGCCCCCACTTAACTAATTAGAAGTCTGTGTCAGCATTAATGAGTTGTGTGCTATGGTTGCAGAATTCATTGAGGCAATTAGTGAATCACAGAAAGCATGACATTCCACGGCAAATTGCTGAGCTACACAATAGCTGGGTCACTCATAATTGACAGCAATCAGCAATATGCTGCCCCGAGAATGACCTCTGGTGTACAGACTGTGCCAATCAGCCACATTAAAATGTGTAATTTACCGCTATGCTGAGATATCGTGTTGTTGTGCTGTATGAAATGATATTATGAAATGTAAAGTCGGTTTTGCTGCGTGTGTAGTGGGAACGTCTGTTCAGCTGAGTGAGCAATTAGCTTGCCATAGCCAGAAATCAGGAGCAGATGATGAGAATGTGCTACGAAAGAGACTTTTGTAGACCTCTACATCAAAGTCACATTCAGTTATCTGAAGTAGTTGGAAAGAGCTTTTCAAAACATTCTGGACATGCACCAAAGTTCAATATCTTAAACAGATGATCTCTCTGAAGCAATGTTAAAGAAAATGCATTTTCTTAAATAGTTGGTTTTATGCTCTATTGTCCCAAAATATGTAACTATAAAGCTGTGTAAGTAACTATGTGAAGATGTAACCCTTTAGCTAAATGTTAATGTCAACATATGTCAACATGCTCACAGTGACAATGCTAACATGCTAGGTATAATGTTGATTGTTTTAGTTTGACTTGCTAGCAGACTAACATTGCTTATTGGCACTACAACACAGAGTACAGCTGAGGCTGATGGGAATTCCTGGTTTTGCAGGTATTTGGTCATAAACCAAACTATTGGACAAATTTAGATTTTGATCCAATGATGGTGAAATTAAATGAAAAGTCAGGGGATCACCAGAGTTATTAGGATTCATCATCTGGGCACCATGAATAACGATTATTCAGTGGTAGACCGACCGATCTGCAATGCCGTCCCCAGCATCGTACTCCGAGTATCTCTAAAAGACTCAAATATATTCTTTAAAGTACACCCTCTGTATTGTAAATGTCATCTGTCAAATTCTATAATACAGTATTTACTTTGAATACTACATTTTTTTGTATTTTTGTGTACAGAGCCTCAGTCACATTGGTTGAAAATTGGTTCCCAGACAGAAGTGATAAGACTGTCGCTCCTGCAGTTCAATTTCTTTGTCTCAGTTGCTTTGCTCAGAAAAAAACTATAACTGACATGAACATAACAAAACAAGGCTTCAAGTCATTTTGCACAGCTGCAGTGTCTCACAAATGCACCTGTTCTCCCGTGGACAGGACTTGATAAAGGAAACTGAGATTTGCATGCCAATTGTAGCAGGTAGATGTGTTACTTTTGTGCTATTACAGTACGATATATCTCCAACAGAGAGGATGATGGCTAGAGCTGTTGTAATTATAGATGCAAGTTTGATAATTTAGGCAACATTGCGGTATAAGTGGATATTGTGATGCAAAGTGTAATTTGACTGCAAGTCATGGTTCTTTGTTACCTTCTGTGGTCGAGATGTCAGAGTTAGAATGTCTTTTTGTGCCAACATCACTGCTTGTGGAGTCTGCATAGTGCACCAGGGATCCTTTTCATTCCCTCAGGATATGTGTCCTTTAGTGATCTCTGAGTGGATTTCAGGTAAATCAACACAGAGAAAAGCTTTCTTTTTTTTCTAATGGGCTTGAGTTTCACTAACATCGAGATGCAGAGCCACATTTTGGCTCCGGGCTCAATTGTTGTTTTTTTTACAGTATATACGTCCAGTGCACCAACACAGAAACCCTAAATACATAGTGTTTTTGTGCCACTTTGGGAAATCCTGTTTCTCTTTTGGAGGTTGAAGGAAAAAAACTAAACTGCAGAACTGTGAGATAGTGAGTGGTGTCATTTAACGGGCGCAGCATACCTAGACAGTGATTTGTAGATTTCTTCCAAATGGAAGTCGGTCAATAACAAATTATTTTTGTGCTTGTTAGTATCAATCAAACCCCATCTTTATCTGACAGCCCCCTCACGGAGTACCATGTGTATCTTTATACAGCCATACCAAGGATGTCTGAATTGTTGCAGTTGCATGTATTTTTAATCAGCATAGTGTAAGCCATAAAAAGATTTCCTTCAAAATAAATATAATCTCACAGTTTCTGTCACTTTGAGAAGTGTTCTTACATTCACGTTGTCCTTCACCAAATGCTCTGTCTTTGACGGTTGGGGTAACAGATTTAATTACGCTCGGACTGCAGGGAGGAAAATAACTGCCCTTGTGAAGTATGTTTTGGTCACTGAACCATCTAAACACCTTGCCCAGGTTTCCAGAGGGTTTTTGATGCTCTATATTTGTTCATCTTTAAAACTAATTGGGTAAAAGGGTTGGTTTCTAGGGTTACTTAGTGCTTTTGGAGAAAAATCTTTATGCCATAAAACGTGAGTAAGTATATTATGAAAGTGATGTATAAACACAGTGATTGCAGAGGACCTCCCACACTGCTGTTTAAATCTACCCTTACTTTTGCAAAGTTGTTATGCACAGTAACTTTGAAAATGACTAGTAGTGCCTTAAGCTTGCACTCTTCATCCTGTCTTGGTAGGGTATGTCCATGTGTTTTTGCTGAAGCAATGCAATTAAATATGTATACTTTTAATTAAGTTTTCTCTAAACGACTGCAGGATTATTAAATGGGCTACAGGCTCCTTGGACATTAATTATACAAATGTAATAATAAACTCAAAATATACAAATTCTAGTTTTCGAGCAAAAGATGGTTTTCTCTGTACCAGTTTTTTTTCAGCAAACTCAAGAACGAGCCACTTGTCCAGTTGTGTCTTTAAACATACTGTATCTAAACTTTGCATACTTTTCCAAATTTGTATACTATGTTGTTAATGGAGTTTTATTTCCTTGTTCCTTTAAAGCTGTTGTGGGCTCCCTGATAACCTGGCTATTGTGGCATTTGTAAAAGCTGCAACAAGAGAGATCTGTTCATTACTGTATATTTGTAGACTGGTGTTTAGTCAACATACACAACTGTAGATATACTACATTGAGTCTATTAATCATAATTCAGAGTTGCACCTGGAAGCAGATATATTACAACAACAACTTCAAACACGGTGTCTTGCAGAGTAACTCCCATGTTACTCCAGCAAACATGCACCTGCTTGATACTCTTGAATGAGCTGCATGAGCAACAGCCTGGCAGGATTTGGGAATTAATCAAACCTCTGTTTCCCGAAGCCCCATCCATGACAAAATACTAGTTAGATGCAGGCCTTATCATAAACTCTGCATCTTTAAACCATTTATTGACATTCTCCATGTATGGTTATAACTTTCTCCTCTGCAGACGTTCACTGGCTTGCATCATTTCCTTAGCATTTGCACAACTTTTCTCTGAACTGTCCTTCAAACCTGCTTCACCTTTGACCAAATTGCTGTATCCGGTTCTCATCCATTACGCTACGATTTCTGTGGTCAATGAGCCATCGAGCTATGCTGGGAGTCTGACGATGGGCCTTGCATTCAGCTGCCAGGGAGAGTGCAGAGAGTGAGCGAGTGCAGTGTGTTTGTCTGCATCCACATAAGATGTTGTGCATCCAACAGTCCCTAAGCTCATTACAGTAATCAGGTTAAAGAGAGGGGAACTGGGGAGCGCTTGGCCCGCGGCATGTTTCCTCTGGACTTCCCCGGTGAGACGGAGAACCTCTCACACAGGCTCCGGCTGAGCTACTGGGACCCGGCCCTGCAGACGCCTGCTCCTAATGATCGGCTCCCGCTGCTTCTGTTTGTATGAAACCCACACTGGGGTATTCAACTGATCCCATGCTGTCATAATGACCAGCTTGTAATTGTAAAGCCCTTCTGATATGCAGCCATTCTTTTCGAAGTTTCTGATCCATTTATTGTGGTTGACACTCATTTAGTAAATAGCAAATCCTGCTCTCTGCAATTTACTGTGTTTTTGCACAGATGAAGCATAAATGATGAAACACCGATGAAAAACAGATGAGACTTTTCTTTAGTTTATCTTCGCAAAACTGCAGAAGCAGCAAAGTGAAATAGTGACTGGATTTACAAATGTTGCATGACTGTATATGGGAGAGGTCTTTGTTTGTTTTTGTTGCTTTTGGTTTTGGAGCTTGAGTCAAAAGCTGTGATTCAGCAGTAATGATAGTGTCTCTTTTGCATTTCACCCCTCCTGTTTGTGCCCTGGTTTTATTTAGTACTTTCAGTTGTAGAATATCTTCTGAAATCATTGAAAATCTACTGCTGAGTCTTTTTTATCTAGCCTCTTGAGAAACTGCGAGTTCAGAAAAAGTGATTCAGCCACACTTCAGTTGATCTGCAGTAGTGACAGTTTGTCTCTTTAAACACTGAGTGTGTGTGTAACCATTGAAGCAACTTCAGCAACCATCTTAGGAACCACTAATGGAAGTCAGGGCCTCTTATCATTCATGGGTTGGTTTTTTTTGTGCAAACTGCCCCATTTTTCCTTTGGTGCTGACAGAAGTCACCTGACTTGGGAATTGTCCAAAACCAGGGTTGCTATGGTAACCAGCAGATGTGGAGCATGAAATAGTGAGCCTGTGAGTCCTTAACTAGGCATGGCAGTACCCCTTACATGCTCCACTCCGTATCGTGTGGCTCCTCTATCTCAGCATGGGTCCAGCTGCGAGACGTGTCCAGAGGTGTATCGCTGTGTTTCCCATCTGTCGCCTCGGCTCCAAGCTGGAAGCGTTCGCAAAAAGAATTTAAAGTAGTCGGCGTGATGCTTCTCATCACTTGACCCTGTTGCACAATATGCTGAGGATATGTTGACTGTGGGTGGTTAGTTGACCAGATGTTTATGTTGCGGATTTAAGCCAGAGATGTTTGTTTCTAGTAATCAGGAACACTTGGACATGGTTTAGGGGTGGAAAGAGCGAAGGTTTTTGTGTCCCTGGTTTTACATTATAGCTTGTCTCACTTGGTGCCGTATTACATGTTTCACATGTCCTAACTAGATACCAGGGGCGGAAAGTAACCGCTGCTGTTTCTGTGATTGCACTTTTCTAAAACCAGGAATTAGGGCTGGGGAATTAGGGCATAATTCAAT
Source organism: Cebidichthys violaceus (assembly GCF_023349555.1). Classification (NCBI taxonomy): domain Eukaryota; kingdom Metazoa; phylum Chordata; class Actinopteri; order Perciformes; family Stichaeidae; genus Cebidichthys; species Cebidichthys violaceus. The sequence continues at coordinate 10,015,285 of NW_027176483.1, forward strand.
ATGATAATTTGTCATCTTTCAATGGAATCATATCATGATGAAGTTATCAGATATCGTGACATACAAATGCATTATCTAAATTGATAATAACAAGTACATACTAACAAAAAACTCTCAGAAAATCAACATTTTCTTCCTTCATTGAATGAGATAATACTCAATTCTTTTCATTTGTTAAGTATTTAATTTTCATGTGTGAAGTAATTTGTTTACACAAGAGTGAACAAAACCACATGGTTATTTCATATGTTTTTACTGAATTACCAGAAAACATCAACTTCTTTTGGAAATGCAAGAATAACAGACTGGTCTACACTATGCTCCTCTGGAGGATGTATTTTTGTTTAATTTAACTTTTTCTCCTTGTTTCAATATTTGAGAAAACTTGAGAAAAGACGCTCACTGTGTCGGAGAGCATCACAATCAAGTGTTTGTCATTACTATGAATGTTTTTACTGAATTTGTTATAGCAAAGCACAAATGAGTGAAATGCATTTATCTTATCCACTTCTCCTCACTTTGTTGCAGGAGAATTTATCAGAAAAACTATCTTGTTAAAAACACGTATGTCTTTGAAACATTCTTCAGAAAACTCTTCCAATTTGTTGGCCAGCCTTCTGCGCACAGCCTCAGCTTGAAGAACTTTCTGAATTGTACAGTATTTGTCAGAGGGAAAGTTGTTGTACATGCCGTCTCCAGCCAATTTAAACATTTGACTCTCCAGTGCTTTTAGTCCTCGCTGAGAGGAAAACAAAGCTGCAAGGAGTCTCACAATGATACTGCGCTTGGAATGTACTCCCAAGTTAACTGAATAATGGGCTTTTTTCGTTTGCTTTGGCCTTACAAAGTTTGCTTTCAACTTTTATTGTTCGTTCTAGATGTTGACCAATCATTTGTCATTTTGAGAGTGCCCTCTAGAAAACTGTGTGGTTCATTGCGTGAAAGAAAAAGGTTCTTGCTTAAGTGGTTTCTCTGTACATTCTGTCTGCCTTCCTCTGTACACATAAGTCTTCTTCACTACACCGTGGGGATCAATGCGCCGGTAGACGATATCACAGCCGGTTTCTCATTCTCACAGTGCAGTATGTTACAATATGTTTCTCTGCAGAACCTTCAACAAAGCAGTTAAACTGAAGTGACATTTTCACATAAAGGTATTTTCATTTTTCAGACACGCTCCATCTAGGTGAATCAAAGTCAACTCCCTCAATCTCTCTTTCTGCTGAACATTTTCATGTACTTATGACAGGATAGCCGAGAGGCCTTCTGGATGAAACCCGGGATTCTACAGTATAGTCATGTCCTGTATACAGATACAGCAGCCTTTAACATTGCCAAAGCTCCCTCTTTGACCTCGTCGACTCGACATTTAAAAGCTGACTTTAGTTGAAAGTCCTGAAATCACTGCAGAGTGCACCTCTACATCCAGATGACCCTGGAAGCAGTTGCAGCCGCGGCCCTGAGGGCAGAGTGGATGTGGCTGCTGCTGCTGTCCAGCCTTATATGTCCAGGAAAAGGTGGGCACAGCAGCAACCATGGCAACTGTGGGCAGGAGCTTCTGATCTGGAAACAATGGGCCAACAACATGGCCTCTCCCTGAACCTCACCTAATGCAACAACATGGTTTCACTCAGCATCAACAGGAGATTTTGTTGTTACAGAGACCCCTTTGATGTGGTTGTACTTTAACATGTTGGTAAGTGGTAAATCTAATGCTCCATTAAGCTCACTAAGAGAACAGATAATAAGAGACTGTGCGGGAGAAAGTAAAAGGAACTGCATGTCACAATTAAACTAATATGTCTGCTTGTGGCGTTCTTAGCTAAATGTTTGGTTTTGCTTTAAGAGCTAGAACAGGGAATCTCCGCCTTTGTGTGTCAGGTTTCTTCCTTTACAGAAAGCCGGAGGATATAAAATGCTGATGGAGTCCCTCTGTGTATCACGCTTTGGAGAGAAGCCAGTGTATGTTCCGTTCCACTGCTCTTGATACTGTAATCAGCATGCAAGTGGTAGTAGGCAGTCGGCTGCTGAAGTATGAGAGAGAGAGGCTCAGTGTTTGGGAGGCAGCGCAGACCTTAGATTGGATTGTCGCCTGATTTACAGGACATGACACTTCAGGCAGAATATACTGATTGTTGGAGCCAGAGGTGTGTTGTCTATTACTCATGCATTTTGAATATTAAGGTCAATAAAGCCAGTTTGGTATGTGTGTGTGTTTTTTATGCACACAAACTCCCACATTCCCCTCACCTTCTACCTATTGTACTGTATTTACTTGTGCTACAATCTCAGCCATTAACTCACCCGCGATTTGCTTTTCATGAGGAGAGGCTGCTCATGAAAAGCAAGTTTGATTTTGTTGCATGGTGTAGGGAGCCAGATCAATGCTGAGAGCGGGTTTGGCATCTTAACTGTGACCTTTTGTAATTGTGATGCAATGATTTTGTGAGCCTTCTCTTCGTCTGCCTTGTACTTACATATTCTTTCTCTAATTACTGTCAGATCTGCTGAGTCTTTCCTTGATCCTCTTTTATCTCCCTGTTTCTGTCCGTCTGCATTTAATGAAATGGCATTTCAATTATGTCATACTGTATTGCTGGCACATACAGTAGTCCTACTATCAGGATGTGTAGTAGAGAGGAGAAACAGCAGGCTTATCACTGTAAGTCTCCTTTTTGGTTTGAGTGACATGACTGAAGGAATCTCTCGGAGGACACTCTTTTTGATTTGGTTTGATTTTACAATCTGCTGAAATTGGAAATTTTTTTTTGGGTTCTCTACAGCTGTTAAATGGTAACTGAAAATATTTTGTGGTTGTCTATGTATTACTGATAAGATACTCATTATTCATGGATTGGTTAGAATTATTAAGAAATGAAAAAGAGGCACAATCACATAAAAAGAATGGAAAGATAATGTATGTAACAGTACAAGCCATAGAAATGTAAATGTCTTCGTCTCACATAGCGAGTTAAGAGTGATATTCTGTGATTGGTGTGATCTGTGGATCTGATTACACTTCACTGACTGCACATTAGTTGCGTCTTAGATGACAGACAAACGTGTGCTTCCAGGTCAGTTTGTCGTTTGACAAAAAACACACATGTCTAAAGGTACAAAATGCCTCTAAGAGGAGGGACATGTTCACTTTTCCAAAACGCTCAATCGCCTCAGGGTTTCCTATGAATAAAGGTTTCAGTTGAAGCTGTCTTTTTGTTTGTTTCTGTGAGCAAAAACTCAAACTGCAAATGTGTGTCGGTTGAGCTGATCAAACACATTGCAGTGACCCTAGTAATACCAAGTTATCTACTGTATTTTGGTTCAGATTAATGTCAGTGTGTGAGTGCTGATATATTTTATTTGACCAAGGTGAAATTGCCTTTTATACTGGACATACTGTGTATAGGTATTATATGTGGGATATATTATATACTATTCAACCAAAAATGGAAATATGTTTCATTATTGCTGGTATGAAATTATATTCTGGATGTAATTGAGGGGAATAAATGCCTTCCACCTTGAACATACTGCGGTATGTTGAGATCAAACCACCCGTATGATATGCAGTGAGCAGTGTAAAATGGCAAAGCTGTGTGGATTGAGAGTTTAAGGCCACCTAACAAGCACCACTTCAGTGTTTTGTTCTCATTGTAATCATAAATACAGCAATTACATACCCACATATACTGCGGTGTGACACAAAAGAAAAATTCACAATGTTAATAAAAGAGAAATGAACCCATAGTGGGTTTAATTTGTGTGATCCACCCTCATTCTTGAAAAAGAACACTTCACTAACACAGAGTATTTGATGGAAGGTTTTATAATACATTGTTTAACTAATATTCTATATTAAAATAAATAAATAAATAAAAACATTTTGTAACCTTCATTTTTTTCAGCAAACTATTCTTTAGACTCCAAACATGTTACCTGTTTCATATCATTACATCACTTTGTCTGGCGTAGTTATCAGTGAAAACCAGATGCAGGCTAGTGGACTGCATGCTGTTAACGCTCCTTCAGAGATTTATGGTTAAAAATGTGGTTGATAATGATAATTGAATCATTGTGGGCTGAGTCCTTTGTTGTTTCAGGCTGATCTGCATCCATCAATGTATGTAATGAAAGAAAAATGTTTATGTCTGTCTGAGCCACCAGTAACCATTCCCACTGAGTACCCCCCCCCCTGGATGGACTGACTGACTGAAAGACTAGTTCATTGGTTGAGTCACTGCAGCTGCTGCTCCTCCTCTAGTAGCTGTTTCTGTCTCCATCTGTTAGGAAGCTCATTCTTCACATCTCTAAATGAGGGATGAGGGATGGTGCATATTAAATAACTCTGTGTGTTGTCAGACTTTGTGAGACTGTTTGGCCATCTAAACCAATAATATCTCTATAGTGTAACTGAGCATGTGATGCCCACTCTTAGAATTTCTCAATTTACTGAAGGATTTGCTTTCTAATCTTCAAGAATTACAATTTAAGAATTAATATAATGTCTTTAATCTGCTGCTATTGTAGGTTCAGTGAATACCATTGTCTTTAAAGAGCAGGAAGAAACCGTTACATTTATTGCACTGCTTCTGCTCTGGATCCTTTTGAAACGTTGCTGCTGGAGGACGCTCTACTTCCCTGGATATTTTTAGCATAAGAGGAGCCGCTCTCTCCCTCCCGCGACAAGGGCAAGATTCATAATTTCTGTCAGAATCTATACCCTCAAATTGCATTACAGCAGCAGAGTGTGTCGCCCAGGAGCAAAGCCTGAAGTCCAAAGACTGGGTCATAGCGGCAAGGTTCCTTTTTAAATGCGGCTGAAAAAAGAAGTCACTGTAACTGTGAGTGGCTCTACATTTAGAGCCTGGGTTTGATGCCTTTGTTTATCTGGATTATTAACCACTGCTTGACTCACACTGTATTAAGTGAAATAATACCACTTATAATATGACAGCTTGTTTATAGTAATACTGGTGAACTTTAAATGGCAAGGGTCGTTCCTGTGATCGTTGTGTTGAGCTGAAGCAATGATTCATTAATTTATGAAACGTATGGAGGAAGTGATAAGGGTAGAGGCGAAAGCCTTTGACTTATTCATTATTTGAATTGCATTCAGGTAGACTCCAGATTCAGTGGGTGTTCTTTGCAAGGAAATGAGCACAAGGACATCTTGATAATGAAAAGAATATAGTCTCTGCAAGGCAAAAGAAAGTGGACATTTGGAAAGGTACCAGAGGGAATGGTTAATTTTATATCTACTATCTGAAAATAAAATGTGATAATAAAGCAGTACTTTAATATTTGTATTTTTACACCTTCCACACCTCGTAAAAGAATAATCCTGCTCCATCAATCATTCTTTTGTTGGCTTAAGAATATTTTATTTCATTTTTTGCATCTTATTCTAATCATATCATCCTCATGTTATTAATGTGGTGCAGGCAATCTGACAGAATGATGTCTCTGTGGCCCCATGTTGCTACTTATATGACAGCCCTTTGCTATTAAATATATGTATAATAATTTGCTATATGGTAGTTGTAAATCATGTATGCCTCACAATCACAGTAAAGATGTATTTATGATGATGTATGATTGATTAATGCCGACCACTTGTGCGCTGTTAGTGCCCTGATTCAATCCAATTCAAATTTGGATGCGAAGTGGTCAAAATTATAATTAGACTATTCGATTTAGAAAGAGCTTTCACATCTGGAGGAAATGACACACCTGACCTTGACACATCTCTCTGTTGTGGAGTTGTACAGAAATATAGTTCCTGGGTTGCAGTAATATTAGATTTGAATACGCAGATGATCAAAACAACAACCCTTATTTGCTGTTATGTGACCCTTCGTTTGTGTTCCAGGAAAACGTAATGGTCTCCAGAGACATACCACTATCCTGCTGCATCACCGACCTTGCTTTCAGTCGGACAGGGATAGCATAAATGGCTGATGTTGTGCTCAGAGTGTCGGTGCAGGATGTAAAAAGGAGGAAAAAGGAGATGTGATGTGGAGCAGTTTAGTCAATTCACATTTTCTTAACGCACATACGATTTAATCCTGCTGTTCTCAACAGTCTTGAGAACTGCTGAGGTCGGAATTACTCTCAGTCCTCCATTTGATGCTATCGACATACTACATGCTTAATTTAAACAACAATAATCCATCAGGCTAACCAGGATAATATAGCGTAGTAAATGCCAATTCAGTGAAGGCAGTCGCCACTGTGTTTTCCTGCTTCTTCACTGGCTATCCCAATGAGCTTTGGGGTTATTTTCCAATTTCATTACAGCTTGTTAAAATCCAATTGTCATCCTTAACAATAATTGTGCCTACTTTAGAGTTGTCATACCAATCTACCTTTTACCCCAGAGTTTGTGTAAGCAAGACGAGATGTCTGCATCAGCATCTCTATTTCTGTTTCTACTCCCAAATGCTGCTGAAGCAGAAAGAGTGTACAAAGCCTTGTTTACCAGGTAATCATTACTGTTCCTCCTGTGAACTCAGTTTAATGGGCTGACCTTGACAATCCTGTAACAATGTGTGGATGGTTTAGATTCGGCATTTTAAGAATAATGAATTACAGTATATGCACTATGAATTGTTCTTAGTTGCAAGCACAAGTGATTGTCTTCATGGATCCTGGTTTGTTTAGAGAACATATCTTGTATGCCACAGAATACAAAGTATGAATTGATTAAAGAGACAATAGTACGTTGACATCTGATTTGCAGCGGACAGTCTTGCATAGTATGGATGACACATACTGTTCAGTAATTACAATATGTTTTTGGATTTCACAGTTTGAAATCATGGCTGTGGCTCCAAGTAGCCCAGGCGTATCTCTTTCAGAAGAACAATTGATCTTGGCTTTTGTTGTACTCTGCATGTCCTACATCTTGTCCTCCACACTGCATGTGAAACACACAAGCATTTACTCTGGTATTGATCAAATAAAAACCACACAGTTGAAGCACCCCTGTACAGCATTGTTTGCCTGGTGTCCTTGAAAGAATGTTATTTGTTCTCATTCACACCCTGTTATGTTCTGGACGGTCATTCTGCTTTACATGCGTTGTTCTATTAGAAACTTTTGTTTCTGGTCCTGCTCAGGCCTGGGCCTCCACTGTTTAAGTAACATCCTTGGTTGTTGTGTGACAGACTGGTGCAGTGATTGCTGCAGTTGTTACTCTCGAGCTCTTCACTGCTGCTGATATTACAGTCAATCATTAGAGCTGTATCCTCTCCAGATGGCTCCTGCCTCCCCTGGTCTCTATTGAATTGTCCCTGTTTGGCTGCTCTTTGCCCATTTTCATGTCTTAATATTTAGAGTAGTGGCAACTAATTCAAAGCAGGACTCTTTTCTGATGGACTAGGGATTGTCATAGGAGATAATGTTTTGAAATTAAATTTTTTGGTCTACCTAGTGATCTAGAAAAGGTAATAAAATAGATAAGACTCAACAGATATCATATAAGTGAGTTGTTTCTCTTTGCTCCTCGCTCAGACGTGGATCCATCCATGCTGTAAAGCAGAGCTAATGAGGAGCTGGCTGCATTGGAGTGTTTGCACGAGGATCGTAGTGAAAAATGTGCTCTCACACTACTGTAAGCTCAGGGATTATCATTATCCTCTTGGGTTTCAGCATGTGGTTTCTGCAGTGCTTACTCTCTGAAGTGACTGATGCTACTCACAACAGATACTAAAGTGACTGTTGCTTTAGCAGTAGTCCGACGGTAATCTTAAGCAAATACCCGTTGTCAGAGGTAATATTGGCTTTTTGGCACAGACGTACCCGTCTGAAAGTATTGCAAAACTTCCACAAAAATACCAACATTTTATTTTCACAATCTATAATTTAGATGTGCGTGTGGGTGTCATCCGTGAGTCAATATTGTGAGCACATATGTGGCCTGTCATGTTGTCAGTCTTGGGTCTGAAGCTGCTTGTCTCGAAGAAACTATCTGCGGAAGTGCTGGATGACAAAAACTCGGTGGGGCTTCTCTGCAGGCCTGTAGAGGGGAGAGCTCATGCGGCGCCATTACCCCTTCTTCTTTGTACTCGTCTTTCACACATTGTATGAGGAAAAACTCAGGGAGGGATAGGGGGTGTTGGAAAGGAACCCATGGCCATGATAGAGCCACAGTCACAGGTGGGCTCATTCACAACGCCATCATTATAGAAAATGTACCTTTCAGATTTCCTCTGCTCTGACTAAAAAGGGGCCTGTGGATGAGCTGTGAATCCTGAGCACAAAAAAACTCTTTGTTTCCAAGTGCAGCTGAGATCTGAGTCATGTCACTAGGAATACTTGAACTTTTGCCATGGACAGAAATACTAAAATTCTTTTAGGGTTGAAGTACAATTTGGAATACAGAAAAGATGAAACGATTAGTAGAGTAATTGATTAATTGAGTGCCAGAAAAATAATCTGCAGCTATTTTGATAATCAATTTTTTTGAAGTGAAAAACACACAAAAATCCTTTCCTTCCAGTTTCTCAAATGTGAATATATGCAGTTTTTTCAAGTCTTCTATGATATTTATATAAATATATTATAAAACATAAGCAATTTGTTTGTTTTTTACCATATTCTTATATGTATGGACGGTTATTCAATTAGTAGAGACAGATTCATTGACAATGAAAATAATCGTTAGTTGCAGAGCTATAATATAGTACTGTAATACAGTGTAGTTCAGTACTTGAGAAGTTGAATAAATGCTGATGCACCCATCTTCTCAGAGATAGCTTGGTTAGCTTTGAATGAGTCATTTGTGTTCACAAAAACTGTAATAACTAGATTTTAGGTCTATAATGTGGTTTAGAATGAGGCAGCGAGCCCTCTGAGTATAGATGGCCCTATTTATTATGTTCATCCCTCCTCCTGTTGAAGCCAAGGTCAAAAAAGAGGAGAAACGCTCTGCAGTATCAGTCTCTTTCCTTTTTTGCGCATTTGAGTCTCAGAATATCTGAATTGATTCACCCTAATTGCAGTATGTGACAAAACACCCACTGATTTGTCTCACAGTGAAGTCTGCTTCTGGGGGAGAGTGCGAGCCAGGAGAAGAGTGAATAATGATGCGGCGGTGGAATGTCATTTTCTGTGTTTTGACTCGGCTCCCGTTATTGCTGACGATTAGAGAGATTTGCACAAATTTCCCTTCTTCTGCTGAAAGGTTATGTCGCTTGACTTGGTTCAGAAAACTCTGTACGCACACATCGCAATCAGGCAAAGGCTCCCCATGCACTTAACCCTTTAATATCAGCAGATCAGCAGGGAAGAAAGAGTAGCTGCTGACGCAGGGGTACGGACTAACGCACACATTCAATTTCACAGGTCAGAATGTCCCCAAGAAGATAATTGTGATGATTTCTTCTGTGCTTTCTGATGTTGTATTCTGCATCTGGGAGTTCCTCTTTCCACTTTGTTTTATGAGAGGACATTTTAATAATGCTTTGTCGATAACCATAACACAGGCCGTGTATTTGGGATTTTAGCCAGCACTATGACTCTACATACTCCGACACTTACATTATGTTTCTACTTATGTATTTTCCAGGTGTGTGGGTCGGTGAGGCCATTATACTACCTACCAAGATGGTGGCTTTGTCACTAAAGATCTGTGTACGCCAGTGCAATGTGGTGAAGACGATGCAGTTCGAACCATCCACGCCTGTGTATGACGCCTGCAGGATCATCAGAGAGAGAGTCCCAGAAGCCCAGACAGGACAAGGTTGGTGGATGACTCAAAAAATAAATGTAATTTACATCATTGAAATCTATATACATTTACATTTGCATGCTGTGTTTGACTTTGTGTTGCAGCCTCAGATTATGGCCTCTTCCTGTCTGACGATGACCCCAGGAAAGGAATCTGGCTCGAGTCTGGAAGAACCCTGGATTATTACATGCTGCGAAATGGAGTAAGATTAAGTCCTATAGTTTGGGGTGGGGAACCGTCAGTGTGACTTATCATCTCTTAAAGTGATATACATTTTTTATAGCTAACTGAGATATTTATGCCTCGCTGCTTGCTGGGAGCGAATGCAGTTTACTGCCGAGAACAGTCAGCGGGGTTTTGGATGTCATTGTGCTTCCTCTCTTCTCAGGATGTTTTGGAGTATAAGAAGAAACAAAGGCCGCAAAAGATCAAAATGCTGGACGGTGCAGTTAAAACCATCATGGTGGATGACTCAAAAACTGTCGGGGAGCTGCTCGTCACCATATGCAGTAGAATAGGTAAGTGATATTCTCCAAGTACTGCTAATATATGAATCTTGTCAAGCCACCGTCCAATGCTTGAATTATTCATCTCTATTTATTTTTAGTCCGAGTCATACCACTTAGCTTCATACTGAGCTGCATTATGTTACTGTGTTATTAGATGCTATTGAATTCATATTTAAGCAGAAGCATTTGTTAAGTACTTTGTAGCATTCATGTACGCTTGATAAAGTCCTAATCACTTTTTGTTCAGAGCACGATGGGCATGATTTATCAAGCTAAAACAAGCTTGTTTTTAATAAATGCTGAAGTGTTCTTCCTAAGGCCCAGAACGTGCCATCCTTTCCTGTCACAGAGGTGTTCCCTAAGCTGTTTATTTCAATTATAATGGGCTGCCATCAAGCTCAATTGGGTGAGGTGGAGAGGGATGTGTGCCTGGCAGATAGCTTTATTGGAAAATGTTTGTTTGGAGTAGGTCTTTCTGCTTGGCTTCTCCTCCTCCTCCTCGGCTCCCATTTTAGTTTGCTGGCTCTGTGCCAGCTTTCCTTCACTTCTGTTTCAAAGCATAGAGAAAGAGATACAAAAAAAAACAGAGAGAGTGCAAAAGAATTGCAGAGGCACTTTCTCTACCACGGCACTGGTTATCATGCCAGTTTGAAGCATCTCCTCCTCTGAGAATTCCCTGGCTAACTTGTACCCTTTTCAGGAATCACCAACTATGAGGAGTACTCCCTCATTCAAGAGGTGACGGAGGACAAAAAGGAGGATGGAATGGGGACGCTGAAGAAAGACAGAACGCTGCAGCTTCGAGATGAGAGGAAGATGGAAAAGCTCAAAGCCAAACTCCACACGGATGATGACTGTGAGTGTGAGCTCGCAAAACCCTCCAAGTGTCGTCAATATCTTGGTTGCTTTCACGGCCGTTTCTTATTTTTGCATGCGTGAATCTGACTCAACACCGTCATCTGGACATGTGCTTTATCACTCAAGTTTAATTTATTGCATGGACATATCAAAGTTTAATGGAATTACAACTGCTATCTTTAGCCCAGAGGACGACAATTATATTTTGAAGCATGCAACTGTATAAATCACATTTTAACTTTGACTGAAAACTAGCTTTCGTCTTTTCACAGAAAAAGATTTTCATTTCCCTGTGATTAATTTGGTTGATTGTCTGTCTAAGCTGATTGGTCTCAGGTTTCCAAACTGCCGAGTTAGTTTTACCATCAGTATTCTCCTCTAGTAAAATCTTTGGAAATTGAATGTCTATTCATTTCAGCGCGTGTGGTAACACAGTGTGTGTATTGATTGGGCAGTGAACTGGCTGGACCACAGCAGGACATTCAGAGAGCAGGGAGTGGAGGAAAGTGAGACTCTGCTGCTCAGGCGCAAGTTCTTCTATTCGGACCAGAATGTGGACTCGCGGGACCCTGTGCAGCTAAACCTGCTCTATGTTCAGGTAAAACAATTACAAACACTTCTCTGCTGGTGTAGCAAAAAAATAACAGAGAAAAGAGGGGATTAGCTACTGTACGCCCATATTTTTTTGCTGTTACAGCTCAAGCAGGCTAGCATATGAATTACACTGCAATGTTTGGTTTTTGTTTTTGTTTTTGTGGTGGGGAGTTCCAGATAGAAAAGCTGAACTTTGCTTGAGTGCAGCAGAACCAGCTGTGTAAACACAACATTGACATATCCTCATCTTATAAAGATGATAATGTGTAAACAATCTGTAGATTTGTCACAAGACACCCCTTCACATTACTTACTAATTACACTTATGCTCATTTGATCCATTGTTAATATAGAAATATTGATTAGTGCAGCTTTAAGTTACTCAGGGATTCCCATAACATTAGCCTCTTTACATTTACAGAGCTTTCCATTGAAAGTAACACCAGTGCTGCTTGTATTGCCCATTGTTGGGCTCAAACCTTGAGATGGCCAGATGTTTTAATGTTGCTGTATTATCTTTAACATGCATTATTGACAATATCCCTTTCAACGCCAGGGGATGGCATTGGTTTTTGTTTTTGATTTTCAAATTCGAAAAACATGGCTACAATTTTTGGAAACATTATTTACTAAATTGTCCTAAATCTTTGCAGTGAGAAATAATCTATTCAGCTCCTGAAACTTGTTTCTTTTATCACCGTAAAATACAGTTTTCCCCTTCAGTAGCTTGAAGGGTAACTAGCCTAAGTTTGGATAATCATCCTAATTGATTTATTTTGTATCAGCTTCTTCCAACTTTTCAGCTCACAATGTTTAGACTGAAATATTCAAACATGTTTTTATGGCTCCACTTTCCTTCAAATTTAAGTATTCTAGATATCTTGTGCATTTCCTCAAAATCCAGTCTGACTTAGTTGGTGCCCTTAGAAACTTTACAAACCCCACTACAACTTCAAGGACTCTGTGGGTTTTAACAATGACTTTCCACTGACCAATGACCAACCGGTGATTCAGTGGGGTTGACGAGGTTATATCTATTATTGCATAATAGTTGTTCATAAGGTTCAGGGGTTTTCAGAGGCAGTGAGTCATATCAGTATCTAAACACTTCCTGTTTGCAGATTTGTCCAGCATGCAGCATATATCTAGCTGGAGAGAGATATATAGTTCTGTGTGGTTGAGGTGGTGTGTGTTTAATAAATAAGTGTCTTTCTCGCTCTCTGTGTCTCTATCAGCTGAGTCCGGTATTGCACTAGTCTGGGTTTGCTCACTCCACACATCACTGCATGCACATTAACCCCTCCTGGAAACAGCATCCTTGCTCACTCTCCCACACAAAATCTCTGCAAAAACTGCACTCTTAGAGATGTGTATATATATATGTATATATATATATATATATATATATATATATATATATATATATATATATATATATATACCAGGTGTCTGAAATGTGTGTAGTCATACGAATTTGACTCTCTTCATCTTTTCGATGCCTGCTGAGTTCCTGAATATGTTGATAAAAGGCATCCAGCCACCCACCCTCCCTGCTTGCTCCTGCTGCTCTCCTCCCTTCTATCTGTCTGTTCCTGTTTTTGCCTCTATTTTTCTTACCCTCCGTTTCCTTCCTTTCCAGTTCGCCTGTCTCCACTCCCTCTCCATCTCCCACTCATTCTGACATAATCGCACACATCCCCACCCTGTTACCCTGGCACACATCACAACGCGGTGCATATCATGCTCTCCGCTCAACACAGACTCATATTTCCTTTCACAATAACAACCCCGCCCCTTGCCCCCGCCTCCTTTTTGCCTCTCCGTTCTATCCTTCCCCATCTATCTTTCCCTCTCGATCTCTCTCTGACACACACTGGGATTGTTACACAGGCAGATCACAGAGACTCTTCACATGGCTTTGGCTCTAATTTGTCACTGTGTTAAAAAGGCCAAACAGAGCCAGAAGAGGGATCTTTAGCAGAGTGGAACATACCCCAGGCTTGTCTTCCACTTCTTGTCTTCTTTTTTTACACAGCTTTTTACTTACTCATTCAGAATTCCTGTAATTCTCAGAAACTCAGCAGGATTGAGTAATTGAATTCAGATTGCGTGGATGATGACATTACTGCTGGCTTTTCTTTGACAGAGCATCCCTGCGATTCAGCGATGATGTCAAATGTTTATTAATGATTTGAGGCTTTCATGATTTCAAACCCACACACATACACACACACACACACACACACACACACACACACACACACACACACACACACACACACACACACACATAATGGAAGCTCTGCCAGTAACAGACTAATCTCCTTTACTACTCGGCCACTCCCTTTCTGTCATGTATTTGTGCTAAGACCAGGATAAACCTCTGTAGCAATAGCATCCCCCTGTGTATCCTGCTCTTTGATTTTGCTCTGGATCACTTTAGTTTATTCTGAAAGCATACTATTTGTACCGTGAGACAGCATAGTCCAAAGCAGGGACGGATGAAGAATTTGTCTTCAAAATAATATGTTGTCCTGTTGCCTCCTGACATTTCATCATGTTTTCTTCCATCGTTAGGTCTGTAAGAGCTTGTGAAGCATTTTTGCTTTATTGGAAATGTGAGAAAATAAAGAAACCAAAGGTCGGATTTGAACCAGGCCAGTTCAGGTACAGAACTGCAGTTTAATGAGTCCCCAGGATGCCCCCGAATACAACTATGTTGTCTGGCTCATCAAGCTCTTAAATATTCCTTTACTCACTGATTTATACCATCCTGATTGAGCACTGTGTGCATTTAGTCGCTTTAGTGTAGCCCTATGTCAGCATTTATTTTGAAGGCTGCATTATACTCTGTGTGCTGAGCCATGGTGGACAAGTTGACCTCAGTGTTGTAGCCTCGGGCTGTATGTGTCCCAGCCTCCGATGTCTTGTGCTTCACTTCCGCTCGTGCAGCTCTAAAATGTCCCTAAAACCAGCGCCTGTATCACTTGCCATATCCGCTCTGAGAAAAGTCAAGGTCGGTCCTCACTGTCTTATCTGTTAATAATTCTGGCGGAATAATCTGGCCAGTCATTTGACCAAATAGAGAGACGTGCATCTGTAAATTGTCTGCTTCATCTGATGTTTGCTTATTGATTTGAAATGACCCAGCCAATAATTAATTCAATGTTGATCTTAATCTTTACTGTATGTGGCAATGCCAAACTGGATGATATAATATATACCGCACTGTAAGCAAAGTATATTGACATGCCAACAGTATCCCATTTTCTTAATCTTATCCAGGTTTTGATCATATGGAAAAGGCTTTGCTCCATATGTGTCCTGTTTGCATCAGCTGATTGGCCTCAGCTGTTTCATACTTCACTGTTGCCAGCTCATTCACAGCTTTGTGGTTATCACCTGACTGGCAACTTCCAATCATATTCAGCAGGTGTCCAGGGCTGCCACCATAAATGACACTTCTCACTGTACACGCTGATACACTCCTACTCCACTATAGTGTTCTTCCTATCACCATTTCCTTCACATAGGTGGAATATGAATATTGATAGAGACAGACTGGTTGTTTACCCCCTTGTTCATTCTTCTAAACAGGCTAGAATCCAGGCAAATGGTCATCTGTGTATCAAACTGTCATTTCCGGACCTGAATGACGCAGCAATTTAGGATGAGCCCACTTTGGTTTCTGACTGCTTGGCCACTGTTGCATTTACCACTCTGTAGAATATTGGCTCCCTCATCTTTTTGCCAGTAATGGAAAGTGAGTGCAACAACCGATAAAATGTATCCTTTGCATTACCGGTGTAATGGTGTTATCAGTTTATGGTGTGGATCATACATTTTTTTTTGTTTTATTGGCAGATGGAAACTGGAGTTGAGGATGTATCAGTGAAATGTGGTTAAAGTGTTTGCATCCAACAGTATCCTAGTTTGAATCAGTGCTCCAGCAAGCCCATCTGAGTTTCTCAAAACCAGGAAAGGCGTGACCTGGTTTCTGAAACCATATTTACATATGCAAATGCATAACTACGATACTCCAAAAACATGATAATAACATACTATTGTGCATATTAGTATACACAGCAGCTGTGCTGTACTCTACTTTTATGTGCATCTGTGGGACAGATTGTAAAGTTAATGCAAACCCTCACTGAGGCTATTGCAAACTAAATATTTTTTTTCTAAATAACTGTTTTTTTTTAACAAATCTGTGCCAAGCAGCAAAACCTAATAGAAATTGTCAAATTTTACATTGACATCTTAGCATCTTACTTTACAGTAATACCGTCTAGTGAACAGCAGAGTGAATGGCATGTGTGAGGGCTAATTTTAGAGTGTCTTTTTCTCTTCAGTAAGAGCTTACTGTATGTACTCCACTGTGAATTGCACTGGGGAAAGGACTTGATTGTGAGTGGAGGAGATTGTTGTCCTCATTACAGCAGTAAGCTGCCGCTTAGTTTTCCATTGATGTAATAGGACGTAAGAATGAGCCGAGTCCACGCTGTGCACTGATATGCTAATGCTAAAAATCACTGATGGAGTCTCTCTCACTGGCATCGAGCTTTTGGAGCCATTAATTTTGCAGCAGAGAACTAGAAAGAGGGAGTGGAGAACGCAGCACACACTGGCAACCATTTGACTGATGTCGAGAAAGGTTTCTCCCTTTCCATTTACCTAAATGGGGACGATAATGTCGACAGCCTGGCTGAAAAAGCATTGAAACATAAGTGATGTCCCTAGAGCACCAAACAAGACACAAGCTTTCTTCTTCTTTCTTTTCTTTTTTGCTCGGTGGAAAAGAAATCCCGTCATTAGATCTCTTTACATCATATTGAGGGCCCTTCTGTAATGCAGATGGGATATTGTGAAAAACTGATACATTTCTGTTATGTGTTTTTTTTTTTTAATGACACTTAATGGGCTGTGATGATAACTTGTCAGAGCTGTTACATTTGAAAGCCAACCGAGTGGCTTTTATTGTCACAAACAAATCTTATTTGGCTCCCCTGCGTGGATGAGTCTCAGTGATGATGTCCCTGCTCTAGAAATACACTTAGTCATTCACTTAGAAGACATCCTCACTGAAGCCACAGTGCATTCAAAGCACACAATGATGTGCTCATTATGGAGCTCTGTTGGGTGAATTTTGGATAATTCCCAGGCCTTTGTAGTATCCTTTTCCTGGATGTGTGTTTTTGCCTCTCACTTTCTCCCCCCTCCCTCTCTCATCGTGTCTCCTTCAGGCTAGGGATGATATATTGAATGGATCCCACCCTGTCTCCTTTGATAAAGCCTGTGAGTTCGCAGGCATCCAGGCTCAGATCCAGTTCGGACCCCACGTGGAGCACAAACACAAGCCCGGATTCCTGGAGTAAGCTTTCCTTATCAAAAAGTTGCATTAACACCAACATTCACAGTAACTCTGTTCCTCATGTTGTACTTTTAGATGTTCATTTCGCAGCTGTGCATACACAGTGGTTATCTCCTGCTTCAGTACAGGCCGTTGCTTCAGGGATTTCCTCCAGTGGAAAGCTCAAGGGTGATGTCAGCTGTTACAAATGTTTTCTGATATGTAGGCAGTAGGGCAAGAATGACCTCATATGTGAAGGTATGTTAACAGAAAAGGAAATGTCTGTAGCTCAAAAGAGTAACCATTTAAAAATGTAATTTATCTCTGTAGCCTGAAGGAGTTCCTACCTAAAGAGTACATCAAGCAGAGAGGGTCCGAGAAGAAAATATTCCAAGTATGTACATTATATTGCTGGAATGTTGTATTTAAAAACAAAAAAATGTGTTTGAAACTGTATGCGGCCCCTGGGAATTAGACTAACTTGGTCTTTTCTATGTTTAGTCATAAATTAACAAAATACAAAACATGTAGATCACATAACGTAACACATAACATATGAAATGATTAGTCAATGAAGGAGGTGGAGATGTGACTTGTATTGTTTGTCCAGGATCATAAAAACTGTGGAGAGATGACGGAGATTGAGGCAAAAGTGAAGTATGTGAAGCTCGCCAGGTCCCTGCTGACATATGGAGTGTCCTTCTTCCTGGTAAAGGTAAGAGCTAAAACCATGCTTCTTTACCCCAGTAAAGAGGTCATTGGATTTATAAACACAGCAGACAGTATACTCACATTCCCACAAAACAAATCCCATTAAAGAATAATTACATCTTGCATCTTATTCTCGGATCATCATCATTAGATATGGTGAGTTTATTGCATGAGATCTAGAAGTGCAGCAGCATTGCTCAAAAGAGCAAAAGAGTCGAGTTAGGCCCGGGTTGACCAAACTTACTGTATTTGGAAGAGAAAACAAAGGGGAATGGTCAAACCAAACATCCATTGGTTGTTGTAAAAGTCCATCAAAGTTTGCAGACAGGCTTCCTGGTTCAGCTTTGACCTACCATGCTTGTTTTACCTCCATAAAAAAGTGGTAGATAAACGGTGAGTGTGATCGTCTGGCCGCTTGTGTTTCCTGCTTCGTTTAACTTTGTTGCAGTAAAGAGCCACATTTGCAGGTCTCAGCAGTTAACTTGCAGTACTTAAAGTACAATGTTATTATAACTGATATAAATGAGGGCTGAAGATACGAAAATAAAACCAGGGTTTCCCTTTAGTAATTACTGAGCAATACTAATTTAAAGATACATCTGGTTATAGAAAACAGGCGCATAATGCTGCTGTACTAATAAGAGGCAGCTGTGATTAGAAAGCTGCTCTGATATGCTCTGTGCTGTCAGACAGGTATGAAAGCTTGTTGAAAACGACACAAAACCCCATTATCACAACCAATCGCAACCTCCAGAGTGGAAGCTTGTGCGTTTGCAGTTCAGCAGCACACTCTGTGCTGTGAAATACTTGTGACAATAGCAATTCTGTTCCGTTCTGGTTTGGCGAACTCAAAAGTGGAATGGAAGTGCAGCATGCGAATGGGATGAAGTCGCACCAGCAGATATTTTAAAAGCTCTCTGACAGCAGCCCATTTGGTTACGAACTTGCAGGAAAGAGGGGAAAATAGGAAGCGTGCAGTTGTCTGCTGGGGTCTTAATGGGCAATAAATGGAATTTTTGGCCCTGTAGTTAAAGCAGACTGCAGAGTTCAGATTATCTTTGTACGCGAGTGCGCGTATGGTACAGTGAGTGTGCATCAACATGGACGAGCCCTGTCTGCGTTCGATGAGGAGATGTAGTGATGGAGATTTCAAGACTGTTAAATAATTCACTCCAGCTGCACTCTGCTCTTGATGCTAGCAGAGGCAAAAGCACAGACCTGGCTTTGTTGAAGCACATCTGAGAGTTTGTTGTAACCTTACATTTCTCATCTGTCAGTCTTTAGTAACTGCAGGTTCTAGGTAGGAAAGTCCTCTATAGCTGTAATCTTCACACAAATGGAAAAACTGTATATTAAAGTAAATGAGCCTGTAGATGTGTGTGTTTGTAGGCCCGTGCAATATAAAGCCTCCCACTTCTATTGTGTTTTCTTGCAGATTTTCCCCAACAATAATCAAGGTCAATCTATTTAAGATAGCATAATACCTTAGCTACCCACTTCAGATTAGAAAATGTAACTTCCTGCTTGAAATCAGCCTTGATAATTGTGACGTTCAAGGAACACAACCTAAAACAATGGAAGTGTTTAATAAATCTATGTACGAAGATATCATGAATACTGGGATAATGTTATCTGTCCTTGTGTTTAAGAGCCCCGAACCTATAAACCGCTCTATTATTGGCCTTTGTGAGGTTCTCAGAGCTCTCAGTGATAAAAAAAAAAAAGAAAACAACGAAAAACAATGGCCTGTAGACATAAAATGTACGTATTTTGAACTCCCCCGTCTCTACAAACCGATAATTTTTGTGTCGTCCTCTGCACCCCTGGAGGGGAGCCAAGTGTAGGCTCAGTCTCTGAAGTGAGCTGTAATAGATTTTCAGTGGGCAGAGAGTGGAGGACACCGTAGCTTCTGAGGCAGAGAGCTTGTGGAAGCACCATGCTGTTGTGCTGACAGTGACTAAACCCCGAGGAGACCCTGCTCAATAAAGCAGCAGTTAAACAAGGCCGAACTCTGCTGGGTCAGTTCACAGCTGCCCTTCTCCTCCTCCAATCGGGGCTGTAAACCACAGACACGGCGTGTATTACGACAGCACAAACAGAATGGCACACCGTTTTTTGTGTTCTCGCCTTGAATGAATCATCTGTGTAGGTGTGAAGCACCGACGTAAATGTTGTCTCATGTTGTCCTATCTGACAGGAAAAGATGAAGGGTAAAAATAAGCTTGTCCCGCGGCTGCTGGGGATAACCAAAGAGTCAGTGATGCGAGTGGATGAGAAGACGAAGGATGTGGTGCAGGATTGGCCTCTGACAACAGTCAAGAGATGGGCTGCCTCCCCCAAGAGCTTCACCCTGGTACTGTGCGACTATCTGCATGACGTTCTCAGCATTACTCACAGATGTTGTATACTCCCTTTTCCTGTGCACATATTCAGTTATTCTGTGAACAGCTTGATTTACAAGGCTCTGCATCCCATTTTCATCTTTTCCCCAGTTTTCATTTCCAAATACAAACAGCATCCTAAAAATTGTTGAGACCTTAGACTTCAATATTGAATGTTTTCACCATGCTAGCCAGCTATTTCATCTGAGTTAACAATAGATGCCTGCGGAAGAATGTGCAGAATAGAGATGTATTATTTATCTGAAAGCTTTTTCAATTTTCTTTTCCAGCTGCTGGCAACAGTACTGTCTGTTTTTCTCCCTTAATGGAAAGGAGCGCTCCATTTAAAGATTAATAGATTATGCAAATTTGAAAAAAATACTCTAAGGTATATTTGCCAACATTGATTTAATGTGAAAATATTCACCCTAGCGTTTCTGTAGAATGCTTTGAAGTTAAAAATTGGGGAATCACTACATGTAATTTCTAATCAGGTCTTTGGAGAAATAGGATGGGCCATAGAAGCTTATTAGGTATAGAATGTTTTAGCAATGCCAGATAGATGTTAAAATATCGCCCTGAACCTCTGCTGTCTTCAACTCATTACAAAGGATTTCGGAGAGTACCAGGAGAGTTACTACTCGGTCCAGACTACAGAGGGAGAGCAGATATCCCAACTCATTGCTGGTTACATTGACATCATTCTTAAAAAGGCAAGTAATAAAAAATACATTTTTGATATTAGACATACATTCAGTCGATATTGTTGACTGTGATGTCTGTTGCTCTTCTTTCTACAGAAGCAGAGTAAGGATCGTTTTGGCCTTGAGGGAGATGAGGAATCCACCATGCTGGAGGAATCGGTGTCCCCTAAGAAGTGAGTATTGCTCATGTATTATCTAGGAGGATGTTGACCAGTCTGATTCAACAAACACAAGTCTAGTTATTCTTCATGAATCTAAACCTCACTGTTTTATTCGTGCATGTGATTACATTTCTGCCAGCAGTACCCCCAAGAGAGGTAACGTTAGAATTAAACACAAAAAAGCACTTTATATATATATAAAAAAACAACTAACACTGTTCTCGATATTCAAGAATATAATTTGCTAAATTGCTTCCTTGTAGATTTTTTTTTGTGCAGACATAAACACAAAACCTGCCTCAGGCTCGAGACACAAAATGATCATCTTATTTCACAAAGAAAAACTGCATAATTCAGAAGTTAAGATATCACGCAGGTAAAGAAATCACCTCGTTGGAAGCAGTTTTATTCATTAATTTATATCTCCCAGTTGGATGCCATCTCTCCTGATTTCCCTGTGTAGCTTGGTAAATGATGGAAATGAATGTAATGCTGATGGACCAGGGCTCTATCACACAGAGCTTGGAAATTTGTTGTCACTGGAAATCCACATGGCTCTTAGCGAAACCACTCTCTGGCAGAATGGGGCATCATATTCCTGCTGCTTATGGGCCAATTGACTCATGTTGTGGTTCTCAGCACAAAAACATAATTGCTGCCTCTCAAAACAAGCCATAATTAACCAATGGAGTCAGGAGCATCTGTTGAACTGGGCAGAAAAACAGATTTTTCTTCCGTACAATATTTTTTTTCTGACAATATCTACTCACCTTGTGAACAGTTTTTAGCGGGATAATTGTTTTAATTATAATTTAATTTAATCTAAATTAGAAACAGTTGTGTTATTATCTGGGACAATTATCTGCATTTAAAGATACACTCACAAGTAACACAAAACATAATGTTACTCCAATGCAATACTTCTATAGACTTACAGACAATGCAGTGTTTCATCTTACTGTATATTACTGATATTTCCACTACACACATGCTTTCCTTTAGACCCTCAGGCCCTTAGGTTGGACTGCATCCTGTGCATGTATGTTGAATAAACATACACACTGAAATAGTGTCATCATTGAAATGTGTTTGATTATGAAATTCAACATGCACGTCCTATCTCTTTTCTTCCTGTACAAGGTCCACAATTTTGCAGCAGCAATTCAATCGAGTGGGCCGTGTGGAGCATGGCTCAGTAGCACTTCCAGGTATAATCCGGTCTGGGTCTATTGGTGGCCCTGACACCTTCAATGTGGGTACTATGCCCTCGGCCCAGCAGCAAATCACCACAGGGCAGATGCACAGAGGACACATGCCCCCGCTGGTGAGTAAGAGCATTTGCACTTGCAAGCAAACATGGCGTCCTGGACAAATGTCCTATTCCCCTGTTGTCACCACATTTTGACATGAAATGGAAGCATCGAACTTTGGGCCAGTCTCCGTAATTAAAATTAAAACCAAAAAAACTGAATCGAAGGAATGAGAAAATCGTGTAGCACCGCTGCTGTGCTCAGTTCTATAATTTTATCAGAACACAGTGTCGAGGTACATCATGTAAATCTGCAGAGTTTGAAATATTGCTTGTGGTCCCTGCTGTCAACAATGAACAACAATGAACAATATGAGGAGGGCTAAGAGTGAGATAGGGAATGAAACATATCTCAATTCACATTAAAAGCCCATCTGTGTTTATAGACATTAGATTGCACGACCGAGAGTTTCACAGATTTTCCGGAACATTGTACAATACATATTGTGAATTTAGATTGCTTTTCATTTACTCTCTGTGTGTCTCTGTTGCTTGTTGTTGCCAGAGTCTGGCCCAACAGGCCCTGATGGGGACCATAAACAGCAGTATGCAGGCTGTGCAGCAGGCTCAGGCGGACCTGGGATATGTAGATAATCTGCCTCCACTGGGCCATGATTTGGTAAGTCTCCCTCCCACTTACTACACAGTTTAGAGAAGTATTTTACAGTAGATGCAGCATGGATAGATATACCGTAGTACTCCTCCTTTACATCATCATTTTCAGAAACCCCTAGAGTTCCACTTTTCTAAAACTCACACTGAATGTGTGCTTACTGATGTTGCAACCTCTGGTTTTCAAAGCAAAGACAGATTAGAAAGAATTAAGCATTTGCATCACATCAAAGTCCATCATATTTCTCCAATATAATTAGGATACCACACTGACTGTAAATATAGAGGCTGTATTTAATGCTTGAGTGTTTCCAAACCCGTAGGTGTTGTACAGCCCTAGTCCTTTAATTCTGCATGAGAAAGTTTATTTGAGCTGAAAATCACCCACTGTGATGAAAGCCAATAGCTCTTCTTTTCCTCCTCCACCGAAAGGCATCCAGGGTTTGGGTTCAGAACAAAGTGGATGAATCCAAACATGAAATCCACTCTCAGGTTGATGCCATCACTGCTGGAACAGCATCTGTGGTCAATCTCACTGCAGGTGAGTACCCAGGAGAATACTAAACAGCTTCAGTATTCATCATCAACTCCAGAATTCTGTTTTATGATGTCTGTGCTGGACAATATTGTGAAAATAAAGTTTATCTATACATTATTGTGTGAATCAATCAGTCACTGTTAAGCCCTCAATGACGATGATCTTTTAAATAAAAGTGCATTTCCAATTTTTTTCCCTGATTTCTACTGATAAATAACTCTTGAACTGAAGCTCAACTTACTGGCAGTGTCTGTTTCTGCTCCCCGTGTCGTTTGGCACAGTGCCAGTCAAGTTCCTGCCAGTCTATTGTAGGGTTTTAATCTTACCTCGCCATCTGTTTGGTTGCACTTATACACACTCCACTTGCTAATACAAATTTGTGTCCTCTTCACGGCCACTTGCTTCATCAACGTGCTCATCACTGTGGAACCATCTCAAATAGGCACTAATTATGACACTGACACTGATGTGTGTGTTATAGCATGCGACACTCACGCTGTCCCATGGATTGACTAAATCAATGTGGCAGCAGCACAACAAATTGAGATGCACAGCAGACGTGTAGTTTGTAATGATGACGCTCCAACTTCCACAGGTGAGCCCACAGAAACAGACTACACAGCGGTGGGCTGCGCCATAACCACCATCTCCTCCAACCTCACGGAGATGTCCAAGGGTGTCAAGCTGCTTGCGGCACTAATGGACGATGAGGTGGGCAGTGGACACAAACTCATGGGCGCTGCCAGGATGCTGGCAGGAGCTGTGTCGGATCTGCTCAGCTCTGTTGAGCCTGCAGCCGCTGAGGTGAGACGCCCGCTGATGATTGTACTGACTTGGACTTCGCTGTAATCCTGGTAGCCACAAAGCCACAAACTGTGTTGAACTGCATGTTATGATTTATATCAGTGTCCCAGTGAAGATGAAGGTATTCTGGGATGATTTTTGATCCAGAAGTCTGGTTTAGATAATTCATGGAGAATTATTGAGAACGGGCCAAGCCAGAGTAATGGATGTGGTGATGTCATTCTCCCACAGCCCAGACAGACGGTGCTGACTGCTGCAGGAAGCATCGGACAGGCCAGCGGGGACCTGCTCCGTCACATGGGGGAGGGCGAGACCGACGAGAAGTTCCAGGTTGGACGCCACCCACTCCCTGTTTCTATGACACTGCTGGCCAAACAGGAAGACACACACATAACCTCAGGCCCCCATTACAATTGGCAATACACACTCATGTAATCACCTCAGACATTATTATTAGAGTAGTTACTTCATGTGAATTTTATAACAAAGTGTCAGAGGGAGAGTTTTTAGTAGTAAAACGACAATACAGTATCTCAGACATCCATTAATACAAGGTTATCTGAAGCCTTCAAGATCTGCCTCATTTGTGCTTTTACACTGAAATTCATTCACCTGCCACATACACATCATTTGCCCTTCATGGCCTTGATACCACTTGTGACCAAATTGCTTTGCTGTACAACAGATTTATTATTCACTTCCTAAAATACATACTCACTATCTTCCTCTTGTCTAAGGTAGTTTTACACTATTGTTATTCTTCTCGTATTAGATGGCCAATATTCACACAATTTCACCAAAATTAGTTAAAAACATTTGCACTCTCCTGGTCCCTTCCCTCACATGTTTCACAGCTGTAGTGTGTTTCAGTGAAGGACATTGATTAATATGTTGCAGGACACCCTGATGAATCTGGCCAAAGCAGTGGCCAATGCAGCTGCTATGTTAGTCCTGAAGGCCAAGAACGTGGCCCAGGTGGCCGAGGACACCATATTGCAGAACCGGGTGATCGCAGCTGCCACTCAGTGTGCCCTGTCCACCTCACAGCTGGTTGCCTGCACCAAGGTACTGATTTAAAACTTGTTCATCTCAGTAGCCAAGTAGGTAAAGGACAAGAAATCATCAAAGTAGGGTGTATGACACTGGCCATTGCAGCTTTTTTACAGTTTACTATGAAGATGTGCAGCGTTGAACTTGTTTAACATTCAACAGGTCTTTGTGCCATATCTTCAACAAAATAAGTGACTTATTTATCAGAAATGACTGAATAACAATTTACCTTTTAATTTTCTAAAGGCCTGAATTCTTGTGTGTTACTGTGACACAGTCTGTCTAATATCATAATAGTCTTAACTCTTGTAATTATCCTCCGTTCCTGCTAACGACTGTGTATGGTGCAGGTGGTGAGCCCAACCATCAGCTCCCCAGTGTGTCAGGAGCAGCTTGTCGAGGCCGGAAAGCTGGTGGACCGCTCCGTGGAAACCTGCGTCAAGGCTTGCCGCTCGGCCAGCGACGACGGCGAGCTGCTGAAGCAAGTCGGGGCAGCAGCCGGTGTGGTGAGCCAGGCCCTCAGCGACCTGCTGCAGCACGTCCGCCACTACGCCAGCTGTGGGGAGCCCATCGGACGTTACGACCAGGCCACAGACACAATCATGAATGTGACAGAAAACATTTTCACTTCCATGGGTGATGCTGGTGAGTACAAAAAATATACTCTAGGCTATAGAATGTTGTGGGTAATGTCCAGTTAAAAATGTGCTCACAACAAGTATTTACAATAAATGAGTGGGCTTACCTGCTTTCACTTAACATGTTGTCATGTGTTTTGGGTGCAGAAGAGGGCCTTCAGATCATTGTTTGCATTTGTGTCGATGTTAAGTGATCTAACAATCCTGTGAAACGTTGTGAAGCTCAGGATATTTGTTATGGTTCGAACCATGAGGCTGAAGAAATTCCAAACCCAGCCAATTCTCAAGGGGTTGTAAGAAACATGTCATCCAAAACCACTACAGAGCTCTCAATCTGGTCTCAATCAGCATCAGGGAGGCTTTGAAACTTCAAAAGAAACACATGAGGAGGGGCATTTTTGGAGGGACAAACTTTTGACTTTCTATAAATCAACAAGAAAAAAATAATGTGGCAAAAGATCAACATTCAGTGATGAGAGATTCTATTCTACAGATAGTGTATTGGATGATTTCCAAAGCCATTGGATGTAGGTTGTAAGGAACCTAGATGTCTTGTCTTTTCTCACAGACTTTGGGTGAGTTATTTCGAGCTGGAGGAAACTCATCTTTTTATAGCAGATGTGTGGGGAGATGTTACATATATTGCAAAGACTCTGATTTCTGTGAGAGAGGATGACTCACCTTCAGCTACTTATAAAAGTTAATGAAGCTGTGATTGTGACTAAGCAAGACTAGGACACTTACAGAAATGTCTTAGTGATGCACAATGGTTGGGTGACATGATAATATAATACTGTAAGATATTATTAATTTGTCAACTGTCAGACAATCCATCATACCATTTCTTCTTAAAATGGGTGTCCATTTAATATATCTGGCTGTATTACGCTCAGTGTACAGGATTTTTGCATCAATTACACGCATGGTGTATCTTAAAATGTTTATTGAAGTCGCCTGATTAGTCAAAAATAGACATTTCCACTGGTCATTTTATCTCTGCAGCCTCAACTGAATATCCAGAAAATATAATAGCTAAATGGATGATGACAACTCTGAAATGTAAACATTACTTTCAAAAAGTTCTGGCACTCGAAATGGATACAAAACTACAACAATCTGCACAACAAACAGGCCTCATTGAAAAACATCAAATCAGCTTTGCAGCAAAAACTGAATTTCATCTGTAATATAGGCTTGTATTTGTGCTGCTATCCTAGTTGTGTGGTGTATCTGCCCTTATGTACTCACTTAATGTATGTATGAACAGGTGAGATGGTGCGTCAGGCTAGGGTGTTAGCCCAGGCCACCTCTGACTTGGTCAATGCCATGAGGTCTGATGCAGAGGCAGAAGTTGATGTTGACAACTCCAAGAAACTGCTGGCTGCAGCCAAACTTTTGGCTGATGCCACAGCTCGGATGGTGGAGGCAGCTAAGGTAACAGTGTTTAACTAGTAATGTAATTTACTTAAATACCTCAACTTAAAAACCGAATGTATTTGCTTTCAGTCACTATAACATTATCTTTTAGTTTGATTAGTGCTTTATATGTAATACAGAAGAGTTGATAGTTAGTTTAACCCTGTTACATCAGTATGATCCACAACTGTTGACATTTTATTCTGTGTTTCTCTTTTTTTATCAGCACTCCCATGGTGTTCTTGCATGGCTAATGTCATATACTGAATGCATGATAAGATGAACTTTGCTAACTTGCTTTTATTTGATAGAATGAGCTACCAGCATCATTTCACATTGAAAATAAAAGGGTCCAGTATCAGAGGCTCTTAATACGCCCCTGTCACTATCGAGCAGGATGCTATCAGTGTGAAATAACCAGACAATCGAAACGCTGCCTATGGCACATTAGATGTTTTTGATCTGCGACATATTAATAACTATATCACTGCCATTATCAAAGAGGAAGTTGCAATCTGTCACTGACGGTTTCCTTGGAAACTGCCAGAAGCAGACAGAGCTAAATGCCTATTTGCATCTATTGCACAATGATGTTAACCATAGTTTTTAAACTTTCATTGCTGAGGTCTGAATAGCTATTGTTATATGCTGTATTATACGTTCATTGTCATGTGTTTATGTGCCCTCAGGGGGCGGCTGCTTACCCAGAGAATGAGGACCAGCAGCAGAGGCTTCGAGAGGCAGCTGAGGGGCTTCGTGTAGCCACTAATGCTGCAGCTCAGAACGCGATAAAGAAGAAACTGGTCAACAGGCTGGAGGTGAGTCAACAGAGTCAACGTGGTGTCATCTATGTGTTGTTTCACCTTGATTGAAACACAACACTGCTCCTTCCTTCTCCATACCACATAAATATCTCTTTCACACATTTGTTCATCTCTTTAGTGTAAATATATTAGAAATAAATGGAGAATTTGTACATCAAGCTAAAGGAAAAATATGTCAATACCGATAATGAAATCCCGGTACAAATGTTGCCCATTTAGTATAGTTGTCTGTGTTATTTCTCTTTTCCCGTCACAATGAGCTATAAATCCCATTAGTGATGTCCCCCCCGAGAGCACCCAATGTTCAATTTCCTAGGCACATAAACTATGCATTACCCAGGGTTGCTATCAGACATATATCTCAGTCTGCCTCCTTGCATCAGATGGTCACAGTAATGGTGCTAATGGTCGCCTCAATCAAGCAAATGTGTGAGCCAATGAAGACTAAAGTGTCAGTAATCTGCAAGTGTGCATACAACAATTATCACAGTCACCCCTTAAGACCCCATTAAACTTACCTGTTGTCTCCTGACAGACTGTCATCCAGCTGCTGTGCAGATGTGCACATGCTTTGGGTAGAACATGCTACTCCTACCTAGCATGTCAGTTCCACATGCAGTTCAGTCTTGTTTTTTTTCTGTCAGTTTAATGGTATATGTTCTGGCTCTCTTTTATCATCCTTGCCTCCTCATCGACTCAACAAGGAATGTATTCTCCCCCTGCTTTCAATCTTGTCATCACTTCAAAGCTAGTCTTGTGTCTATGCATTAATGTGAGCTAAGCAATGTGTTTCAGTGCATTAGTTTTGGAAACATTGCAAGGGGAAAGAAGCACTGAACATCCCATGAAATATAGATTGAGCACTGCAATCCCACCCATTTCTCTCTAACAATACTGCACAGAGCAAAAGTTAATGTTACTCTCAGCCAAGCACTCTTTTACTTTAGCTGAAATGATTTCCATTTGTATCATCTGAACAGATAGCTGCTAAGCAGGCAGCGGCTGCAGCTACTCAGACCATTGCAGCTGCCCAAAATGCTGCTGCTTCCAACAAAAATACTGTCTCACATCAACAGCTAGTACACAGCTGCAAGGTATGATTATGTACTCTTGTTACTGATTAAAAAAAAGTGAAATCAATGAATATAACATCTTTATAATATGTATTACATGCAGCTCTTTCAATCATGATGGTGTGGATATGAAGCATACATTATTGGTGTGTTTCAATGCAGGGAGTAGCAGATAGCATTCCCCAGTTGGTGCAGGGGATGAGGAGCAGCCAGGCTCAGCCTGAGGAGCTTGGTGCCCAGCTAGCCCTCATCATGGCCAGCCAGACCTTCTTACAGGTGAGGCCTTTCACCATGACACAGTCAGCTACTATTAAACTCTCTGTCATCAGATACACATACAAAAACTGCTTCTTTAATGCTAATGAAGTGTTGTTGTTGTTTTTCTGTCAACATGGCTCAGCCTGGCAGTAAGATGGTGACGTCTGCAAAGTCAGCAGTTCCCACGGTGGCCGATCAGGCTGCTGCTATGCAACTGGGACAATGTGCCAAAAACTTGGCTACCTGCCTTGCCGAGCTCAGGACGGCAACCCTGAAGGTATCTAACACTGTTACAGAAAGCAGGAGTCATCTCACTGATGTAGGAAATGTGTTGCTATCCGTTGTTTGTTGTTAGGCTGCACTTAGGTAAGCCCATTTCTTTGATCTCATTTAGAGATACCAAACACAGCATATAGGCTGGCATCCTGTCTGCACTGCATAATGGATGGGTACTTGTGAGGAACATTTACTGTATGCGTGTATGTGTGTGTCGTTTAAAGGCCCATGAAGCCTGTGGTCCACTGGAGATCGATTCAGCCCTCAAAACTGTACAGACACTGAAGAGTGAGCTTCAGGACGCGAAGATGTCCGTCATTGATGGCCAACTCAAACCTCTTCCTGGGGAGTCGGTCGGTACATAACAGTAGAAATATCTGCTTTAAAGTTTAATTGACATACTTACACAATGAGGAGATCACAACTATGAATCAAATGGTTTATGTGTCTGTTCTTTTGCTCCCACAGCTGGAGAAATGTGCTCAGGATTTAGGAAGTACGTCTAAGGCTGTGGGCTCCTCCATGGCCCAGTTGCTGACATGTGCTGCACAGGGAAATGAACATTATACAGGTAAAAGAAGTGCATTGTACGTACACAGAAAGCAGGTCTCAGTAGCTTAAGTAGCTGTCTAGAGTAGTTACATTGCCAGAATGGACAGATATAATACCTATATGTGGATTTGTGACTGTACATTTTAATGACAAAACCTTTTTCTTTAAATTGGGCCAAGGGGGAGTTTGAGGATAAAGCAGGTAGAGCAAATTAAAACTCCTTTATTTGTACCATCACTATTGCCTTAATCTGAGCCCAGCTCGGCTGTTTTGTCGTCAGTTCTGGCCCAATTGAGGATCTCAGGGGAGGAGAGATGAAGACAGATAGAGAAAAGAATTTCTAACAATGAACGCTCCCCCTAGCACTTCATGCTGTGGCCCACGGTGCTGCTCACTACTCATTAATCTTATTTTCACTAGATTTAACATTCCATCAGCAAATGGCTCCACTTGGCTGGTTAATGCAATTTGATGCAATTTGCTGCTTTTCTCTTTTTGGCTCTGTTTATAATAAGTTAAGGGCACCTCCCATGTGGAGCCATATTTATTATATTAACTCATTTATTCAAACAATGAGGGCCTTTCAGCATCACAGTTTGTTCTCAGTGTGGTACAGTTAGCCCCTGCCAGCTGATTTGCACAATGCAATTACAATTATAGTAAAGACAGGAAATGCACATACCTCTCAGTTTGTATTGCTTAAACAGCACTGCTGCAAAGTAAAACTAATGAGATTGAAATTAATGTTTAGTAAAACGTCAGTTTCAATTTGTTCAGAAACATGGTTACTTACTCTCACTACATAACATTATACTTCCTTCATATCTATTGAATATTACACCTTTGTTACATGATTATGATGGAGTCAGGCTGTATGTTCATTTTCTTGTATTAACAGATACTGTTATTATACTGATTTGGTTTGCTTCTTGGTATTTCATCCATCTTGGTTCCTATGATCACAATTACACAATGCTATTTCAATGTGGTTGTTCGCAGGTGTGGCTGCCAGAGAAACTGCACAGGCTTTAAGGACATTGGCTCAAGCAGCCAGAGGTGTGGCAGCCAGCACCAAGGAGCCTCAGGCATCAGCTGCGATGTTAGACTCAGCCCAGTGTGTCATGGAGGGCTCGGCCATGCTGATTCATGAAGCCCATCAGGCCCTGGTTCATCCCGGAGACGCTGAGAGTCAGCAGAGACTGGCACAGGTAGCATAGCTCCCAGTACTATGTATGATATTCATGTAGTGATCACATTGTTCCTCTCTCTCTCCACCGCTGATTTATAAAAATGTCTTCTTTCCATAACAATCATCCCCTCTAAGCGTTGCTATTTTCTCTCCAGCCTGGTATTCCTCTCTCAGGAGTGCCAGAGTAAGACTGATCATTCTCCTGCAGCCCTTCAGGGGATAAACATATTGTTTGGCTTATATCTGTGACAGCAGCATAAATTAGTGACAGGGATTACTGTGCACCGCTGTGAGCCCAATTTACATTTGAGATGTTTTTCCCCTTATAGCTTTTCTCTGGGACTTTGTATTGTGTGTCACATTGTTAGAATGACTAATGGCAGTCCATTGACAGAGCGCTGTACTGTGTTTCAGGTGGCCAAAGCAGTGTCCCACTCCCTGAATAATTGTGTGAATTGCCTGCCAGGCCAGAAGGATGTTGACATGGCCCTCAGAAGCATCGGTGAAGCCAGCAAGAAACTGCTGGTGGACATTGTGAGTCCCATCTCAACTTTTGTTGACATTTAGTGTATTTGCACTTACACAAAAACATCCGTACTAAACAAAATACAGTGAATAATATACCACCCCATAACTGAACAGGTTATTTCCATCTGACTTTGACTTTGACTTCTGCAGTGTTCTCTAATTGATGTGTGTCTTGTCTTTGAAGCTCCCTCCCTGCAGTAAGACATTCCAGGAGGCCCAGAGTGATCTGAACCACACAGCAGCTGAACTCAACCACTCTGCAGGCGAGGTCGTCCACTCCTCTCGTGGAACGAGCAGCCAGCTGGCTGCGGCCTCAGGGAAGTTTAGCCAAGACTTTGATGAGTTCCTGGATGTTGGCATTGAGATGGCAGGACACACCCATGTAGGTTTCATGATCATACCACCCCCTCCACACTCCATTGAAACAGTTCATTGGTGATCCAATGTGAGCAGTATTTTACACACGGAGAGGAGCATTCAGACCCTGATGGACAAATGCAAAAAAACTTAAATGCCAAGTGGCCAAGCTTTGTTACACTTTATTTCCTAAGCTGTTTAAGTCATTTGTTAATCAGACCTGTTCGTCTAATTCATAGTCAGATGTAATGAGATCTTGTGATGTTCTTGTTATGGTTATTTTGCCCATTAACTTGGAGAGATCGTCTGGGATTGGAGTTGATGTAGCATGACACTCAGCTTTAATCAGGCTCAGCGGCCTGCTGAGTGAGGAAAGAGATGGTAGAGAGTCTTAAATACATTCTTTACAATACTTTATCTTTTGACAGCTGTTGCGATACAGTAAATACTCAAATGCCATCTTAAAAATCCCCTGTATATTTCCTTGCTTGTGCAGAGCAAGGACGACCAGTTCCAAGTCATTGGTAATCTGAAGAACATCTCCATGGCGTCCAGTAAGCTGCTACTGGCTGCCAAGTCTCTGTCAGTGGATCCAGGTGCAGCCAACGCTAAGAATCTTCTAGCTGTGGCAGCAAGGTGCGATAAGATGCAGATAGCACCTGATATGTATCACACATTCTCTTTTCTCAGTGTTTGCTAGTAAACTGAGCCATTTTGTCCAAAATATGAATCCCAGTTCAGATTTTTGCTTTCATCAATTTATGAAAAATTCAGATTTTATACTTAAATGTCACAAAAATTCTACCTGCTGTATCTGTATGCCACTCCCAAGCTGTCTCTGTTTGGCAGTGCTAGAGGAAGTATGTAGTGAGAAGCCAACAGCTGGCCCCGTAGGGCTTTGGGCCTGACTGACTTCTCTCTGTCTAATTAGGAAGATGGAAGCCTTGGCTCGGGCCTGTCTGTGCTCAGCAAAGCTGAACACAAACTCAAGACAATCTCAGCACTCCTGTGTTAGCCTATCGCAGTGAGAGGCCAGCAGTGCCATGCTTGAGTAGAAGAGCTTAAAGCATCATGTGTGAGCGAAGCCAGGCTGTGCGTGCATGTGGAGGACACATGTGAGAGCTAAAAAGCCTGTGTGGCTGCCTGTGTGTTTCAGGGCAGTGACAGAGAGCATTAACCAGCTGATCACGCTCTGTACCCAGCAAGCAGCAGGACAAAAGGAGTGTGACAACGCCTTGAGGGAGTTGGAGGTAGCCGTCCTCACATACACTGTGCCACACACAGACTTTCCTTCTCTTCAGGCTGTTTTTTTGTTGCCTGTACATGCCTGTATGTTATTAATCAGGGAAACTAGATGCATTTTTCACCCTTTCCTTCCATTTATTATCATTACTCTCATAGAGCCATTAACTTTACATGGACATTAAAATCATAACTGTCGTAAGTGCATTAGTGACACTGGTTGAACCAGAGCATTTTTGCATACTGGAGCCTACATTCACTTATTCTCAAGTAACTGAAAATGTGAATAAGGCTGTGCATTTTAAAAGCTTGATTATAATTATTTATCAAGGTGGTATGTTTCCATCAGTTTGATATACATTTATAGTGTTTCCCTTCTTTTAACTAGGTGGTTGATAAAAGTGTTATATCATAGCAGGGATGTGGTGTGTCGATTGTAGTTTCGTTTTTTTTATCATCTCTGTCTGTGTACAGGCTGTCAGAGGTCTCCTAGATAATCCCAACGAGCCTGTCAACGAACTCTCCTACTTTGACTGCATCGAGAGCGTCATGGAAAATTCAAAGGTACAGGCTTTTAAAATAATCGTGTGAACTATACTTAAACTGTCAGAGGTATTTTACTTAGTCGATCAGTTGAGGATCTAATTTGTACTGGTTTTCTCCATTTCTGCATGCCCCAGGTCCTCGGAGAGTCAATGGCAGGTATTTCACAGCACTGTAAGACAGGTGATGTGGTGGCATTCGGGGAGAGTGTGGGTGTGGCATCCAAAGCTCTGTGTGGGCTTACGGAGGCTGCAGGACAGGTGAGCTCAACGCTTGCCGAGACTACTCACTCTGAGTTACCAGGCTTCTGCTTTCTTCTGAGCTCTTTTTTACTTATAAATATATGCTTGGAATTAGTTTCGTTACATTTCAATTAGGAAAACAAATTGTTGAACCTTAAAAAATAGGTTGATACAGCGTTCTAAACAATACATAAAAAGAAATTCAAACACCTTGACCAGGTGGAATCCCTTCATAAATGGCATTTAGACCTGAGCAGGACACTTGGCCATGACAATGAGCCAGTTTCATTGGAGGTTTTACAGACTCTCACTACTAGCACTGTAAAATAACGTCCTCACTTCCGTGCAACATTCAGTTGCCGAGTCTGGAAAAGGGCACCCTCTGACAGATCTTTTGTTCCCTCTGAACAAAGCGTATGCACAATGTATACAATATAAATCTATGTAAGGATCCTATTCATATATTCATCTACTTATGTATGTATGTCATAAAATGTTGACTGTGTGTGGGGGGTGTTAGCTTCTCTGTGACAACAAGTGAAGTCATGGAGGACAATAAAGAACCTGTCTAGTGACAAACTGATACATTATCATAACTCTGTTTTCCTTTTCTATCCTGTAGGCCTCTTATCTTGTTGGCGTGTCTGATCCTAATAGCCAGTCAGGCCACGAGGGGCTGGTGGATCCCATCCAGTTTGCAAAGGCCCACCAGGCAATACAGATGGCTTGTCAGAATTTAGTAGACCCAGCTAGTAGTCCCTCACAGGTAAGAAGGTCCATGTGGGGCCATTCCCTGCCATATGGGGACCGCACTATGTAGATCTCTAATGACTGATTAAATGGCTCATTAAGCTTGAAAAACTTCAAATCAACCTGATTGTCATGCATTATTTACTCTACACACCTCACCGGAAAGCCTCAATTCATACAACTCTGCTTCCTATTTGTTGATGTTTCTTTGTTTGTCAGATTTTGTCTGCAGCAACAATTGTAGCCAAGCACACCTCAGCCCTCTGTAACGCCTGCCGCCTGGCTTCTTCTAAAACCTCCAACCCTGTGGCTAGGAGACAGTTTGTCCAGTCGGCCAAAGAGGTGGCCAACACCACAGCCAACCTTGTCAAAACCATCAAGGTCAACTCCCCAACTGATCAAAACGTTGAGTGTAAATTTGTTACAGAATTTCTTCGTCCCACGAGAAGCTGTGAATGTGTGTATAATTCAGCCACTTACAAAAATATGACTGAAATGGGCAAATATTCATATGGCGTTGTCTTGTTTCAGGCCTCAGATGGGGATTTTTCAGAAGACAACAGAAACAGATGCCGTGTTGCTACGAACCCACTCCTTGAGGCTGTAGAAAACCTGTCGACCTTTGCCAACAACCCGGAGTTTGCGAGCATCCCAGCGCAAATCAGCAATGAGGTATTCATCCATTTTCATGTTTGTTTGTAACGCCTTATTTAGATCGTTCTTTCTCATTCTTTCCACAGTTCCTCATTATTTAGCTGAAATGAATGAATGGCAGTCTTTCATCAGATTTTCAGAAACATCCTATTAGTCATTTTTTCCTACACATCCTACAGAGGAACTTGAAACTTCTCTTAGAGAGATTTCCTGAATATGTTTGTGACTTCTGCACTCAATCCCCTTTCAACAGACACTTTTATATGAGCCAACACAGAAACGTTTGTACAGCGAACATGGGGGGAATTGGATTGAGGTCCAATTTTACCTTTTCTTTTAATGTCAAGAAAAGAGTGGAAAAGATGGATTTTTCTTTTTCAATCTCAGCAGAGCAGTTCTCGCACAGTCCTCTAAAAGCTTTATGGCTGTAATCTGTTGGAGGGCAGTGTTTAACGGCACTCTTTCTCAGCACAGCTGCTCTAATCTTCAGCTTGTTAATCTAATTGTCGAGGGAGGCTTTGGCTCGGATCATAAAGACTGAAGGTGTTTCTCCCTGCATCTGTGTAAAGCTGTCTTTCTAATCTCATCCCTCTCTTTGATTGCACCTTTGATCTCTTCAAGGTAGTCAAGGAATATTAACAACTCTGTCATACCAATGTGTCTAGCTCTTTGCTGTTGAGCTGCTACCTGGGCTGTTGTTTCACATGCCCTAATCTTTTCATTTCCACAGGGCTCAGCAGCTCAGGAGCCTATTGTGCGTTCAGCCCGCTCCATGCTCGATAGCTCCACTTACCTTTTAGAAACAGCCCGCTCGCTGGTCCTCAACCCCAAAGATCCTCCCACATGGTCCATACTGGCCGGCCACTCCAGAACAGTCTCCGACTCCATCAAGAGTCTCATCACCTCCATCAGGTTGGTATTAATCCCACCTACTGCCACATCTGTCCCTGCAGGATTATCCTGAGTCAAAGTTTATAATGGTTTGCTCACAGTTAGAGGGGAAAAAAATGTTTCTGAAGCCAGAGGGCTTATCCTATGATATCTGCTCAGCTAAGCAATAAATTGCCACAGTTGTTAATATCTGTTGAGAGTCCCGCTGCCTTGTAATAGATTAGAGAACACTATAGAGCAGTGGTGAGATGATGAGCCGCGGTGGATCTGCAACACATTTTAGCAAAGGTAGTTCCTCACCCACTTCTATCTTCCCCATCATCATCCTCCAGATCAGATACATACATGGTTGCCTGGTGACCTCATGGTGATGACAACACTCCCGGCCAAAATCCCTGTAAAACCACAACATGTCTATTTTACATTTGATTAAACAAACAAGATATAACAGATTACTCAGTGAGCATTAGAGGTTTCTTTTAACCTTTTAAGCTGTCCCTCTGCTTGCAGTCTGTATGCTGAGCTAAGCTAATCGGCAGCTTCATATTAAGTAAAGATATGAAAGTGGTGTCAATTTTCTCATCTAACTCTTGTCAAAAAAGAGGGAAAAAATAATTTCTCAAAATGTCTAACCATTCTTCTCATTTAAATGTGGATTTTTTTCCCATTATTTATACTTTTAATTGTATTATATATTTATTGCACAATGATGAATGTATTTTTCAACATTTCTGATGATAGGGACAAGGCACCAGGACAGAGGGAGTGTGATTACTCCATTGATAACATCAATAAATGTATCCGGGACATTGAGCATGCTTCCCTAGCTGCAGTTGGGCAGACCTTGCCCTGCAGAGATGATATCTCCATGGAAGTGAGTTCAAGTACCCCATCAGCTCTATCTTGTCCGAGAGAAAGAACCTAATGGGATCTGTAGTCTTTCTGGTGTGACTTATACCGTAATTCTCTGCCGTTGTAACTCACCAGGCACTCCAGGAGCAGCTAACGTCCTCTGTGCAGGAGATTGGGCATCTGATTGATCCCGTCTCCACAGCGGCCCGAGGCGAAGCTGCTCAACTCGGACACAAGGTGCTGCTCTGACCATATATCCCTTCATCCCCTCTGGATTTATAAAGAAAAACACAATCTGTCTGTTTTCTATCTTGTGATCCAACCCTTCCTCAGACATCTCTCTTCATCACTCTTCATCACTCTATATCACTCGTTCTCACAGGTGACCCAGCTGGCAAGGTACTTCGATCCACTCATTGTGGCATCGGTGGGCCTGGCATCTAAGCTGTATGACCACCAGCAGCAGATGACCATCCTAGACCAGAGCAAGACCCTGTCTGAGTCTGCCCTGCAGATGCTCTATGCTGCCAAGGAAGGCGGGGGAAACCCAAAGGTACGAAGCAGTTCACTGCAGTGTGTTTAGCCTACCATGACCACTATTTCAAGGGTGACCTGAGATATTAAGCTATATATCAGCAGGTCAACACAGTAATGTAGTCAAGGTTTATCTTTTTTTAAGGGGATCAAGATAAACTTACTGGTGTATAGCGTGTGAACTTTATTACATTTTGAACTTGAAGTTTGAATTATTAGAAAATAGAATAGTACAAGTCTTTACAGCAGCAAGAGTCCAGCCTGTTGAAGGTGTCCTCTAGTGAAACACTGCGTACTTACCAGCCGTAGGGACACTCTGGAGCTGTTGTCAAGCTGATAAATTTCCTTCTGGCTAAACCAAGAGAGTGTCACAGAAACATTAATTAGCTGACTGTGTCCCCAGGCGTCCCACACCCACGATGCCATCTCCGAGGCAGCCCAGCTGATGAAGGAGGCCGTGGACGACATCATGGTGACTTTGAATGAGGCAGCCAGTGAAGGGGGCATGGTCGGGGGCATGGTGGAGTCCATCGCTGAGGCCATGGGCAGGGTGAGTAGTGATTGTGTTTTGATAGAAAATGCATGTTTGTGTCATACCATCTCATGAGAAGTCTGCTCAGGTGGTTTTAAATGGATTTCAGGTTGACACTTATTCCCCATCTTATTTGTCTGAAGGCAAAATGAGCCTTCCCTGATAGAATAATTCCACAGTGAGTGTGTCAAGAGTGTGTCCTTGTCAGTGACTCTCATTAGTCCAGTAGATGACAAGTTTCAAATCCACAGCCCACTGGTGATGTTAACTGTCACTCATCCTGCTGGGGGACATGTCACTGTGTTGACAGCACAGTTAATAATTGACGATGATCTGCTCATACTCTAACTTGTCTCAGATCTTATCCTTCATTGTTATTTTTATTCCTTTCTTTTTATTTTTTTATATTACCCTCAGCTTAAACAAAACAGAGCAAGCATCATTAAAACCCCATTAGCATATATAAAGTGGAACCATTTTACAAGAATGCTAACATAAAAAAGGTTTCTATGTTCTCACTAATGGCTTTTTAATTGTTAAGAAATTATACATCAATTAACTTGTTGACCTATAAAAAGAAGGTGGGTTGCCAAATTGTTGCACATATTGGTATTGCCAGCATAGCTTGATTTATCTTAGTAGCAACCTTTAAACTAATCACCCTCAGTTTGGACTATCCCCTACAATAATGTACTTTCTAGAATAAGGCTAAATGGTGTCAAGGTCAATTTATTTATAACGTATTAATATTTTCATGGAGACACGGTTAATAAATCATATCTTGATCATTTCTGTACTGCAATTTCTTGCTACGTATGAGCCAACACATACAATAGATAGATATCTTTACAATAGCTAATATTTGAGTATATATTGTCCCTTCAGGTTTAATGTTCGGGATGTAGTTTGGTCTTTAGCCACCTTCCAAAAATGAGACGGATCAAAAAGAAAATGCAAGGGATCCATTAGTAATACCTGCATGAAAAAAACAAGTCAATCTGATTGGCAGGTGATTAACCAATACGATCCTTCCATTCATTATACGCTGATAAC
This sequence comes from Cebidichthys violaceus, assembly GCF_023349555.1. Taxonomy (NCBI): domain Eukaryota; kingdom Metazoa; phylum Chordata; class Actinopteri; order Perciformes; family Stichaeidae; genus Cebidichthys; species Cebidichthys violaceus. The sequence continues at coordinate 10,055,003 of NW_027176483.1, forward strand.
CTGGAACCAAAAGATAACACTAATCTATAAAGCGTTAATTATATAATAACTTTACAGTATGCTTTATTGTAAAGTGGTACCAAACTAAATCAAAAGTCTTACATACAGTAAGTTGGGGTGCCTAGTGTAAAAACACATAGGATAGCTGTGTACAATGTACTATAGATAGATAAGTACTAAAGGGCTGCTCTTCACAGCTGGATGAAGGAACACCTCCTGAACCTGAGGGCTCCTTTGTGGACTACCAGACCACCATGGTGAAGTTCTCCAAGGCCATCGCTATCACTGCACAGGAGATGGTGAGATATTTATGCCTGACTCTGTGTGTGTGTGTGTGTGTGTGTGTGTGCGTGTGTGTGTGTGTGTGTGTGTGTGTGTGTGTGTGTGTTTTCCATCATGTTTCAGAGCTAAAATGACAATATTTGTCAGTAGAGCCACAGAAACATTAATCTGCCTCTGCTGATGATGTATGTCCTGTCTGTCGTCAGATGACTAAGTCAGTAACCTGTCCTGAAGAGCTTGGCGGCCTTGCCTCTCAAGTGACAGTAGACTATGGACAGCTAGCACACCAAGGACGCCTTGCTGCAGCCACTGCAGAGCCAGAGGAGGTGAGAAGCCACGCTCTCTGTCCTATGGAGTACGTGGGGAAACATACATACATAAGATTTAACACATCAAGCCCTAAATCTTTTTGCAATTCAGCACCTGAAATGTCAGACTGAAATATCAGCTTACTGTAAGGTCTGCATTTTACACCAAAACATGCTTTCAGATGTATTCCTCACACACTGACCAGATGTGTGCTGTTCTTTGAAAGGCTGCTCCCGACTGAAAACCGAAATATACCCATCCTGCACCCATTGTTCTTAGCACCCACATAGTATTTTCTTTAAGCTTTTCTGTGTAGTCCAGAGCACAAAAATGTGTGGAAACATTTCACTAATACGCACATAGCTCTTATCAATATCTTGTATATAACAGGCTGCTAGAAACCCTGCTGGTTACCATAGCGACATTGTGCCTCTACAAGTCTAAAAGCCTATAGTGATGCTCATCATCAAGTACCACCCACCCGTGAATCTCAGTCTGTAAATTAAAGGTGTAGTGCTAGCATTCCCTCTCTGAGGGTGCTTGAAATCATTTTTCATCCAGCCGCTGGATAAGAGACATGCCAGTTTAGGATATGATCATAATTGTGCAGTACAGTGGCACAAATGAGAAGATGGATGCAGTTTAAGTCAATTTCTGGTTATGCTTTCAGGTTGGTTACCAGATAAAGACACGGGTGCAAGAACTGGGCCACGGCTGTATCTACATGGTCCAGAAGGCTGGAGCCCTGCAGCTCAGCCCCACGGACAGCTTCTCTAAAAGGGAACTCATCGAGTGTGCCCGCGCAGTCACGGAGAAGGTAAGCTATGTGGACTGGAACTGGTACAGCATCTATAACTCATGCATGAGGAAGCTTGTATACATATATATATATATCTCAGCACAATTGAATAAAGTGATAGAAAACATATAGGCGTGTATTCATTATGTGTTATTAAGGCTTAGCTTTAGCCTTAATGTTGAAGTAGTATTGAGTCAGAAGAATATAGGGTTAATGTATGTTATTTTAGGTGGTAATAACTGGTGCTTCACTGTATTATTGTACCAGTCATGCAGGTCATGAGAGCATGCTCTCCTGATCACCCTCACACTGTGCAGTTAATGATAATACTAATGTCTTCCTGCTGCGACCTTGGAAGCAGCTAACCTTGCTGCTCACACATTGGAATTTCTTTCCATTTTAAAGGCTATGATTTGATTCAGGGCTCATACCAAACTTGAATAATTTGTGGTCTCCTGTTTGCTGGTATGTGAAACCTGTGCCTTTGTTGAAATGTACCTCTTAGGGCTTTCTTTTTATTTAGGAAGGATGGGCAGACAGCAGTTTTCAAGGGAGATGCGTGATTTGCAGAATCAGGCTCATCGGCTTAAATGTGATTGTGCTGCAGATTCTGATTTGATACATGTTTAACCCTGCTGTCTGTCTTGCTCCCAGCGTCCTCATTTAACCTTGCTCGTTCAGATCTTTCACTCTAAACATTTACAACCTCACTCACCTGATGTAGAAATGTTCTGTCAACACCCTACAAAGAGGAAAAGCTGCTGGTTAATCATTAAAAATGTGCAAGGCATACAGAAACCAGGGTTATTTTTAATTGTTTTACTCCTCTGAAAACCGCATGTATGAAGGACCTCTGTGCTTATCTAATGCTATGTTTGACATGTTCCAGGTGTCCTTGGTACTGTCTGCACTGCAGGCGGGGAACAAAGGCACCCAGGCCTGTATCACAGCAGCCAGCGCTGTTTCTGGCATCATTGCTGACCTGGACACCACCATCATGTTCGCCTCAGCTGGAACACTGAGCCCTGAGAACGAAGAGTCTTTTGCAGACCACAGGTGCAATGACCTCGACCAAGACGTGTTAACTGAAAACCTCTAATCAACAAAAAAGATAAACGTTTGAATTTGTTTAAAAAAAAAAAAATGCACAGAGGAAATACATCTTAAGATTTCAGTTCTTTTTACATTGTGACACCAGAGCTCCCTTTTTCTTTTGATGACTCACTCAGTGCAGTTTGCCAATAATACTCAATATTCAGATGCATTTCAAATAATGAATGTAAATTGAAAATCCTCTTTGCTAAACACACATTCTGTTAGAAAACCAACAGCGTCCTTTCATATTACTGGTTCTTGATTGTGTGACTTTGGAGCAGATTGTGACACAATGTGTCCCGTCCCTCAGGGAGAGCATCTTGAAGACAGCCAAGGCGCTGGTGGAGGACACCAAGCTGCTGGTTGCTGGAGCTGCATCCAGCCAGGAGAAACTGGCCCAGGCTGCCCAGTCCTCAGCCAAGACCATCACCCAGCTCACTGAGGTGGTTAAACTGGGAGCGACCAGCATGGGCTCTGAGGACCCCGAGACGCAGGTGATGAAAATCTAAAACACATTTCCACTAAAGAATGTCTAATACAACCACAGATGTTTCTGCCATATGTAGTCGCAGTTGTATGCCTTTAATTTCTAACAAAGCTCAGTTATTGCTTTTTAATTCAGCTGCACAGAGCTTTAACCATCTATTATAACCCATTATCATTATACTTTTCTGTAATATTAGTCCTCTACAATGAATGTCTTCCATCTTTCTGTGCACCCAGCATTAGATTCTCTGTGTAATTGCAGATTCATCTGATACACATTGTGTCTCCTCTTTCCTCTGTGTGTATGCCTCTATCTCTGCCCTTCACTAAGTCTGGAGTATCATGACTACAGTAGGTGGGAGTGATAAGAGCTGCAGTGTTAAATCCTATCCCCAGGGTGCTACTGATAAACCTATACTCTGACCATTGTGCCATATTGATTCCAGCTCTATCTATCTCCTCAGGTGGTTCTGATAAACGCGGTGCGGGATGTGGCAAAGGCTCTGGCCGAACTCATTGGTGCCACTAAATGTGCCGCTGGCAAGCCAGCTGACGACCCGTCCATGTATCAGCTGAAGAGCGCTGCCAAGGTAAAGGAATACACTGCTTTAGCAAGTATCATATCTGGCTTTCAGCTTATGCTTCCTCACAGAGAGAGGATGCTGCATGTAGATATATATTCTACAAATGTTCTCTTTGTGTTAGTGCTATCTTTTGATTGACGTATCTGACTGCACAAATAAGGATTTTTCAAAAGAATGACATGACAGTCCTTTGTGGGACTACTAGACCCATCAAGATGTGCATTGTGTGCATGCAATTGTGTATGAGAGAGAGAGTTGGTATGTTATAGTGAATAATATCCGTGACCATAGGACTCCCTCTATTGTGACTGTTCAGACAGGCTAACAATTTATTTTGTTCACTCCAAGTCAGTTTTATTTATATAGCTAAAAAAACAAATTTGTCTCAGAGCGTTTCAATCTGTACAAGACACCCTTTATTATTAGACTCAATATAACATTAAAGGTGAAACAAATGGGCAAAACCTCAAAAAAGCAACACATGAAGGATTCCTCTTCGAGAACATACAGATATGCAACAGATGACATATGTACAGTAAATAGACAGAGATAGCAGTAGTAGAATTACAATATTGAGAAATAAAGTTTCAATCTGAAATCAATAAAAAGTTCAATTCTAATATGACGTACACGAAAAGTGTACTATAAAGTAAATGCAGGATAATGTTAAGATGTTTAAGAGTTTCAGGCAAAGTGTACATTTAATGCCACCAAGAGCTGGAAGAAACTGGACTACAGAAGAAGGGAGAGGGTGGCCATTTAACTCTTGATCGTCATGACCACTGTCACACCTGCCATCTGCTGACAAATAAAAACTGGAACTCCGTTTGCATGTAACCTCGGTTGTGGTCACTTGAATAGAGAAACAAAGATCAAAGTATGTAATCAGTGACAGAGCCTCATATCCCTCTAAACCAAAGATTTGCTAGTGTTCTGCAAACTTCCTCATAGTATTTATTTATTGTTCTCACAACTATCATCCCAAGAACAGCATGTAACTCTAACTGTTGCATGGGGTTTCTTATGTTTTCTCATCTAAATGGAATGAGGGCCACCCATGGACCTGGTCATGTTGACAGATTGTTTCTGTTCCTCTAACATATGGTGACCTCCAAATGGGACCCTCTCAAACTCCTGGTGATCATGTTGCTGGAATTCCTAACTTGATAATACACTCTTTGCTGAATGCAGCACTGACAGAACAGAATGTATCACCATGAAAAGAACTTGAATTATTTATTTCCCCATCCTAGGTGTCAGTCAATAAACTGTATTACAAGTAGTAAATCATACTCTTTTAATTTGAAATGCAACCTTCATTCTTTTGTTGAGCATCTGATGTCTTTCATTTTCATTAGAATATCACTTTCAACATAACCAATATTCACTGTATTGGAATCAGTAAAGGAGGAGGCAAAAATACGTTTTTAATTTAATGTTTTGCAGCTAAGGGGAAAGAGCTCCACCTCCTGGTCTGACTGTGATCCTCATCCTTTCTCCCTTTTTTTGACAGGTCATGGTGACCAACGTGACGTCTCTTTTAAAAACAGTGAAGGCAGTGGAGGATGAAGCGACTCGCGGGACGAGGGCACTGGAGGCCACTATTGAGTGCATCAAGCAGGAGCTGACGGTAAGAGCTCCTCACAGACCGAACCTCTTCTTAATTGTCTTTTGAGAGTCAAGTGATGAAACACAGCTTCTTTCAAAACTGTCTCACAGAGGGTCAGGGATATCTATGTCTATTATTCTGAACATAACAGGGGAGCTATTTGTTCCTTTTTCCTTTATTATCCGTCCAGCTCCTTTCCTCCTCCTTCCCTCTCAGCCCCTGCAGGTTTCTCACAGCTCTTATCAGGGTCTGGGTAGCAGGCGCAGGCAAAGTGAGAAAGGTAGAAGATTTCAAGAGCTTTTTGTTTTGTAATTTGCTGCTAATCCTTATCGGAGGACCCCGAGCCCAAGAGGAGGCTTTACCACAGCCATATTCAACACAGTCTACCAAACTCCTAATTATACAGCACAAGATGTTCTGTCTTCCTCACGTGTGCACTTCCTAATTTCTTCTCTTGGAATATTCCCATCTATTTTAAAGCTTCTACGGATAACTCTCATTTTGTGCTGATTTTGACGGTCCCTGTGGACAAAAGTGTTTGCGAGCACCAAAGTTCCTATAGAAAACCTCTCACTTTACTGCCTAACAATCTGCACCGCTCAGTCCTGGTCCTGGTTCTGGTTCTCCCGTGCCTCCCTTTGCCCCAGCAGGCCCATACAGCCTGGGCCTCCTGCGGCATAGTGTCGGTGTTGGCTCCCAGCGGGGACAGGCGGAGCAGCAAGGCAAAGCTCCGCACCTGGCCGGAGGAGGACCCGCTGCTGTCGGGCGCAGAGCCATCCACCTCCCGCTGAAGGAGTTTCTGCCAAACCAATGTGCCATTGCTGGGAATCAGACTTAATGACGAGCATTAAGAATAACTATATAGAAATAGCCAATATTCTTGCTGATGGTCATATAGAGGCACCAGTATTAAACTGAGGCTCTTTTCATAACTATCTTTAACATATCTGAGCCCCTGTCATGCCTCATATGTATCCAACTACCTGTGTCTTTGGGTTCTCATCATGTCAGGTGTTCCAGTCCAAGGACGTCCCAGACAAGTGCGCCACACCCGAGGAGTTCATCCGCATGACAAAGGGCATCACTATAGCAACGGCCAAGGCAGTGGCCGCAGGAAACTCTGCTCAGCAGGAGGATGTGATCGCCACTGCCAACCTGAGCCGAAAAGCCATCTCCGATATGCTGACTTCCTGCAAGGTGCTAATCCACACCACCCTGCCAGAACAGGCCTCACACAGACATCACTAGGCATGTGAGCCCAGCCTGCTGGGAGCAGATAGGACATTAGAGTCTAGTCTACTTTATGCTCATGGTGACTCAGTGACTTTTCAAAGTCGTCGGAGCTGCAGCCAGGATGTCCTCAGAGACTGCAGAGCACTTACAAGACAAAAACAGAAAAAATGCAGCATTATAGGCTATGCTTTTGAAAATCAAAGTATTACAAACTAGTGAATGATTTTTTTTTCTTAGCTATAAATGTGGTTTGTGATAATGTGCATATTCCAGACCTAACATTAAATTGTTTTCACTTTTATATCAGGACATTGAAATGCCTTTTTTGAATTCACCACACAACATTGTTTCCTCACCCTTCCAGCAAGCAGCTTGCCACCAAGAAGTGGGCGAGGAATTGAGGAGCAAGGCTCTGCAGTTCGGCTCTGAGTGCACAGCAGAATACGTCAACCTTCTGGAGCAAGTCCTGCAGGTTAGACTTAGACAGTCTAGTGTCTCATGAATAAAGGATGGAAGTGACTTGCATTTGTATGTGTAAATGTGTGTAGCAACAGTGTGGATGAGTGGATCCTGATATTTACTTTTATCAAGTGAGGTTTCACAGGTCTTATCTGCAGGATTAAATCCATTTGAAAATGTATTCCTGGCTTCCTGCCAGTCATGCTTGCATTTACTGTAGCAACACTTCAACTGAAAGAAGAAGGCTGGTGATATTCTAATGTTTTTCTTATTGATAACAAATCTCACAAAAATACCAAAACCAACAATAAATTGATCTTACAAACAAGACTTAACTGTGTAGTCAAAGCCTGATGTAGCTTATTCTTCTGTGCCACAGACCTCTATTATTGCCCAGATCATGAGGGATATGTTTGTGTATGTGGGATTGATCCCACATACCGTACACAGTCCTGGTGCTGTAAAAACTGAAGGACAAGACTGAAAAAGCCCTAAACAAATGCAATACTCAGCCCTTTATATAAACTAAAAGTATATATTGTTGTCCTGTTTTTAAAAGGGTGATGTTTTTGTAGGAAAAAATAGGTTTGGGGTTGAGTGTCACAGTCAGGGGAGGGGAGTCCAAAGTATTGTTGGTGTTGTTCTTTCCTCGAGGCTCATTGTCAGTAGAACTATAGAATAATGCCAGCCTTATGCTTGAAAGGTCTCATGAATGATAACCAGCTTTCACAAATGAATGACAAAACTGAAGACTTGAGATTTGCTTCATGCCCATTTCATACATACTGTATGTTTGTTACCACATTCATCTTAGAAATACCTTTACAGGGGATCCGATTTTAATTCTGAGCACATTGTTGCATAAATCTGCATAGAAATCAGCAAAACCTTTTTTCATATTAACACTCCTCATGCATTATGTTAAGACAAGTGTGTTGAGATGTAAAACATGTTAATCAAGGTATTAATTAACTTGATTAATGATCTCATATAATTAGTTAGGAGTACATCGTGTTGATTCTGGCAGCACATTAGCCACTAAAAGTAACATCTGTTATAATTTGTGGTTGAATATAAAGAGTGGGCTGTCGTTATATTCAAGTTAATTATGAGTGTTGCCACGTAGTTTTTTACATAAATTGCCCAAAAGTTACTTTTTTGTCAGCTATCCCTGGCAGCGGTGTGAATGTTAATCATCTTTGCACTCTCGCCCGCTTCTACAATACATTTACTCTTGCCTCTTGTTCCTGTGTTGGCGGGCTTTTGTATTCTCAGGTGCTGCACAGGCCCATACCCGAGCAGAAGCAGCAGCTGGCCTTCCACTCAAAGCATGTGGCAGCGTGTGTGACAGAGCTCGTCCAGACAGCTGAGGCCATGAAAGGTGAGGCCACACACACTGTCACACACTCTTACACAATGCGCACAAACAAAAGTCAGGCTTGACAACTTTTAGTTTCTGGTGACCTCATTCTGACTGATTAAATGGACCATTGGACACGTGACATCTATGTATATTTAGTATTCCAAATGCTTATAGTACCTTATAAAACAGAATAATGTTTTTAATACGGAGGCAGAATTTTGCCAAAGCTTGTGTGCTGTGCAAAAATTGTTGGCAGCTGATTTAGATTTTAAATTGAGACATTCTAGCCACCGCAGTGTAAAACTAGGAAAAGCTGTAATTGGAAAATACAGTCAGTTTGAAGCAAAAGGATTTCCATGAGGAAGCAAGTCAATTTCATAAAATGTAAAACAAAACAAAAAACATGACAGGATTGTGGAGATGTTGGAGATTAGTCAAAGGAGTCCTAATCCTCTTGTGCATGAATAATATCACGGTGTTATTGAGTCAAGCCACAAAACCTGTCTGCGTCTGTAGTAAAGATAGGTCATGAAAATTACTTCAGAATATTTAAATCGCACCGTAGAGTGACTGCCGTGGAAATGAAGCTCTGTAGATTGTTATGACACAGAGTGTTTCCTATAGAAGCTGCACTGCTGCCTCTGACAGCAGTAATAGATTGTGTTTGGATGAGAATTAGATTTCAGCGTATAGCCTGAGACCCAGCGGGGCTATCCACTTCACCTCTAATGTCCCATGTGCTCTTTTCCTCTCTCTCCCCCTCTCTTCCATTGCTGCCTCAGATGGAGGTAAGTGGGATATGGTGTGTTTTGTTCTTCCAGATCACCTTTCACAGAGTCAGATGGGGGTAGCGGAGTAGATGGCTTGGGGGTGGGGGTGCAGAACAGATTTCCCCAGAGCTCAACATAATCTATGAAAACATCGTTCCATCTGCTTTACCAAGCTGTTCCCAAACAGCTCCGTTTTATGGGCACTTAAAAAACAATAAAAAGACAATGATCCATCAAATGTGCATTTCTTCTAACTTTTAGTTTATCTTGTTTAACTTTGAGGCATTACTGTCACAATGCAAACAATTCTTTGGAGGGTATAGAGCTCATTTTCTGCAGCTGAAGTAGGGGAAGATTTAGCATCTCTGTGAGGCCTGGATTGTGTGAATGACTTAATATTCAAGAATCATTTTTACCTCTTGTTACATAAAATCAACAGAATTACTGGGCCTCATGCAAGACAAGCACTTGTACAAACAAATGTTTTCTGAAGTGGCCTGTATGAGTAATTTAGGAGAACTCACCGCATTCACCAATTTTCTCGTATTTTGAAAATTCCTCTTAGATATGTGCACAATTTACAAGTGGTCTAGACCTGGCGTAAGAGCCATGTGCAGCCTCCTGTTTGACAAGTCAAGGTTTGTTACTAATGGATTGTATATTTCATGACTTAATATTTTTAATTACTATATATATAAATTACACTTCATAAATATGTTGACATTATCCTGTTTGACTTATCGGCTAATATCATTCTAAATGTATTCATATAGCCTAACAGTATCACCAATAATTTAAATTGGCTTTTGATACTATTGTTTAACATTAAAATGTCAACAAGGACATCTTAAATTATTCAACCAGCTCCGGTAGCAGGAAGTGACGTTGGGAGCACACTTGTTTGGAAAGAAAAATTGAAGATAACAATATGAAAATGTTTTTGCATGAGGTCCTTTGTACTTGTGTGTATTTATATGAAAACCAACGTCTTGGTATGTGTCGACCCCTTTCAGGCTCAGAGTGTGTGGACCCAGAGGACCCCACTGTCATCGCTGAGACTGAGCTCCTTGGAGCAGCAGCGTCCATTGAAGCTGCAGCCAAGAAACTAGAGCAGCTGAAACCCAGAGCCAAGCCCAAGGTATAAGTGCCCCTCTGAACTCTTTCCACCCTCAAAACCCACGCACAGCTTTTTGCCATTAATCAGCAGGGAGTCGATGTGGGCCAAAGGTAGGAGAAGGTGACACTGACTTTGAAGTGGAGTCATTATTTTCAGTGACTGAGGAGCTCTCTCGATGTCATTAAAGGAGAAAAAAATGTTTGTTCCTTACACTTACCATGTTGATTCAGACAGCTGGTCTGGTGAGCTAACATATCATGCTCAGAAAACTTTCCTCAAAGGCACTTCTGGACATTATTTTGAGTTGTGGTGCCTGGAGACGCAATTACTCGGATGGGTCCTCAAGCTTATGTTGGAAAGAGTTCAAATGTGTGATGAACTGTTGTGACCCTTTCCGAAAGAGAGGGCCTCCATCTTATTGAACATATTTTATTTTATTGCAGTGTTCCTAATTTCTAAACTAAACTGAGGGAGGCTTGTTTTGAGCCTGTTATTCGTCCCCCTGGGAGATGGTAGTGATAGTGCCCTTGGAAAGTGATATTTGTTTTTTATTGTTGTGTATGCAATACAGGGTTGTGTTTGTGGTGTGTGGTATTGCATGATTGTGTTTGTTTATTGGTCTCTGGAGACTGGATAGTTGGATCCTATTGCTCTTCCTCCTGTGCCTGTAGTGTCCCCCCCACCTTTTCTATACCTCTTCCTATACACAGAGTGAAGGTCAGTTCACCCCTCTGCACATATGATATATTAAAGCATATTTAGGCTAGCCCACTTTTAATAAAGCCCATATAATGCTCTGTCTCATACTAAAATTCAACAGCTACAGACTGCATTTATGAGGACCTTTGTGTTTATGAAAAGGGATTAGTGAGTTAAAAGCTTTACCTCTTTTTAGTTTGTCAGTGTCTCCCTCTAGTGATCGAATAGGAAACAAGCTTTACAATATAGCATTTAACATGAGAGTACCACTGGATTCTACTACATTTATTCCCTCTTGTGAGGACAGTTACATTGTTTTACATGAGCATGCCTTACTATCGCCTATGGTCTGAAACTGGCTTAAATATTTGCTCTGTTTTCATATACTGTGCACACATTATTGCTCAGAGGGATTCCTGCCTTTAAGCTCATTCAAGTAGTCCACAAAGTAGTCTGAAACAATTTCATAGGACCACATATGTTTCTTTTTTTTTTTCTTCCTTTAATTTCTTTTTTTTACCGAGACAGAGCTAACAAATATCTCAATTCATAGAAGCATCAAGCCCCTCTAAGGTATGTAAACTAGCCCCTTAGATTGAAACAGGTGTAATTTGTCTGAAACAGCTTGGATTATCCTTCTTCCTCCTCTTTACTCCCTCTCCTCTGTGCACCTCTGTCCCTCACACACTTTAAGAAAAGGAGGGCTCTGATGCTCTCAGCATGCTCCCTTATCCTGCCTCCCCATCCCTCTCTGAGCCGTTGTATACCTGGAAGCCTTCTCTGCAGGGCTCTGTCTGATATGTTTGATATATTAGGTTGTTATTCAGTCCAACTATATATCAAACATATTCCTACAGTGTCCCGCCCTGTCTCCAGCGACGTGTGCCTAATGTGTTTATGGAGGTCTGTGGTCAATCACATGCTGTTGAGGCAGAGATTTGTTAGCTGTCTCTGAACTGATGCACTGGGATCGTCATAATGGTGTTTAGTTCAGGTTTGGGAAATGGGACGTCATGTTCGATTGTGAAAGATCAGGTTGAACATTAGGAACATTTAGGCAGTAGCTGCCATTGAGGACACTGAGGTCATGCACTCAGTATTTTGTGAGTTTTACAAAGCTGGAATGGGCTAAATACTACTACAAAAAAAAAATGTTATACTCTATGGATATTTTATAGGCTACTTTAAATATTCCCTGTATCCAAATTGTACTTAATTTTAGGCTAATAAAAAATGATTATGTCAATCAATATTCCCCCACCGGAAGTTTATTCCTGGCAGTGTAGAAAAGGTTTTGAAACAGCAATTAGACCATCATGTTGGGGAGTAAAATGTACAGTGGAGTTTGTCATTAACTGTTCATTATACTATAAAAACATTGTTTTTTGTGATCATGACTCATGATTTTAGTATATATAAAATCCTGGTCAAGACCCTAGTTGACACAGTGCTAATAATCTATTATTATTGTAGCGTACTATAGTTCTAAGTCTAAATTGATATGTGGTTTTACTTTCAGCAGGCAGATGAGACGCTGGATTTTGAGGAGCAGATATTAGAAGCCGCAAAGTCCATCGCTGCAGCGACTAGCGCTCTTGTTAAATCTGCATCAGCAGCTCAGAGAGAACTGGTGGCACAAGGCAAGGTCAGTCAACACACATACTCAGACGCTCAACAAGATCCTATACATTACTAATAATAATAAAATACACAATATGTCTATTACCCATGTCAACCTCAGGTGGGATCCAATCTAGCAAATGCAGTGGATGATGGTCAGTGGTCACAGGGTCTCATATCAGCTGTAAGTTCCCTTAAACACATTTGCAAATCACTGTATCCATTTGTTTAATGTTACCCTGATTAAACCAAAATGTAGCCCAACCAAAAAGCCTTTGTTACTTGCTGTAGGCGCGTATGGTAGCCACAGCCACCAGTAGCCTGTGTGAGGCAGCTAACGCCTCAGTGCAGGGCCACGCCAGCGAGGAGAAGCTCATCTCTTCAGCCAAACAGGTTGCAGCCTCCACGGCTCAGCTGCTGGTGGCCTGCAAGGTGAAGGCTGACCAGGATTCTGAAGCCATGAAGAGACTACAGGTAACACTGAAACACAGCCTTATCTTGTCCCTGTAAATTGCATATAAATGCATGTTTTGCTATATGTTATATGCTAACTTTGAGATTATCTGTTTGAAGGCTGCCGGCAATGCAGTGAAGCGAGCTTCAGACAACCTGGTGAAGGCAGCTCAGAAAGCAGCATTTGATAAGACTGAAGATGACAGCGTGGTGGTAAAGACCAAATTCGTTGGAGGCATAGCTCAGGTAAGACAAAGTCTGTAAAAATGTTGCGGTATGTGAGACCTGATTAATCATTCCTGTTGTGTGGTTTGCCCTTTTCACTGTGTGTTTGAACCTCTCGCTGATGTGCCTTTTTTCTGAAATCGTGATGGGTTGTTGAGGATAAACAGCCCATCAGCTTAATTTCAAAGCTGTTTACCAGGTTTACCAGACACCCACAACTGCAAAACATCATATCTCTTGAAAACTGGCTTCCGTTTCATGTCTGCAAAAAAATTGAAAGTAACTCCAGGGTGCCACAGAAAGCTATACTTTTCATCTTGATTGATTGAGTTCCTGTTTCAGTTGGTGGTGCAGCCCAGCTGAGCATCAGTAAGGCTCACTGTCTCATTGATTTATGGTTTGGTCTTTAACCGCTTTAGACTGAGTCTGACCAATTACTGTTAGTTTTCTTTCTTTTTTTTCCTAAATAGCCCAAATGATAACAGAGTTATAAGCTTTATTATTGGCAATCCTTTTCTTATAATGTTGATACCTCAGGAATGCCTGGAGGGAATTTGGCATAAACATCCACTTGGACTCAAAGTTGAACTGATAAGAATTTGATGGTCAATGGTCACCGTGACCTCACAAAAAATGTTTTTGCCCTTTACCATATGCCAATTTCACATCAATGTCTAATAGGATAAGATGATGAAAAATAAAGTGATGTCATTTTGGACTTATAACTGGTTGGCGGAGACATACAGCCCCAAAGCGGTTTCAAAATAATATAGCCTAATGCCAATTATCCTTTCTACTATTATTCATGTGTATTCTGACAACAGTCTATAAAATATTTGAATCTGATTAATGAATTCAACAATATAGTCCAAAAGTTGTAAAGAAATTACTTTTGCGCTGTAATGTTTAAATGCTTCTTTCTACATGCATTGCTACCAATCTTATCCACTTAAATGTGTAGACATTTTTAGGAAATTTAGTTTAAAAAAAATGTTTGTCACTATAAGAGGTTGTATTGTCTCCAATAGGTTGTGTTTGGAGTTCACATCTGTACATTGTGAGCTCAGTACTGTGCAGCTGTTGATTTTCCATATAAAGCTATCCACAGGAATGGGATTATGTTGAGTAGAAGGCACATTTTCCTGTCAGCTGTTCCCGTCCTCTTCAGATCATTGCGGCTCAGGAGGAGATGCTGAGGAAGGAGCGAGAGCTGGAGGAAGCCCGGAAAAAGCTGGCTCAGATCCGACAGCAGCAGTACAAGTTCCTGCCCAGCGAGCTGAGGGAGGATGAGGGCTGATTGGCAGGCGGGGTGTGAGCCACGCTGATGACACCCTCTTGTCATGGGGAGACATTGCCGATGTACGATTGGCTGCTTTGCTCTCATATTACCGAGGAATATACAGCACTTGAAACAGGCCTGTTTGATGAGAAAAACAAGTGCCTGTGCCTGTGCTCTATCATGTGTGTGTGTGTGTGTGTGTGTGTGTGTGTGTGTGTGTGTGTGTGTGCGTGCGTGCGTGCGTGCGTGTGTGTGGGTGTGTGTGACGTATGTATGTATTTGTTAGTGAACGGCATTGGCATTCAGAGTTCAATATGGACATGGTTGTTACAGTTGTCACTATAAGCAAATGGAGACAGTATGATAAAGTTGTATGACAAACATATCATTGCTTTGTGAGTGTTGCTGCATCATGAGCATTATCGACTGTTACAATCACCAATCGAAGATGTTGCGAATGCAGAAATCCTCTATAATCACTGAATGTCCTATAATTGTTGATGGTTTAGAGCAAATATAAATGACCTGATTCTGGCAGAAGAAACCTAAGGGTCCATAGCTTGTATTGTAAATGTAAAAACCTCAAGGGTTTCATATAAAAGGCAGGAGGGGGATGCCTCTTTTCACCACTGGCTTGCATGCACCATAATGTCTATACATTTCAATGAAGCTACTAACCAATAGAGTAGTATATCTTGGAGAGGCACTTATATTTTACTAATAACAATGTGAATTTTTGGTTTGCTGATAAAGTAGCTAATCTTCAGAAATACAAGAATTCTGATTAAGCTATGTTGTCCAGCTTGATGCCAAACAATGAGGGTTTCTGATTGGAGTAATTAAACAAATACAGACCACCAGTGGCCAACACTAGCTTTAAAGATAGTTATTCTTGGCAGGCAGGTGTTATTTAGAGAATCTGGACTATATGTGACCAAATATGTCATGCTGCTTGAACATCTCGTCACTTCATGTAACCCATCGGCTCTTCCCTCACATATACAGAGCTGTGTAAGGAATATATGTTTACATTACTTGTCATGTTTGTTCTCTCTTGTCTTCATGTTTTAATTCCTCTCATATTGACACTGACCAGATTTAGTTCGGGTACCCACTGTACTGTACACACACAGTTATTCTCCACCAGTCACCGCCCTGTAATGGTAAAGGCATTTTCACTTTAGACCGACTGTCTATAGCAATACATTACACTGAATATCCTGGCGTGATAATAATGAGAGTCTGCGCTGTTATTGGTTGTAAGATTGTTTATGTGCAATGATATTTGGCTTTGGGCTCTTGAATGAATCAAGCATACATTATGCACTGAAGTTGCTCATAAACATACGCACTGAAGACAGCGATTTAAAGCTTCCATTATATTAGAAGTAGGACAAACTAGAAGAAAATAGCTTCAAGCTCTGATTGAAACTTATTAAATGTGTCTTTTCTCTTTAATATATTGATTTATAATATATTGGAAATTTGAAGCAGTTCATCTCCTCAGTCTGTCCATGCCAGTGTCTGAACTGCATTGTGTACTAGTGCCTTATTGAGTCTGCCCTGCGAGCAGCTGAAGACCAGGCTGAGTGGGAGCCTGAGCCTTGTCCTCTCTGGATCAGAACCATTATGCCAGTCTAATCCCCATCGGGGTCTTAAACTGTCACTTAGTCCTTTGCCATACAATACAATGCCTTGGCTGGTGGCCTACTTGCCTACAATATTAAAATGCTGATAGAAAAGGGCATCTGGGGATACCTTAGGATTTAGAGACCGTGTTGGAAGACTAACACTAGACTGCATTCCATGAGCATGTGGCAATTTGTGTTTGAAGTCAAGAAATTGTTGAAATCATTATGCCAAGTCTCTCTTAAATGTCGGACTTAATAACTTTCTTGTTTCATTGTCTAACCACTATAAAAAATCAGTAAATGTAAGAATTACCCTGAAATATATTGTCTAACTGATTTGTCCGAGTATAAACGGAAATTAGAAAAAGTTACTAGCTCTGTTATGAATAGGTGTTGTGCTTTCTTTAACAGACTGCATTAGTTTTATGATTTGATGCTGTATGTATAATATTTATCTGGTCACAAAAGTATTTTTTGTATTCACCAAAAATAAAGAGTTTCAAACAACCAGCGTCATTAAGATTTTTTTGTCCTTTTTCACATCAATGTATGTGTTTGACAAAAAAGATTTGAAGACTTACTGCATTCTTTCCAGCAGGTGTCAGCATTATCCTTCACAGATCAGTCTGAGGGCTCAATGGATGTTTGGAGAAATATGCTCTAGTGGAAGGATTGGCAATGTTAGCCAGACCAAATATGGACATAGTGGATGTGCTTTTTTTTCTCCTGGTCCACAGACCAGACCTGGAAGTATGCAGTGATTCCCATTTAGATGTTTTGGTCATGAATGAGAGTTTGCATCCATTTTGCACTCTGGTTTTCACAGTTACACAGCTAAAACCTTAGGGCTGTTTAGCAGTAGCCTCATGTTGACATGTTGTTGGTCTGCTACTGGCGATAACTCAGACTTGTACCTAGTCTTGGCCTTTTTTCCTCAGCTAATACAAACTTAATTCACTCTGAAGCTGATCCTCTTTCTGTGTCAGCATATGATGGCATAGTGTGTAAAGGATGGTTAGAGGTGGTCACTAACACATTGAGTTGTCCTAATAAACACCATATTTGGTTGTTTGAGTGTTTTGGTCTCATGCAAGGCCAGGCCACACAGTGGAGAGGGGAAACTGAAGCCATGTGTTTAACTGGGAGTGCCCATCTACTGCTCAGCCTCTCTCTCCCTTCAGTCCTAAAGACCAGGAGGATGTTTGTCTGGTTAAGTTTGACATTTATGTGGAGCTATCAAAACCTCAATAGATGAATGATGTAAAGCAGTGACGCGGGCTAGTTGAGTTCGTCCTCTTATTGTCCTGAACTTCATGATTTCAGACTCATTAGTAAACCACTGTTATACCTGTTATAGCTATAATCAAGTTTTCAACAAATATTCTACATTTATAGCCTTTTCCTGAAAAATGTACATTTGGCAGAAGAAGCACCATGCTCAGCATGACAGTTGAAATGAAAATAAAAAATAGGTTGTCTCATGCACTCAATCTATTCACCTATATCTGTTTCCCAAGCTCTCTCTTTGTTTTTCTATTGGTTGGCATTAACAAGACTTCCTGTCACATGTCATTTTCCTGCACATGGCAGAAGGTGTGGACTCCAGATGCACTTTGTTGGCTCTAGGTTTGATGCCGGACACCGTGGCAGATATAATTAACGTTCTCAACTCCACAGACTTTTGGCAGGTCTATTGTTATAAAGTCATGTTGTATGGAGCACGTTTCAAACCTCCAGAGCTTTGCCAATATCCCAACTTTTGCAAAGATGCCAGAAATGTTGAGCTGAATTACAGGGAATCATGCACAAGACATCTTGAATTTTCTGTTTGAAATAATGGTGCAGACATTCAAAATTAGAAAATTGTTCAATGAAGCACTGGAGCCTAAGAACAATGTACATCTTAGGCACCCTTAATGTCTTATATTTGTTGTGTTGGAAGGTGTCCAAGTGACACAAGTTGCAGGTGACAGCACTGCGACTTGTGTCATTCCTAATCCCCACAGACTGGCAGCCACTTAGTTTCAGGCTTTGTTCCGCACTCAAGTTCTCAGAAATGAAGCCATGTTAACCCATGGCTAAACCAAGTGACACTGGGTCCACTCTCCTCTTTCATCGTTTCAGCACTAATTTATGGTATGTTAAATAAGTTAGGGCAGAGCAAATGCACTTGGCTTTATATGGGTTTCTTACAGCCATATGTTTATATATTTCCCAGTGTAACTAAAAGCAAAGTTACTGTAGGTTCAGGAGTGATTCTGTGCAGGAATGGAGCCACGGCTTGTGCTAAGAACAGCCTCGGTGAAACTGAGAGTTGTCACACTGAGAAGCTATGTAGTCAGTTATGGCAGTTAAGAATACTCCTTGAAATTCAACTGAAATCATAATTTCTTAATTTGCCTTTTGGGTATTTATTTCTACGGTTATATTACCAGACTAAACAATTATATATATATATATATATATATATATATATATATATATATATATATAATTCTTGTATTTTTTGTTTGGAACCAAGTTCTGGTAGGGCTAAAATTTAAAAAACAAAAGGGTATCATGGTCTTTTGCTGCATAGAGAGAGGGAAACAGTCTCTCCCCTAAGCCAGTTTTCTCCACTTGTAGAGAAAAGGATGAAAGAGGAAGTGAGGTTTTGAAAAAATGCACTTTGGGAAAGGCTTTAGGTTTTGGGCTGGGCCATTTGACCAAAGCATGCTACTGAAATTTTCACTTTTTCACAGACATTATCTCAATCTCACAGTGACTTATTTTCTTACGTTTATGTCTGATCAAAACATCAGTGAGTAGAATGGTCCTGGTGTACACTTTGGTCTATGTGATGTTCTCATCCCTATTTCAAGCACGCCTGCTCTTTCTTTCTGAAAGTTTACAGGCGTAAAGGAAGGAGTGTGCATGTCAAGCCAATAAACTTACAGCTTGCCCAAGCTGATAAAACAGTGGAAACCAGCATTGTTCATCGGTAAATAGCGGTAATTAATGTTTGGCTTTGGTCCATTTTGTCAGGGAGTTTCACATAGTCCAGACCCAAAGATAGTATGCCAGAGAGAAGTATAGACGCCACTTAACAAACTGCACAGGAAAAGTACCAAAACTGTTTATCCTTATTGTTTATGTAAATTAAGATGATGGCTTTTATGACTGAACCAACTGTTGTATCCGTCTTTCTCCATGTTTCCTTCAGCAAGACTCTCTGAGGCACTTCATGTTTCAGGGATGCAGCCTGTGTATGTGTACATGTACTGTATGGACTTTGTGTAAACATACTTGCACTGGGTTGTCAATTAAATGCTCTGAAAAGGCTGAAGAAAAGGAAAATGGCAGTGACTTGGTTTTTACAAAGGTCATTGTGTAAAAAAGATGCCTGTGGTTTACTCATATTCACATACCACCCCTCTGCTGCTCGGAGAAGCAGGGCTTCCTAACATAAACCTGGAGGACAGCAGCTGATGGATGTAAGGGAGCCATTTACTCGGGTCTGGAGCACATGACTATTTTAGGTCATCAGCATGTTTCTCCCAACGTATTGGCTCCATTTCTTATCCACTATACACCTTTTGATTTAATGAGAATAGTGAACTGTCTTTAGAGATGACATCAGTGCCTTATTAACTTAGTACATGGCAATTTTTATGATTTCACAGAGTTAAAAGCCAAGAGGTTACTGTAATATTGCCCTAAATGGTTGATTTGGCTGTTTCAAATTTCCTATCTGACAGATATTATGGAAGTCTCCTGAGACTAACTGGGGTAAATTAGATTAGATGGAAACCTTTTTATGTAACATGACAAACAGGGTCGGTTAATGCTACTGCTCAGCCAAATGTTAGAGAAGTGATAGTTTGAGTGTCAAATTGCAGGAAGTGTCCCACATTCCTTCATGTAATGCTAAAACAAACATAATTCACCCATTTCCATGAGATAACAGGTGAGTAGTGCTTTTATGTGACGTATGTGAGTTAGTTGCAGTCACATTCAGAGTGTCCATCCACTGCTGAGTGACAGCATTCGCTGTCCATTTCTCCCATGACGGCACAGCAGTTCCTTTAGCCTTCATGTAAGGAGGACAGTATTTCTCAGTCAGCAGGGCTATATTGGGTCACAGCTGAGACTCGAACCCTGGGTGCTAATTTTGGACGACACCACAAGTAACATCAGGAATATCCATTAAACATATGTGTGACTCCAACACCCGCTCTTCCAAAGGCAGAGTTTTGCCAGTGATTTGCAGTGATTTTTCTTGGTGTCTTGGTCTTAAACAGTGTGAAAATGAGCTGTGGAACAGGGGAACCGTCGCTCTCAGACTGTGCTGCCGACTGGAACTGATCTGCGGTGTTCCTGGGATTTAAGCTGTCTAGAGTGAAATGTAACACTCGTCCCTCCAAACCCTCTATCTTAATAAGGAAACTTTGCTCCACACTCGTTAGATGACAGGCCACATTTCTGCAGAGAAAGAAGTCCATGGCTCCTTTTCTTCTCTCAATCCTGCGGCCTCCCCGCCCTGTATTAAAGCTGAATAAACAGTCACTCCACTTAGTGCTCAGCAGATTTTTCTCAACACTGATGCCAGTTTTTCTAAGAAAGGATTTGGTGTTGAGACTGCCAAGATGATTAATCAGTATGACTTTATCCATACTATTATGTCTTACATGGGCAGTTTGCCGGTCTGCCCTTCTTTTGCTGCATTTACACAGCCAGAGACTCAGTTGATTACCTCTGAGTGACCGAAAAACTTTCTTCACAGTCTTCACTGTCTGGTGGAAAGTAACTATGTACATTTACTAAAGTACTGTACTTAAGAATAATTTTGAGGTACTCTACATTAGTTTTTATTTCTTTTATGCTACTTATACTCCCCTTTCAGATACCTACAGCTATAGTTTTCAGATTAAGATTTTACATTCAAAACAAATGATAAGAGTATTCAATTCAATGCATTCCTCAACCATTTTAGTTTTTGAAAGTAAAGGATTGGAGAAAAGTTAAATAAATTAGTACAATTTTGTGTTGCAGAACTTTAATTGCATTGATTATATTAGGACCCCTCACATTGTTCTTGTGGCCCTTCAGCGGAGGCTCGACTCATAGCTTGAAAAACCTCAAGACTACTAGATGTTGAAACTAGCACAACCAGCTATTTCAGTAAAATGTTTAGTACTAATTATTGGCAAATTTGATCATGTCAAATATAATAATATATCAGTTACAGGGGTAGGGGTGATTTATACTTTTACTTTTGATACTTTAAGTTAATTTAGCTAATACTACTTCTGTACTTTTACTCATAGGATCTTAAATTCAGGACTATTTTTATGATAACGATTTGGTATGTTAACGATCTAAATTATCTGAAAACTTCTTTCTCCTCCGGTCTTTCTCAATCTTTTGATGGGAGAAATGTGTTTTTTAAGCAGACTGGTAGCATAATTACTCTCTTATCGTACTGTATATTGTTATCTCTGACCCAGAGGCCTTGGATGTCGGGGCAGGAATTAACCAGACCGCATCCGATGGATGTCTACTTATTCTCATGTCCCTGCACTCAGAAAGTTGTTTCATTACTGACTTTGCACAACTGTTGTATCTAGCTGTGCGGTGAGTCTGAGCCTGACTGGAAAATGGTCACGCCATTAAATCAAACGTGGGGCTGCAGAAAGGCTTTGGTGTAAGAATGCAGGTGCCGCAGAGCTCTGGGTTCCTGTGGCATTCCTCGCTGCACAGAGACCACTGTGACCCAGTCATAGTGAACGTAGCCCGCAAGCTTTCAAACAGCCACTCAAAACCACACTGGAATGTCTCATCTCCATAGATTGTCACACGCTCCACATTATGGCTTTTCTTCAGCTAAGCCATGGTCATCTTGCGGTTTGAAGTCCATAAGCTCATATAAACCTTCACTTTCTCACTCAAATTTAGAAAACTGGACTTTTTGTTTGCCAAAAATGGAAAATTAGGTTTTGATGATGATGATTATTCTCAAGGAGAGCTTAGATGGATTTTGTTATGTAGAGGGGCTGTATTAAGATAACTTTGTAATCACAATACAGACAGGAAAACTAACATACTCCCAGAGAAGTCCAGCATCCTCCTCTTGCCATTGTTTAATTTCTCTGCACCCGAGGGTTCTGACAGGCAGGACTGTAACAGTGGCTGAGCTGGAGGTGCATACCAAGAAGTTTTATAGCCCTGTGGAATGGAAAGAAATATCGAGTGCGTCTTTGGACCTCACAAAAAGCCCCCGCAACTTAGCCCTCTACCTCACTAACACCAGAGAGCCCATATATGGACACATATATGAAAGATTCTCCCTCTGTGTGCAAACACGGAAACTTCTAGCCCTGTGACATGAGGGGCAAAAGATTGAAGGCAAATATTTAAAGAAGACCATCAACGAGATGCTGGGCAGCTGTGGAAGAGAAAGCAACAATTATTATGCTGTAAGAGGATATCAACAAGCACAAAGCAAAGGACAGTGAGCATTTAAGTCAGCATCTTAAATGGATCTTTCAACAGCCTCTGATCCCTGATGGAAGAATATCTGAGCACACAACTCTGATGCTGTGGAAGGAATCTCTAATCTGGAACTGGGAGAAGTTCAAGCTGCCTGTAAACAATCATTTACTCCCCTCTTCCCTCTTGCCCTTTACTGTGTACAAATAAACACAACAGAAGTGCAAAAAGTGTTGTTTTCCTAAATTGAAGGCAGATTTGTATTGCAGAATGTCAGACCGATCGACTTTTCTGTTCCAGTATTCCTGCTATGACATGTCTGGCCTTTTGGAGAATTAAATTTTACACAATAATTCTAGCATGGCATCCCGCATGAGTCTGAAATGAATCATGACAGTTCCCCTCGAATGCTTTTTCTCCTCCCCTCTTTTAGTCTAAGCTGACTGAGCAGCATCAGATATGGCTGACATTCTTGCCTCTCTGTGTGTCTCCATCTGTAGAGGGGGAACACAAACAAACAGTCTGGGAGGAGTCCTGCCGAGGCCACAAATATTCCTCCATTATGACTTCTTCCCACATTTGTGTTTGCAGTGCTGGAAGCCATCATTCTTGGTATTTTTACACCAAAACTCAGCTTGTTTTCTCTCAATAAGTCACAGCTGCTTGCATTGTGCTACAAAGGCTTCTCTGCAAACTTGACATCTAAATCTAAACTTTGACAAATGCATCTGTAGAAAAATGTGTCCGATCCTGGGGATTTCTATGAAACAATATGAGACAAAGAAATGTTGTGCCCCATTCCTGGCCTGTAGGAGTTTTATTACAGATCTTTACAGTCTATGAGATGACTGATCCTTTCATTTAACAGCCGTTACTTGTACTGTTGAAAAAACTTGGCACAAGAAGAATGCTACCCATCCTCAATGGAGCACCTGCAACTAAAATATTTGACCTTCATACCTCTGGAATTTGACTCAAATTATTAAGCATGCCTGTCTGTCGTAAAAACTGTGAATTTGAAGCGGCTTACACTGCACTCTCAGTTTTTGTTAACTAGATAGAAAGTTTAAATGGAATTACAACTGACTGAGGGACACTTTGTTGTTTGATTTACACCCTTAATGACAGATTTATCACCACGCAGAACTGCATGAGTCAAAGTGTCACAGCCTCATTGCAACTATCTATCAAGTAGAATACTGTACCAGTTTCTGTGCCATGGTTGTGATTAGATGTCCACCTGTGCTCTCTAATATACTAGTTTGAGTCTTACAAGCAGTATATGGCAGAGGAACATTACTGTGAATAAACCAAGCGACAGTAGGCCATGGACTGGGCTCGGGTTACAGCTTGGGTTGCACCCCCTCTCTTCGCTTTTGCTATGCTAAATGATTATGCCCCTGCATGGAGCTATCTAATTCCAGGAGTCCCGTCCCGAAAGAGCCAAGGAGTTCTCTATATATATATCTGGGCGATGTCTGCAGAAATCTTCAGATGGCATTTGAAAAGGAACCTGCCAGCGCTGTGCTTCTCACAGTTTCACTCGGTGGCTGCTCTCAACATGGAGGGACAGCTACCCTCAGGGCTCCCTTGCTATTCTGTGTCCGTTGCAGTCATTAGAAAACAACCACACACATGTCAGAATGCTATAGCTTTACATTAAATTATATAATTTTACTAAAGAGCAAGCAGTTTAAGATTTTCCGCCAAAAAAACAAGCCGTTTTTTAATCGGACAGGTATTGTGACTGAGACTCAACAGAGGCAGAGACTCTCTAATGCAGTAACATTTTAGCCATGAGACAGCCTTAAATGTATCTCCCAAGGGTAGTCTTATGCAAACATGATTTCAGGCACAACAGCCAAGCTCCTCCCTGAGCATGGACTGAGGAGAACTGGACATTCCTTATGCATAGTGGGTTGTCACTGTAGGCCTAACAGATTAACTAATACAGGGTTACAGTATTAGTATTAAAGCCCTTGGAAAGCTGTTGTGTCACTTCAATTGGCAAGAGGACAAACAGCACTACCACCTCAAGACCACAAAGTAACAGAGTTGAAAGTCTGAGAGTTGAGGGTCCCTTAGGTCTCAGTTGATTTGTATGCCCCCTTGAGACTTAGAGCTATAAATACTTTCGTGGCCTCAGACTTGTCTCGTGTTTTAATGTCGTTCTGTATTCCGTAATTTTTCCAACCTTGTATATGACCATGGCTGCCATAAAAAATCTCACATGGTAGGAAAATGAATATAATGATAGCTTAGTGAATGTCAATATATGAATTCATTGCTCATTGCTGCACCTGTTTCAATCAGCTGTTGCCTCATGTAGACATGATCTTAGATCTGTCCAGAAAATGGGCAATTGTTGTCTGAATGCAAGTCTGTTTTTACATACAGTATGTTGTGAGGAATGAATTCGTCATTCAGTAAAGTCACACTACATCCTTTCAGCTGTTTGCCGCCTCTGAGGATGAATATTGAGAAGATTCTTGGCTTTTTAAATGAGCTCATGCAATCATTGTTTTCAACGCAGACACAGCCTTCTGAAGACAATAAACTTCATTAATGTGAGTATTGGCAAATATTTGGGACAGAAGAAAATTTAGCAAGAGTAAAATGACAAACATTTATTTGTTCATAATTCATGTTGTTCCTACAAGTAAGTTCCATATTAGTTAACATATAATGGCTTTTCATGTTTCAGTACCAATTCAAATGCTATAAAATGTAGATGGTAGGACATAGACTTAAATGTTTTTCAGATGCTTTCATTGGCTCCTCTGGCAGGAGGCTCTGGAGGCCTTGAGAAGCAGATTTTTTTTCAGAGAGCACAAAATTATATGTCTGGAGATTATTTTTTTTACTTAAGCAGTAATGAAAAAGAATCTCTTCTGAACACCACCACAGCCTAAAAATTGCTTTAAATATTAAATACTTTGTTATTGCTGTTCTCATTATAGGTAGTTAACGTTTATGTCCTTTGGTTCTTCATTTTCCAATGTAACTCAGAATGCAGTAGTTTTTCAATAACGTCTGGACAGAGGGAGAGATTTGAGACTACTTTAATCAAAGCAAGCGTATTGAGCCCTGGGCTATTTTTACTGTACTACCAGTACAGTAAAGGAAACATCATAATGGAGCTTATTTTCATTCCCAGAATGCCACAGCAAATCCAGTGTGCCATTACAAACCTCCCCGGAGTCCATTACTTGAAAAGGCTATTTAAGATAATTAAGATCAAATTGCAAATCACGCTTTCTGTCAACAGTGTAAAGACATTGATGAAGACAAGTAATTCCGAAGATATTCAATGCCAACAGCATAAACTACTTTATGCACACAGTATTAAATAGAAACAAGTCAGCATATCTCATATGTTAAATTATTTAATTCTAATGCATTATCTTGGCATATGCAACCTCCAAATTCTGTACATTTACTGTTTGTTTGTTTGTTTTTACTCATAGCAAGTTGAGAAAAAGAAGTCTTCCAGACATGTGATCCTAAAATCACATGTGTAAACCATGTTGATCCAGGGAAAGAGAAAAGCAGACAGAAATAAGAAATAAGGCCTGATCTGTGACCAGTGCTTTTCAATGCCAGTCACAATTATACAAATGCCAGTCTATTAGAACATGGGCTGGCCCAAGATTAACTAAATATTGTTTATATTACTGAGTCTTTCAATCAAAGTCTAAGACAAGGCTGATGCTTAAATTAATTGGACAATATCTTGAGAAAATTATAAACACTATTCCTAATATTGGTCATGTTTTACAACTGAAAGTCAGCCAGGTGTACAGCAATAATAATCTGTAAAACAGACCAAAGCATGAACAAGACAAGGATTATTTTGGGGAACATATCTTATAGCACTGGACTTTGCCCTCTTGGCACAGAGTCGTAGATCCATATTACAGACGAAGGCAGGTGCAAGAAAGAGAAGGAGGTCCTAAAAATATCCCTGAGGAGCCTTGTGAAGACTAGAAGACACTTGGTGGGTCCCTCAGTCGCTGCAGTTGTGTGTTTTAATGTTTCATTAGCTCAGTGCATTTTTATAATGTCTTTAAAAATGGGGATTATTGGATCTAATAATGAACTAATAATGTATATATTGTAATAACAGAACATCATAGAATTGCATAGAATATAATGTAACACATTCATACCCTTTCAGATATAAAGCTACTAATAAATGTGTTACATATAAACTGAAATACTCTCCTTCAGTACTTTATATAGCAGTAAACATCTCTTAAATGCCAAGTCAATTAGCAGCTCAGCTGCTATAATTGAGGTATAAAACTCTGCCCACTGTCAAATGACACATCAACAGTTTACAGGGAGGATATCCGAAACATTATCAGGTAAACACGTCCCCAGACTGTGAACAATGCCACTAGGGCTTGATGGGCTTATCGAAAGCATCTCCTCTCAAACAGCACACTTGGCATGAGCTACCACGGTCACCTAGCCACCAAAACACACACACACACACACACACACACACACACACACACACACACCAGCTGCTGCAAGTTAACAAAAACCTGGTAAAACTGTTATAGCAGCTGCCTGTGGTCTCACTTAGCCTGTAACAGGACAAAAAACACAGATGAAAAAGAGAATAATGTGAAGATAATTTACATGAACAGCAAAAATTATCCCAGATTTCAGTAATACTCTATTGGAAATAGAAAAAAAAACTCAAAAGACACTCAATAAAGAGACAGATACCATGCTGCCTTTAAATATGTTGCCACAGTGGTAAAATAAACTGTCATGCAGATATTTAATGCTGTGATCATCCAGTAAGCTTCATCTGCATCTTCTCCATGCATTAAATGGCTTCTGTAACATTACCATTAGGAAGCCTCTCCGTGGGAGCTGCCTGCTTGTCCATCACATCCCATATAAAGGCGTATCAAAAGTCAAATGTTTGGGAGCAACGAATCGCAGAGCAGAGCCTTAAAAAACGCCCGGGCACACACACACGCCCCCTCCGAAAAAGTATTGGATGTCCAAAGGAATCCAGTCACCCCCCCTTCAAAGTACATATTTGACAGGGCACAGTCAGGCAGCGCCTGTACTCCAGCTTAGTCTTCAGTTAGGCACAGACGCCCTAGCCTCTCTCCCATTCCCTTCTTGGTTTTTCATTTGGACGTTTTGTTGGAGCCGAACAGCAATAAGCAGCCATGGATGCCATCAAGAAGAAGATGCAGATGCTCAAGCTCGACAAGGAGAATGCCTTGGACAGAGCTGAGCAGGCTGAGGGAGACAAGAAGGCAGCAGAGGACAGAAGCAAACAGGTCGGCTGATGTGTTTTTTCTTTTGTGGAAAATCCCAAAGATTTAAAAGCAGGAATACCAGTAGAAGTTTAAAGCAGCTGTCCTTTAAATGGATCGCCTCCTAAATGCGGATTAATTACTTTCATGGATAATCCCAAATAAGGATTAAATTAAGAATAATCCATCCTTCTTGAATTTTTGGATGCTATAAATCCTCCTCTCAACCGTTTTGGTGATGTAAATATAGTCTAGAAAACCATGTTGATAATTTAGAAAATGTAAATTAGAGAGAAATATGTTGATAATTAATTAAATAATTGCATGTTAATTTCCATATTGTTTTTAATTTCATGTTTTTTTTTATATGCATGTATAGTTAGAGGACGATATAAGAGAGTTGGAAAAGAAATTGCGTCTTTCTGAAGACGAAAGAGATAAAGTGTTTGAGGAGTTCCAAACTGCTGAGGAAAAGCTGCTGACAGCTGAGGAGGTCGCCACCAAGGTATCTGATCCTGACGTGCATGAGCTTCCCTAACTTTTCTTCTCTCTTTCCCCTCTCCTGTCCTGTCCTCTCCTGTCCTGTCCTTTCCTATGTGTCTCTCTCTACGCCTCTCGCGCCTGTGCGCGTTCACGCAACTCCTCGCTGATCACCTCTGAAACTGTCTGGGCACTGAAACTCGCCTCAGCTTGAGGACGATTTGGTAGCTCTGCAGAAGAAGCTGAAGGGAACTGAGGATGAGTTGGACAAGTACTCCGAGGCTCTTAAGGATGCCCAGGAGAAACTTGAGCTGGCTGAGAAGAAAGCCGCCGATGTAAGTAAAGAAGGGGTTCACAATGGCACCATTCCGACACCACGCTTCTTCACACCTTCACTCTTCACTCTCCGACGGGCGACAGTTCAACAACACAAAGAAGGGAATGTCCTCTCTGTGGTCATTCAAACTTGAGCATCAAAGTCCACACGGACTTTTTTATCAAATGTCCAATTACTATTGAACTGTCGCTTTGTGTTAAAGGAGCGCACGCACAATCACTCACAAGTCTGCCCAAAGAAAGTCAGATTGTCTGTTTAACTGTAACACTCATTATTTATTTAAAATCTAATCCATCCGTAGGATAACTCATAACATTGATTCCCTATATTTCTGTTGTGCTTTGCGCCTTGGTGTGTTCAGTCGTACAGGTTTTAGGCTGAATACGTGTTTTCCAGAGTGAACAGTAAAGTGTCCTGATGCGCAGTCGTCCTTAGAGCGCAGGGAGCAAGGCGCCTGGATAAATATAGCCCCACTGCTTTATATGGTCAAGATAGAGCTCATACTGCGGGCTGCGGTCTATGCTAACCACAGGGGGGACACGCTGTAAATAAATTAGTGTTTTAAAATAAATTCCCTTTGGGTGAATACATGACAACTAAACTATGTAAATCATTTAAATGTAGGCATGTTAAAGGTCGTGCTTTGGAGAAAATACTCTTTAGGTCCTCAGAAACCGTTTTTCACGACAAAAAAACCAACCTGTAAATGCCCGAGTTAGTGTGACTGTCCGGTGCAGCAGACACTTTGTTCACAAGAGTCAATCAGGGGAATCAATTTGTATTGTGGTTTAGAAGTGGCCTCCGGGATAACCCGGTGTGAAAATCCTTTAATTGGATTCCTCCGGGGAGTTAGGCAGTGTGGCTACGTTATAGTCTGGTGAGTTTTAGCCAGACCTGTCATACTTGGTGCTGTATTTCTTTCCCAGTAGGCCCATATATTGCTGTGTTTTTTCATTCATAATATTTCTATGTAGGGAGGTTTAAGTATGGCTGTAGTGCTCAAACAAGTTGAACTATACTTAGTGTTTTATAGCCTTGTTTTTTCCCCTTTCATATTCTTCAAGGGTTTTCTGTGATATTTGCTAAGTTTAAAGTTTAAAGCATAGTCTGTAATTACTGTATTCAGTGAAGACTTACTAAATGGCCTGTAGTCGGTAGAAGTATTTTACTGCCATGTACACTACTCATAGTTGGCCAGCAGATAGCGCTGTGGCTCTGTTAGATAGCTACAAGCGGGCCAATTACAGCGTATTGACTGGGTGTGTTCTCGTCATTAAATATGCATTGTTTCTTTGCATCAATTCAATTTTACATGTTATTATTTAATGGGGTAAATCCGGAATAATTCCACAGTGTAAATCTTTGCACAATCATTCAGAATAGTTAATTTTCAGGTCTATTTAGAAATCAGCAGTACTTCCTGGACAAATGATAGGCATCGCAGAGAGCGTCTCCAGAAAGCTTGCGCACCGTCCAGCCTGTCTTCACGCAGCTTTCAGCACAATCAAGGACGTCATCTCGACCCTTGACAATTACTCGGAAATTGTGCTGCACTCAGAGCGTTATTTTTTTAGTTTTTCTTTTAACATAGTTGTAGAGTAAACAATGGCCGGAGCTACATCGCTCGAGGCAGTCAAACGAAAGATCAAATCTTTACAAGATCAGGCAGACGGTGCTGAAGAGAGAGCCGAGACATTACAGAGGGAGTTACTTGCGGAGAGGAATGCCAGGGAACAAGTAAGCATATTTTGTTTTTCCGCGCGTGCAGCCAGAGAGGAGCTGCTTATTAAACCCAATAGCACACATCCTCCTCTTGTAGCCTTTCTTGTGTGTGTGTGTGTGTGTGTGTGTGTGTGTGTGTGTGTGTGTGTGTGTGTGTGTGTGTTTGTTCCGCTGAATTATAGGCGACCCTGTGATATAGCGGGGTTTCTCTTGACGCACCGCAGAGCTGCAAGCTGAGCTTTACACGGCTCCATGCAGTGCCAGACACCACAAAGTAGCCTGCTCCGCCGAGGGTTTGATAGCCTGCTGCTCTCGGCTAAGCGTTTATAATTGGTAACGTTAGGCCACCGATGCCCGTGTCATATCACTTGAAAAACCGCGCAACACTGCATCAGTGCGTCGCCTCATATCCCTACTGTGTTTCACTCGCGTCTCCTTTGATGCACTTTGCCGTTACCGGGTTCTTATTCAACCTGCTTTTCAGTAACTTCCGTTTATTCTCTGGTGCACGCACGCCAACGGCAGGTTAAACATGTGAATAGATCATTTTCAGCAACCAGGAAGTTACAAATAATCCGCGGCAACATTTAAGGAGCCAGTGTGCTCTGTGCGTTTACGCTCTTTGACTTGCCCTTATAAGGACAATAGGTTTGCACAGCTACCAAAGAGTGATTTCACCCCCGTGTGAACATAGCGGCAGTTATCTAGACGGGAAATAAGTCTTTCTGCAGAGGGCTTATAGCAGTCTGAGCCTATCTCAGTCTTTATGTTAATCACCCGTGAGGGGTTTGAAATGGGGTTGAAAGCATTGCTTCAGTTTATAGGTTATTAGTACTTCCTTGTTGCTTCACAACCTCCGATGCACTTTGGTCCACCACTGCTCACTCAAGCGTGAAATGCAGGGGAAAACGTCAAACCACTGATTGTAGCTTGTTTGCAGAGCCTCAAACCGGCTGAACTGACATAAAGCAGAAGTAACGCCACAGGTTTGAATAATCACAGGAACGGTCTGCTCTTTTTCAAGTCCCTATCAATGCGTACTAACTTTTATCTCAAGATACCAGATCATTTCACCAATTGGATCAACATGTGATCAGTTGAATTACACTTAAATGTCTCCTACAGTTGTTAACTATCCAGGGAGTCTCCTCTTCGTATGTGTGCCATGAGAGCAGTCATATACAGTTTAATTGTCTCACTTTGACTTGAGCCTTGTTAATGTTCTCTCAGGGGTCTAGTAATGAGGCAGGGTATTCAACCTTCTGTCAGCTTGGGACATTGTTATTATAAATAGTCAATTAGGAGCACTGGTACAAGGAGGGCTTTTCCCAACAGGTTGCATACAGAAACACTTTTGCACAACAGCGATTACAGTCACCCACCTGGCATAAAACAAAAATTACAATCCACCACCATACTGTTCATTCTTTGGGCTGACTTGAACGGATGCACTGGCGTAATTTCCAGGTTTTTTGTTAAAGACGTCGACCTCTTACGTTTTATTTTTCCTCACTTGTTTCCTCTTCTCTCCCTAGGCTGAGAGCGATGTCGCTTCCCTTAACAGACGTATCCAGCTGGTTGAGGAGGAGTTGGATCGCGCTCAGGAGCGTCTGGCCACTGCCCTGACCAAGCTGGAGGAGGCTGAGAAGGCAGCTGATGAGAGCGAGAGGTGGGTTTCTTATGAGCAGCGTAAACTCAGACCTCTGATCTGGCTCTCTCGCTGCAGAGACCAGGTGGCGGGGCTGTGTTTCTGTCTCTTCGTATGGGGCACAAGCGGAGTCTATGTGCCGCAGAGCTGGATATCACACAGCTCACTGTCACACTAGCTGTGTCAAATAGTGCAGTCATTTCTTAACATCCCCAAATTCAGTATTTTATCCCTTTTTCATGTCAGAAAACAATTGGCTATTCCCTTTGGAAGGACATATTAAAGATTTACCGGCCAACACTACTGTGCACTAGACCTGTGTGTCCTCGGGGAGACTGTAGGCTGTCAGGTCTCAGCTCCTGATTCCTAACATCATGATCTGTTTCTTCCATCACACAGAGGCATGAAGGTCATTGAGAACAGGGCCATGAAGGATGAGGAGAAGATGGAGCTGCAGGAGATCCAGCTGAAGGAGGCCAAGCACATCGCTGAGGAGGCTGACCGCAAATATGAGGAGGCAAGTTTTTCAGCCACTGGCAGCCACCCCAAAAAACTTCTGCAACATCAAACACACAGTTGCTCATTTACTGCAAACAGTAACTGTGTGACAGACGTGTTAGCCGTATTGATAATAGATGGAGTTCCAAGATATTTGTTTAATAATATGTTAATCTGTTAATAAAATGTGACTTTTTTATGTTTTACGATCCGATAAGGAAGCTTTTACCCCAATTATGACAAACCTTTTGAAGTTTTAATCCAAAATCACCATTCATATGGGTCCTGTATTTTTCCTAAAAGTATAAGATAATGCTTTGATTTACTTAAGCTTGTATAGGCAATATATAAGCATTTAATACATTATTTATAAAACACTATAATGTTAGCACAAATGAGAATTTATTAACGCATTTGCCAACAACTATAACTCCTGTGGGCACCCATTAGAGGTGGCTTGTGTATTTGTGTCAGTCATTTGTTGCGTTGTAACACTTTGTTGTGCTGCACCTAAAGGTGGCCCGTAAGCTGGTCATCATTGAGGGTGACCTGGAGCGTACAGAGGAGCGCGCTGAGCTGACAGAGGGGTAAGATGTTTCACCTTTACATGCACTAAAGCTGCACTTACATTTGCACGTGCGCTGGCATTTCAACAGTTGAGCTTTGAGCACTAATACACAGAGACTCGTATCCATTTGAACAGTGTGCCCTGTGTTCATACTGTATGTGTTCATTATTTGCATGCTCTCCATGGTTTGAATGGTTTTGGCTTGCATACGTACGCCGCACCCATAAACAGACGGGCTCGGAGAGTGGACGATGAGCTAAGGGTTTTGGAGCAAAGCATGAAATCACTAAACTCCTCAGTCACAAAGGTACTACAAACAAAAACTAACACCTATCTTTGATGACTGGCTCCTCCCACTGTCATTCATGCTGTTAAGTGTCCCCTCTGCTTTGCTTGCTGTGCTTGTTTCCTCTTTGATGCTCTTATATTCGGGGTAGTTTAGACTCTTTCATGTCTCTAACATGGCAGAGAATAACACTTCACATCTAAGAGAAAGCATGATATTTAGATGCGGAAATAGCTTTAACCAAATTAACAATTTCATTGCAACCCACTACTCTTTATGTGATCACAAGATTCATATTTCTATTCTCACAATCCGGCTGTGTTAAGGCACTTTTAAGGCACTTGGGGTTCCCTCGTCGTTTAATCCCTGTAGTTCTTATTTATCTTGTTTCCTCTCTCCCTTTTCCTTACTTTCCTTCTTCCTGGTTTGTGTCCACCTCTGGTTCCGTCCATCCTTGTGTCCTTCCTTTTCCTCTACCCCCTCTTCTTATCCTTCGCAACTTCGTCCCCTCATCTAAAACACCAGCAAATGCTCTGAGCTTGAGGAAGAGTTGAAAACTGTGACCAACAACCTGAAGTCACTGGAGGCCCAGGCTGAGAAGGTAAGTGCAGCCTTCTGACCGAGTGCATGCTGTCAAACCCCCTGAGCTCCCGGTTAGACTGGGGGGATGGGGAGCAGAGGAGCCTGTCTTCACTTCAGTTTTATTTCATAATCCATCCACAGCTGTAAAAAATTATAGACATGTGTTTGTACGCACTAGGACATTCAGAGTTTGACTCCATGCCCATGTGTTTGACACCTGTCATTGTTTTTGTCCCACAGTACTCACAGAAGGAGGACAAATACGAGGAGGAGATCAAGGTCCTCACCGACAAGCTGAAGGAGGTAAAGTTTCACAAGGCCTTATCTGGGACTCCAGGATAATTTATACAAGTCACAGGTGCTGTATCACACTTTGAGTGTTGGACTCACTCATACATCTGTTTCTGTAACACAGGCTGAGACTCGTGCTGAGTTCGCTGAGAGATCAGTAGCCAAGCTTGAGAAGACCATTGATGACTTGGAAGGTATGGTTTTTTTGCCCCTCACCCCAGAATGCTATTCTGGTTATTTTCAAATGGTTATTGTGTCATTGATGGTATCAGGGCTAAAAAAAAAAAATTATTTCAGCTTATTATTTGCTTCGCTCTTGAACTCTATTTCTGCTTCCCTCTTAATGCCGTCATGGCTCTTTTCCAGACAGCAACATACTTTTGTTGTGGTGACTTTTTCTATTATGTTTAGTTGATTTGTTTTTTTAAGTTTCAAGGTAGGAAAGAATGGCTTTAATGTTTATCAGAGGTATCAGGCCTAAATGTTGACTTAGTGTTCAAGGAGTCGTGTTGAGGGCTTAAGGGCTGAAGAGTGAAAGATATGGTCCATTTCTTCATGGTGCTGAGGAATTTCCCCTGACTTTTGTTGCACTTCCATTCTGTCATTTTCTGGTGTAACTTGTTTTTCCTCTTTTTCCCCTGTTTTCAAAAAAAAATTTCTGTCACCTCTTCCTATCTTTTTCTCTCTCTTGTCAATATTCTGGATGCTTCACCCTTCACCTCCTTGCCATGTGCTCCTTCACCTTTACCCCCTCCCTCCCCCTACACCCCTGGCCCACCAATAGATGAGTTGTATGCCCAGAAACTGAAGTACAAGGCCATCAGCGAGGAGCTGGACCACGCCCTCAACGACATGACCTCCATGTAATTTTCAACTTGCTGCACCTGCTTGTTCCGCCGCCCCCCCTCTCTTCCCTTGCACCTCTGTTTACCTGTACACTAGCTACCTCGCCTTCATCTCCTCCCTTATATTTCCTTCAACCCATCGTAACTAGTACATCCAGTGTTCCTACACTTAAAAATAGTTATGCAGCTATGTTTTTATATAGTCTTAAAGTTTGACGTCTTAAAACAGACATTGTGGTCTTCCGTGTCTGTGTAATTTAAGTCCACAGGCAATAATTATAACTCACTGTGGTTTCCCCGTCACACTTCTTCTTTAGTGTGGTTATGATACTGAATGCTCTTTGTATCAGTATCATTGATGTTTGAAGAATACTGTAAACTGGACTTGAGTAATGTTATGCATTGCTGGTTTTGTCAGTCTATGCATTTTTTTACAGATTCATAGTCATTTCTAAATACTCATGATATTTTCACATGATATTTTGACATTCTGGCAATGCATGGAAATTGTCTATTGAAATGTTGTTAACTTTATCACGAAAGCATTTCAATGAATCCGATTCTAACTCCAGGTTATGAATGTTTCCTCTTCTACTAACATGGTCTACTCCTGTCCAGAAGAAAGCCCCCCCACCCCTGAGTGTTGCAAGATCGCCCTTTGTTCTGTCGTTGTACCAGTTGGTCACCACAACGGTCACAGTTTAGCATCACTGTCGTTGAGTCCCCAGTTTTGCTAAATTAGTGTGGTCCTTCAACATTTGGCCATTCTGTGGGAGATTAACAAAGTGCACAGTATCAGCCTGGTAAAGCGGTGCTCCTCGTGCATTAGCAGAAAGGTCTCAATGTAATCAGAGGAAGGAGTTGGTCCGACCTCCAGATTGTGTTTGCCAGTGTGTGCTACCTCACAATGCACTGCCATTGTGAATTCTGGTTTTGTCGTGTCGTGCTGTGACTCCTGTGGTTCTGGTGTATTGTGGTGTGCATCTCAAATTCCCGTAGGTCCCACGCCGACCACCCTGGTTCACTGTACTTCTTCTCTCCCACACAGATAAATATTTCACACCTCATCAAAGACGCCTCCTGTCGGCTAAGCGACATCTGTCTGCTCTCTCCAGCCATCTCTCAATTTTCCCATCCCTCTCTGTCTTTGCTTTCCTTTCCTCCTCATGTTTTCATCCTCATGTCAAAGTTAATTGCATCCCATCACTTGTACAGACACCTAAAATCTTTCTGCATTGTGTAAAAAATAAACGTCCTTCCTTCTATGTAAGCTGTATCTCTTTACTCTGTCCTTTTTTTCTTCTTTTTAATTTATTTATTTTCAAGTGGCTCTAATAAAACCAAGTAGCCTTGATTTTAAGTTATGATCTTCATTTTCTTTTCCTGCATCTCAACAAGCCATCATCTGAGCTTCACCCAGCTTTTCGTTCTTCTTGTTATTTTTATTTTATTCAAATGTGTTTCTGTGAAGCTGAGATATAAGGATTATCATAGTGGTGCCATGATCACAGAAACCTAGAACAACTGCAGGTACTTGACTGAAAGCTGAGCCAAGTTGTCTTCTCTCTTAGCATTTGAGCCTGATGCATGCAAGCACTTTTCAACATTTAGTACTGTGACAGGAGGAGCTGACTGGAAAGATTTGAGAATTGTAGGGAATTAGTGTTGGATTGTTATCGGGAAGATTGTGGTGAAGTAGAAGAGTAAAGGGTGTAATGATGATGGACTACAGAACAGTATGTAAGATTTGTTGAGCCTCATCTGGTTGCTGGAAAAATTGGAGTAAACTGCTATCAGTGATTATGAGACCCTGGGCTTTGTATGATACACAGTATCCTGTCATATATTTCAATAAATAAGCAATCACATATTCTGAGTGTTTTTATTAAAGTTGTCCCCATAACTCCAGAGCAATAAGCAGAAGTAAGCAATTTTCTGGTGGTGTGTGTTTTGAGATGTCATCATTCAAATAGGTAGGACTGCAGAATAATAGGTGAGCCACATTCTTACATTGTCGGACCACAACAAACTGGTTGATTCTCAGTTTGGATATTGATCAGCCACATTTAAGCAGATGATAAGATGCACTTGATCAATAATGGCATGGTAAATGTTAGATATACATGTAGTTTAGTATTTTATTTTCTATTTTGTTCCCACACTATCCAGGTTTAAAGGTTTTATATTTAAGCTGCCATTTAACCTTTTTACCTTTTTTAGTTTAAATTTGCTCATCCTCTGTTTTCACTCTACACACAACCCCCCCCTCTCAAAAACAAGAACATTAAAAGACTGTTTGATTATGTTATTTAATGGCTATTCAGATACTGTTGATGTGTTTTATAAAGATTAAAAAAATTAACTGATGGACTGGAGAAGGTAGGTATCAACAGGCATTTTCTCTTTCCCTAATTTTCTCTGATTTCCTGTCCTCTCTCTGTTTTTCTACTTGCTTTCTGACTGCAAAGATCACTTCCACCATCAACTTCAGAAAAACCGCCTTCTCACTAACGAACTGCGCGTGGCCTTGAATGAGGACTAAATTGCGTGAATGTTTTACGTGTTTGTTACAGTTTTGTGTTTAATGTGTGTGTGACAATCTGATCCCGAGCAAGATCCAAAGTTCTTCCGTTTGCATTGTCCACGTACGATGCCCACACTGCTTGAAGTCTGTGTTGCTGTTTGTTGAAATGTAATTGAAGTATGGTGAAAATCAGGGATTAACTCAAATATATAATATATAGTCTTGCAATATAGTATTATGATATAATACAATAATATTTTTTTATGGATTGTTGTTGTGTTTATGTGTATTAATGAGAACTTTGTTGTAACCTGTTTGCATGATGGCTTGCACATCATAATGTGAGCTTACTCAATGTGTTTCTCTTGTTTTCTGTCCATGAAGTGTAGGTTTAAATCATTTTAGTGACTGACCTTAGTGATGTAGCCAGCTTGATTATTAATGCAAGCTAACCACTCACTTTTGCTTGCTTGTGTGAGAGTATAACTTCTCCATTTGATGTTCTAACAGAGAAACTGTCACAAGCTAAGGAAGAGAACCTCGATATGCACCAGATGCTGGACCAGACTCTAATGGAACTGAATAATTTGTGAAAGCATGGTCTGACCCCACACGCACTGTGGTTTTGGCTTTTTGTACATGCACCTTGCTTACCATAAACCCCTCTTCTCATACCTTGCCCATGGTGGAGATGAAATGGCCAAATACATTTCCTATTTCACCGTGCTGCCTTCAGCGGATGTTGACCAAGGAGCAAAGATAAGGGGAAGTAAAGCTTAACCATTCCCTTTGATGAATCCTAAACTGAGAAACAATATTGTTTTTCGCAAGCCAGTTTTTAATCTTGTAATGATGTCTGCCTTTTGCAATCCTTGAGATAGTTTCATCTATCAGTCATTTGGTGAAGTGACATTTATTTGTAAGATTGGTTTCTACTGCATTGAAGCTGATCTGGTTTGTTCCATTCCACCTAGATTATGCACATACAGAAGGACAAAGTGGAGAAACTTTGCACTTAGTTGAACATGAATTCTGTAATACAAATTATGTTTTAAAAGATATATAGTATATGCCCTCCTCCCAGAAACTTTCATAACAAGTGTAAGTATAAATTGGCTATGCCTGTCATCATGTATACTGGTGCTAATGTAATGTTAAGCAATGCCCGAACATGCTAATGCATTACAGTGTAGTCTTATTCTTTAAAACCATGATTCAACATTGTTTCATCATGTTTATAAAGTATAGATTT
Organism: Cebidichthys violaceus; assembly: GCF_023349555.1. NCBI lineage: Eukaryota > Metazoa > Chordata > Actinopteri > Perciformes > Stichaeidae > Cebidichthys > Cebidichthys violaceus. Next base: position 10,093,802 of record NW_027176483.1, read on the forward strand.
CAGTCATCTGGCTGTGCATTGTTTTAGCATTGTATTAATGTAGATGTCTCAAGTGTTTATCATATCTGAAATTTACAAATTATAAAAAATAAAAAGCACGTTTTGAAAATGTTCTAACTTTGTTTGTCATGTATACATAGCCTTTTGTCAATCTAGAGGTGACCTAAATGAATGGCTGTAATAGATTTTTGGGTGACTGAATCAAACCTGATGCAATGGCAAGGAAAAGAAAACTACTTTTCAGCAGAAAAAAAACTATTTTTCATGGGGAAAAGAATTAAGGATGGGGTGAAGCTAAGGATGTATGGGTAAGACTTAGAAAGGGTTGGAACATGTCTGGGAGTTCTTTTTGACTCACGGTTAACATACGCAGACAATATCAGGAAAATTGAGGAAAAATGCAAAAAAGTAATAAATGTGATGGCTGGTAAGGCAAGGCAAGTTTATTTGTATAGCACATTTCAACAACAAGGCAATTCAAAGTGCTTCACATAAAACCATTAAAAGCATCAAAACATAATGCAAAAGAAAAGGAGATTTAAAAACATTTAAAAACATTCATTGAAACATTAAAAACAGTCATTAAAACACTAAAAAGCTAAAAACAGAATAATAATTGCAGTGCAGTTTCAGAAATAAAATACAGTAGTAAAATGCAGAAATTGATTAATATCCTTGAATGTGGTTGGTAGGGAATGGGGAGCCAGTTGTTCATCGTTGAAAACAATGTATGTGGCCTCCTTAAGATCTATGTTGGATTACAGCAGTATAGCGTATTGGCTCCATACAGCCAAATCTCTTATTGGGAAAGTTGATGTGATTCAGGCTCAGGCATTAAGAGTATAGTGGAGCATTTAAAACATCGCCAACACCTGTCCTGTAGGTAGAAATGGGAGGTATGCTCCTGGATTAAAGGAGGACGCAACTGATGGCAAACTATTGGGCTACTATACAGGACACAAAGGGGGTGTTGCAGGTGGTCTGGGAGATTGACATTGCAAAATAGTTTACCCGGTGGTGGTTCCATGGAGTTTGCATGGCCTGATATAGACCGGTATTTGTTTGAGGTCAAAAGGAAAGAAAAAGATAAAGTTGATTTGGTCAATTGCACTGCAATGGGTGGAAAAAACTAGACAGGAATAGTTGTTGATATCCTCCAACTTATCCACAGCCCAGTAAGTTTAAAGTATTTTTCATTCAAACACGCGTCAAGACATACTGTATGAAGTCCTTCAGTCAGCCACAAGAATAACTAATCAGGGAGGTCAGGTGAAATTCCTATGGGTTCCAGCGTATATGAGAGGGCGGATGAGTTAGTAAAGCTGCCTGTAAAGAAAGGAAATATAGATATGCAAATTAGTAGAAAAGTGGGACAGATGAGGTAAAAGGGAGACGTCTACATCATAGTCTAAAGAGTGTCAAAGTTAGTAGGGTGGGTAGTGGGCACAGGAGAAGGGAAACTGTGTGGACAAGGTTAGGGTTGGGGCATTGTGTGCACAAAACAAAACACTGAAACTAAAGTGGAAACACCAGACAGGCTTGTGTGAGGGATGTCAGGAAGAGGAGTCACTTGAGCATTTAGATTGGAGTTGTAGTGAGTATGAGAGGCAGAAAGAGATGAATAAAAGTACTAAGCATGGGTGAGAGAGCACAGATTAGGTAATGTTGGCTTTCTTAGGGGACCCAGGGTATGTTTTTATGGAGATATTATGGATAACCAGGGATGGGGTGCAACGGTGGTTCTCAGGGGCGAGGATTTTATAGCAGGTCTAGGTAGGTCTTATAGTAGGATAAAATATAGGTGAACGTGGTAAATGTGTGTTTTTTGACGGGGATAGATTTTAAGTCTGTTGTCTGATCCACACTCCGGAGCAGACGGTGGCGGTAATGAACCAATAAGGTGGATGCCAACCGCCGTTAAACCGGAAAAGAAGGAGAAGAAAAAGAAAAATTTGCATGAGCGTGTCGAATTAGCTGGAGGGCGACATTGTATTCGCAGTGCAGCTACTTATTTCGTTTGCAATTAAACAATAATGTCTGTATTTCCGGATTTGAGAGAGTTTGTCAACGAGCGACTAACTGCTGCAGCTGAAGACATATTCGAAGTTTTTAAAAACGCAATCGTGGAGTACGAGGAAGAGATCCAACGTCAGCGCAGACTGTTGGAAATCGCTTGGAAACCTGATGTGAAGTTACACAGGATAGGTGCGTAAAACCTCATTGTGTTTAAAAAGCTAACCGATGAATATGACTCATAGGATCCTAATGCATTAAAGACATACGTGTTATATTGTTCTGCTCAGATGTCCTTATGTATCGTATTCCTTTTGTCCTTCCACCTTCCAGAGCTCCCACAGCAACACGTCTTTAAGGAGGACGAGGTTGTCTCTGACCAGCAGCAGCAGCAGCAGCTCTGTGTTCTGGTGAGGAACTCCACTCTGGACCAAGAGGACCCAGAACCTCCGCAGATTAAAGTGGAACAGGAGCAACTCTGCACCAGTGAGGAAGGAGAGCAGCTTGTACTGAAGCAGGAGACTGATGACTTTATAATTCCTATTCATGAGGAAAGTGACCACAGTGACGATGATCACACTCTGAACTCTCACAGCTCTCAGGAAGCTGAGAGCCAAGATCTGATAAGAGACGAGCATGGAGAATCTGGAGCAACTAGTGCAGAGCCAAAGCAACCGGTTCAACATCACAAAGGCCAAACTGACAGTAACAATGTATATAGTCCAACTATGTCAACTATTCACTGTAATACTCGCACAGGTAGAAAGGTTTTCACATGTGACATATGTGGGAAATCTTTTAAATATAAGGTATACATGCAAAGACACAGGTTAATACACTCGGATGACAAGCCATATTCATGTGAAGTATGTGGGAAAGATTTTAGATATAGATCATATATGAAGAGACACAGGATGGTACACACAGATGAGAAGCCGTATTCATGCGAAATATGTGGGACATATTTTCGATCCAGCAGTCACTTGATAGTCCACATGAGGACGCACACAGGTGAGAGGCCGTACCTTTGCAAGACCTGCGGGAAAAGGTTCAGTGCAGTTTCAACATTGAACACGCATAAACTAATCCACACCGGTGAGAAGCCATACATCTGTAAAACATGTGGGACAGCCTTTAGACTTAGTGTTCACTTGAGAGGCCACATGAGAACCCACAAGGATTAGAAGCCGTACCTTTGCAAGACCTGCGGGAAAAGATTCAGATTCTCGACATCATTTAAAGGCCACATGAGAAAGCACACAGGTGAAGAGCCGTGTCTTTGCCAGACGTGAGGGAAAAGATTCAGTGACATTTCAGTATTTAAAAGATGCATGAGAATTCACACAGGTGAGAAGTGTTATACTTACAAAACATGTGGGAGAGCGTTGAGATGTACACTCTAAAAACTCTGAACAATGGTTACTTAAAAAAACGATGGCAACAAAGTGACACGTAATATAATTGATTAGATTTTAAGTACTACAACTTTGAGTAAAAAGTATTGAATAAATTAATTAAATCTAAACAAAAAAATTATAACAAATTGATTTATATTTACTGAATATTTGGGTGAAAGTGATTTATATTTACTGAATATTTGGGTGAAAGTGATTTATATTTACTAAATATTTGGGTGAAAGTGATTTATATTTACTAAATATTTGGGTGAAAGTGATTTATATTTACTAAATATTTGGGTGAAAGTGATTTATATTTACTGAATATTTGGGTGAAAGTGATTTATATTTACTGAATATTTGGGTGAAAGTGATTTATATTTACTGAATATTTGGGTGAAAGTGATTTATATTTACTGAATATTTGGGTGAAAGTGATTTACATTTAGTGAATATTTGGGTGAAAGTGAGTTGGATTCACTAAATAAAATAAATTATATCAATTCACATTTTAGCACATTGTTACTTAATTCAACACATTCCCACTGCTATTCTAACTATACACCTATTCAATAATATTGATTGTCACTTTGTTGCCATAATTTTTCTACGTCTAATTCACTCAATACTATGAAGATGGTATAGTATTGAGTAAATTAGACGTAGAAAAATGATGGCAACAAAGTGACAAAGCCACAGTAAACTTAACTTGGGCAAACAGATCACCATGCATATACAGTACAGCAGGTAAACATTTATTTGTGGAAACATTGAAACATTTTTCATGTGCAAAATATCAAAATAAAAAACAAAGTAGAGAAAAAGGCTATAAGAAAAATAAAACTGAAACAAATGCAATTCAATGTCTAATATTACGACGTTTTAAAACTGCAATTTTTTTTCTTCCAGATTAAATATTTTCTTTATTACATGCACATATTAACATTTAAGGGCCAATATGTTTTTCAAATGCCTTATTTCTTTATTTCTTGCTCAAATGGGACTCACTTGAACAAATGCAATTTCCTCAATGAAACATCACATTTGCATCCCTGGTGTACACAGTTGAATCACAAGGTAAAAGAACAGCTGCCTGTGCATCAAACATCATGCCACTCCACTCAAATGAGTATGGTTAACACTTGAACAACCACCTGCAGCACTAAAACTTTGCTGAACTCCAGGAAGACAAACCTATACTTCTAACGGGAATCCTTAAAAAAAGAATCAACTCAAGCATTGTACAACGAGTTGAAAGTAACGACATAGGACAGTTTTAACAGTGACTTAACAATTCACTTTTCAGAAGCTAGTAACTTGTAACAGTCCAGCCCCAGTAGGACTTTCTGGAACACTTCAAACGTGTACCTGAGCTCCTTGGGATAGGCAAGGTTAAGTGCATATGCCAAGCCAACAAGCATGCAGCAAGGCCTTGCAAAGTTATCCAAAGCAGACAGAAGTGTCATGGCCTCTACCACGATACCGACGTCGTCAGGACCCTCCGACGTAGTAGTCTTGATGGTGTAGATTCTCATGCGTTGTACAGCAAGGTCCTGCGACACAGTGTCTTCATCAGCATCCTGAAATAGCAAGAACATTGTGTATTACGGACTGTACGGACTGTACGGCCAAAAGACATTGTAATGTTAACAGTCAGCAGAGCTGCGACCGCTGTTTGAAACTATACTCCGGTAGAGAAAACTGCAAAATGGTGATCTGAATCTCTGGCTGCGGCATCTTAGTGCCGTGAATGGAGACGTGCGACTTCGTGACTACTTATGACGGTGAACTTGGGTTAACGTTAGCTCAACACCGGCCAAAGCTGCACACAACACAATAAGAGACTTTAGCAGAATATAATGTCACATTTAAAAATAAAGAAAGAAAGGTGAAAGGCGCTCCTTGTTCATTTGTTTCACCGACTATTCTCCAGAAATTCACGGTACCGTTAAAGCCGAATGGTCAAACCTTACTGCTTTTAGCAGCACATTAGGTCAACGTTACTTGAGAAAATGAAATGCAGTGATGTTAATATAACTGGTATGCCTCATTTCTTACTTTTGGGAGCAAGAATGTTTGTTCCTACATGTGTGCATTTACCTTAATACGTCTGTAAGTTCTACCGCTTCTTAGGTAACCTCACTTAGCTTGTTAAGGTGGGGGATGGGTGGAAACCACGAAACTCTGTCAGAGTCCATGAAAGTTTGTAAAAGTAGATGAGCTGGTATCTAAAAAGCATTAAATATACGGTATAACATTATGGAGTAAAGTCATATGAAATTGTGGCATTGAACCGACCACTTTTGAGAAAGGGCAAGCTCAAATCGTGGCAGCGGCAGCTAGTAGAGGCACTTCCTGTGGCAAGCTCAGCTGCCGCAGCAAGTTGCAGCAGCTGCCACAACTTTGTGGCAGCTGCCACTGTTTGCCACTGTTCGTGGCAGCTGACACAACTTGTTGCGACAGTTTCCACTGTTTGTTGGAGCTGCCACAACTTGCCACGGCAGCTGAGTTTGCCACAGGAAGTGCCTCTACTAGCTGCCGCTGCCACGATTTGAGCCAGCTCCTACTGCCACTTTTTCCGTCCTTGCCATGAGGCTCAAAAACACGGTAGACTGACTTAATGAAACCCCACTAACGTTAGCTTAGTGATTTAAATAAAGTTACAGCCCAGTAAAGTTTGCATGTTTGACTTTCCTAATAAAATATAATTAAAGTCTACTCAGTGATTCACAGCTGATTTTATTCAAACAAAATTAAGTAAAATCTAATTAATACATCATTGAAATTTGTTGAATTCAGCTCAAAATAATTCCAAACTTTACATAGTCTTTTTTATTATGTAAAGATTACTATTATTTATTTAGGAGACATTAATTAACGGCAATCACAGTTTTTACAGTGTATAGCAGTTACTTGAAAAGCCACATCACTAAAGCCATCATTGCGAGTTAGCGTGTCATGTAACATTTCAACCGTTAAATCAATCTCATTTATTGTCTTTGCTCTTCTTTTTAGTCAACGTTTGACTCACTGTGACTGGACATGAACATCTTCCTTTAATGATTTGCATACAAACGGTATATTGAGGGAAATGGGTGTTAAACTGTGTGGTAAATGCAAAAGTGTGCATTATGTTAAATTGTGTAATTTTCTGGTTCTGAACCCATCAGAAACAGTAGTTTCCCCAACATTCTGTCCTCCTGAAACGCCACTGCTTATGTATGAATCACGGTTAAGGGTACAATTATCCTGTATCCTGACAACTACTCAGTAAGATGTCCTTGAACATGACACAAACATGTTAATAAAAATGTATCAGTTCACTTTATTTCAGACCATAAATATCAAATATACCAAATAACAAAAAAACAACTTTAAAAGTAAAAAATAAACTGGAGCATCAGCCACCCAGGGTACCCAAAAAGCCCACATCAGCACTGAGGTACGATATCAGCCAGGTACGTCCTGTAAAATTGATCACATCGCTCTGTCTTGTTGAAAAGTCCTATTGTATAATATATTTTTTAATTTTGGTTATCACTGAGAACCTGGTGTCAGTATTATTAGTGCAAAGGAGTAATGGTTGGTCTCAGAGCAAGTAAAGAAGCTGTCATGTGTAGTGTGTTGTGTGTTACTTACTATATGGAAATTTAGACGTGATTGGTCGCATACATAATGAAAAAAATGTGGGAGGTGGTGTGTCAATAAGGCCAAAGTAACACATTTATACCCAGGGTCTAACAGATTAATCAGGCCTTGCTCAAAACAGACAAATAAACTCTTGCACCGGAGTCACCACAACTCTAATATATAAAACGAGAAGCTTTTGGTAAGATAGACCATTTCATGAGTCATGCTGTACCTCAATCCTGTACCAATCATTACATTTACACAGAAAGTGTCACTGCCAGACTTGAGGGTACGCTACTATACCAACAATATGTCTAGCATTCAAAACCTTGACACATTTGTATTAGCTGTTAGTTACATGTTTTATTTAAGTCTGTGTACAATGATCTCCTTACAAACAACACAGATGTTAGCATATATATGTACAGACCTTGACATTTTATAGGTCTAGAGTGTAAAACATGGAGGATAAAATATAGGTTAACGTGGTATGTGTGGTATTTTGTTTTGTGTGTGTGATTTGTTTTGTTTTGTTTTGGGGGAAAGATTGTAAGTCTGTTGTCTGATCCACACTCCACAGAAGGTGGCGCTAATGTACCAATAAGCTGGACGCCAACCGCCGTAAAACCAGAAGAAGAAGAAGAAGAAAAAGAAGAAGAATAACACGGGTGGGTTAGTTGTTATCTCCAAAATAAGACAAGAGAAGCAGCATTTCCAACAATGTCACGACTGCTTTTACCAAATTGTTTTTGTGTCAAATGTACCCTACAAACAGCGCGTGGGCCCCCTTTGCTGACATCGCGAGCCGGAGCGCGAGTCAAGCGTAAGCCGAGTGTTTTTATTCAACAGCAAATACGGTATGTCGGAGGGTCAAACGCAGCGTTTTTTAAGTACCGGTCAAAGTCCAGGATTTGGATATGCGGGGTCGCTGCGGGGGTCGCTCTAGCTGTCGGACTGAAATACCGTAATGACACAGCCAACACTTCCTGTGATGATGAAGTAGAAGAAGCGCAGAGGACTGATCGATACAACGATGCCATAAAAGTTAGCTGGGACCTTGTGGAGAGGATAAAGGTAAGCGTTGAGGTAGGCCTATGAACTTCAGGGTTTCAACTTATATTCCCTGCCTGACCTCGGCGTTCACCTGTTTCACTTCAGTGTTTGTGTCTCGTCTGTTGTCACTCAGACTGAGGTCGGGGCTCCTGGGATGGTGGTTGGGGTCTCTGTGGATGGTGCTGAAGTCTGGAGTGAAGGTTTGTGTCTACAGAGTCAATACTAAAGTGTTTGTTTTTTTTGTTTGTGCCATGAATCAGGCCAGCAGAACCATTTACTTTACTGAAATTTATTTAAAAAAAGTGATAGTGGGTTTTGTTGAAAGATCGTAGCAAAGTATGAAAGCATAAAAGTAGAACTATTATAACCTGTAACCTTTTTGATTCAAAGTATAACCATTAAACATATATACTGTTTTATTACTTGATAGAGGTGATTACACCTATAAACTGCATAGACACCTTATATAAAATGGTCACTTACAGTAGGAGTGTTAGAATTAGTTATTGTAGCACAGAGACTGTTTCATTGAATTTAAATAGTTTTATGTGATTTTTGTGTGAAAAACTTAAATAAAAATGCAGCCTTACATTTTGTAAGTGTCTGAAGCAAAACAAAGTACTCTGGTTCTTTAGAACAATTTAACCCTCTTCCCCTGTTGGTTAACGGTGTGATCAGATGTGACGACTGAAACATGCAGAGGAGCTTAAGGTAAATTCCCAGAGTGAAGACTTGGCAGTGTTAGTCATAAAATGGTGAGAATGTTCACAATAGGCAATAGTAAAGTACAGACGATGTACATAACTATTATATACAGGGTGTTAGGGTTACATCCCATTGAGAGCGCCTAGGGCATTAGCCGTAAGAGAAAGACATAAAAGGCTGACGGTATTGTTCCAACACTTCCAAGAGGAACGTATATATCCTCGCAGGTGGGACAGCACGACAGAGTAACCACCGTGTTAGGTGCGAAAGACTTCCCCGCCTGGAAACGGGGCAGGAGCCGCTCACGCTACAGTTTTCACAATAAGTGGTTTTAAATTTTGCAATGCATGGAATCTTCCTCTCAAAACACATTGATATTTATATGTGATGCATTTAAAATCCTCATGTGATTCAGGGATCGGTTATGCTGATTTGGAGAATCGCGTGCCGTGCAGCCCAGAAACGGTGATGCGGATCGCCAGCATCAGTAAGCCCCTCACATCTGCAGCTGCTGCACGACTGTGTGAGGAGGGGAAACTACAACTTGACGTCCCTGTCCAGAAATATGTCCCAGAATTTCCCCAGAAACAATTTAACGGAGAGGATGTAAGTCACTTGAACGAAATGGCAGAGTGTTCTTGTTATCAGGAGTAATATGGTGCTGTTCAGCTCACGTGCACGTCACTCATTGCAGGTCACAATAACCCCTCGTATGATTCTGTCCCACCTGAGTGGTATACGGCATTATGAGAAGGATGCGAAGAAAGTGAAGGAGCACAAGGAGAAAGCTAAGCGTCAATTAAAGCCAGCAAAGAAAGAAGATGAAAAGAGCTCACCAGAAAACAAAGATAAACCTGCAACAGAACCAAACACCAAAGACAAAGAAGTCACTCAGGAGAAGAAAAAAGAGTTTGAGCACGAGGAATACTACTTGAAGGACAACTTTGAAAGTGTCACTCAAACCTTGGACCTCTTCAAGGACGACCCACTCATTTTCAAACCTGGTAAAGCACATATCTGCTTGCTAAACCATTCAAATATGATGCAATGTCAATGTCTTGATGAGTAAGATTCTTTTCTTTTTTTTGCAGGCACCACTTTTCTGTACTCCACCCACGCCTTTACCCTGCTTAGTGCTGTTGTGGAGCGAGCTGCTGGACAGCGCTTCCTGGATGTCATGACGAACATGTTCCATGAGCTGGGAATGCTAAATACTGTTCCCGATGAGAATGACCCTATTATTTACCACCGCTCCAGGTAACGTATAAGGACATCGATGTCAAGCTATGGTCAAATTGCTGTGGCAGAGTGTCACAAATGAGTACAGGGGAGATGTATAAAGATGTTCCAATACCATTACTTTCCTTTTCCGATACTGGTTCCAATAACTATGAATGCTTTTCTTTTATTGTCTAGTTTGACATATTTTAGTGTAAAATATTGCCATAATGCTAACATTTTGCTAACCCCTGCCCGATTTGAACTGCACATGTGCAATTCTCAACAGTGACGAGAAACAACATACCAATTGTTGATGCTCCTCCACAGATTCTATCACCTCAACAAGAGAGGACGTGTCAGGAACTGCCCGTATGTAGACAACTCCTACAAGTGGGCGGGAGGCGGCTTCCTCTCCACGGTGGGTGACCTGCTGCTGTTCGGTAACGCTCTGCTCTATAGCTACCAGGTGGCCGACCTGAAGGACACAGAGGGCCTTCTCCCTGGCTTTCTCAAACCCCAAACTGCCATAGAACTTTGGTCCTCAGTTGACAGGACAGAGGCAAGCTGGGACAAGGACGGACTTTATGCCCAAGGCTGGCTGGTAGTGGAGAAACTACAGAAATACGGGCAGTGCAGGAAGCGTAGACACTATGTGTCACACACAGGAGGCGCTGTGGGGGCTAGCAGTGTGCTCCTGGTGTTACCCAGTGAGAAGATAGATGAGAACCAAGGACAGACCCCTCTCCTCCCTCAGGGAGTGGTGGTCACCATCATCACTAACATGCAGTCGGTTGGACTCAACAGCACTGCACTGAAAATTGCACATGAGTTTGACAAAGCCAGAAGCCTGTAAGAGCAAGTTGTTTACAGAAGAGTTTTACGTTATTTCAAGTATTACAAGTATTTCAGATCAACCTCGAAAACCGTGACATTTTGATAAAGCTATTACATACTGCCACTAGGTGGAAGCAATTTTCAACAAATCGTCAGTTTGTCGGCTTAATACAGAGGTTCATCCACTTTTTTAAAAGCTAACACAACTTTATTGTAATACATGTAATTCTGCATTTGAGAGAAATAAAAACATTTCATATACAATGGAAGTAGATTGGTTGCTTTTTAAAGCAGCATGGTACACCTTTAATGTCTTTACATCCCGCGTAGTGTCCCTGAACACATATCTTCTCATAGCAACATGACGTGCTTTGGGGGAAACCCTGCTGTGTGTTGACCTAATACTGCACTTCTATCAATAATCAATAGGGTCACATTTGTACAATGTATTCACTGCAGAGCCAACTGTTGGATGTTACAATTTACTTTAACCACAAGTACAATCCTGACATTGTCTTTGAATTTAAAGAAACAAGAACAATTCCAGATGTTGATGCCTGATTGAGTTTGGTGCAGAGATAGATTGTTGATGGTAATTCAGAGAAGTCCAAATTCAGCTTTTTTTCTCCTACAGTTTGTTAGCAGTTGTTGGACAATACTTGGAAGTCCATCAAAAGGGAAAGACTAACAAACGTTTGGCTATCCAGTCCAACAAGTTGTAATCATCTCTTAACCACGCTGAATTGAAGCAGATTTGATGCCACCATTTTCATTCTAAGACTCCTGGGATCTCCTGTGCCCCTGTTTTTAGATTTATAGGACTGATGAATGGCTTGGGATACGCTAATTATACAGACTCCCACACACGGTTTGCTGCCTGTGTGTAGTCCTGCATGTCCAGCTCTGTGAGAGACAGTTTGAGTGTAAAAACTGCAGTCTAAAGACATTTTTGAAAAGTGAGGTCATCTTGCTCCGTCCTGGCTGCTTCAAGGGGCAATTATGGTTTTGGGGTTAAGATAAAATGTAGGATTAGGTTAAGAATAGGCTAAAGTTTGAGGTTAGGAATGAAGTGCTGATGGTTAGAGGCTGGAGAATGACTAGCCCATCGTGTGTGTGTGTGTGTGTGTGTGTGTGTGTGTGTGTGTGTGTGTGTGTGTGTGTGTGTGTCAGAAATCACAGTCAAATCTTTCAGTATGAGGGTTCATTGCATATATTAACACAAACTAATATTTATTTAATAGCATATTGAACATATTGATTGATTGATTGATTGATACAGAGGGTTATTTCATAATTCTATATTTCAAGTTCAATATTTAGAATAATAGTTTGCATAATATTACAAAGCCCAACTATGCTTTGTACATTTCAGGCAAAGCACATAGATTGAAATGTGATTTAAAATGAGTAACACCAGTGCCAACTTAATAGCTTTGTTAAAAAGTCTACTGTGCAAGGCGTGATTCAATTCCCACCTACACTCAGTTGTTGTTTG
>NW_027176483.1:10111149-10138649 GCF_023349555.1 Cebidichthys violaceus
AGTGCTTGTTTTTGTGAAATAGAATAGTAAAAATTGTCTTTGTGGATAGCCACCTTTGCTGATGAATCACTTACTGTAGACCGTAATAAGTGGCAGCTCAAGATGATGATTGTGAAGTTCAATCTCTCTGATACTGTGATTTACTTGTGTCCAGAAATACTTTGCTCTGCAGTAAATTACACCCAGAAACAATCTTTGATGCCACTTGCCTTTCAGCTCTCCTTACAGAAAGTCAAGCACCTTGTTTGGTCTTTTGGCTGTGTGACTTTCAGCTCATCTGATGGCCAGATCAATATATTTTTTCCTGAGTATAATGCAAGAGACCACATGTTTTGGGTGCTGCAGTGAAACAGTGTCACTCTCAGCCCTTGAATGACCTGGGCTGATTTATCCTGAGTAGCATTTAATCTGCTGTGCTTCACTACATTACTCTGCTGTGGTCTGCTGCGGCTGTGAATGCTGACTCCTCACCTCTCCATGTCCGAAGGCTTTCACTGTAGCTCTGTGTGTCACACACGCTTTTCAGAATCCATGAAATATTGTTAAAAAAAATCACAAACAATGATGCAAATATATAAGCATTGCCGATATAAATTCATCTCTTGCTGACAGCTGATTTCAGTTTTACTTTTACTTTGTAACACTGAGAACTGGGCTTGTTTTTTTGTTTTTTTAATAATGGACATTACGTGTTAAGTAGTAACTATGCATTTGAGAGCTCCCTGTCTACTCGTGTCATGTCTGTTCCCTGCAAAGCAGCTGGAGTGGGCTTTCACTGAACGGACTTGGACATCAATGGCTCTCTATCCCGTGGCACAAAGAGCTAGCATCCTGCTATACTTGCTATGCAAGAGGTGTGATGTTCCTAAGTCCCTGATTCATGGAGCAGAGCGTATATTGGAGGAGATTTAAAATCCTTTACAGTTTAGTGCTCCCCAGGAAAATAGTTGAACATAGTTAAAGCTGAAGTTAAGATAGTGCACCTTCAGGAACAGCATAAGCACAGATACTTCATTGATCATTTTGCATGCATTTGTGTTATACTGCATAACTGTATAGATATTTCATGATTCTGAGATTAAATGTTCATCCTTGACCTTGGAAACAACAGTTGGCAAAAAAAGCTGCTCTGAAGCTCACAATCATATCTCACAATCTTGCTCAGCAGTTGGAGATTGCCCATAGTTTGCTTCATGATTTCCTTTGTTCGTAGTAATCACACTGTTCTTTTATATTGTCTATAGGTGTGGTATGAGCCAGGTCTCTGCAGTGGTGAAATCACATTTCACACTTTGGGTCATTTAGTGTGGACGTCTATTTGCAGCAACAAAGACCTCAACATGAGCAACCACCAGTAAGTATAACAACCGCCAGAGCCTTGTTTGAAACGTGTCTGAGAGAGTGTGAAATCTCAAATCTCTATTTATGAACACGCAGTCTTATGCAAAGGGCATCTCAGTGTGGAAGGATGCGATTAGCAGGATGGGACCTGCATATTCTCATGACCCTCATGCGAATGGCTTCAGCGTAAAAGCGGAGCCTCTTCCAGCGTCCAGATTGAGGAATTGGCTGGCCATCTCCAGTCTCCGCTGGCATCTCTTAGCATTCAGGAGGGATGTTCACTTGTCATCTTCTCTTATTAATAATTACTCTGTATGTGGTCCTCCAGACAGACCCTGCATTCTGATAACAGCCACGGTTGGGGCTAAGAGAAGGGAAAAGAGGGAGCAGGGGGAAAGTAGTGGAGTGGAGTGGAGTGACGGGTGAATGGAAAATGGGTTCAGTCAGCTGCATCTTTTGGTTAAAGGCACAGGATGCTGCTTCCAACCAGCTCTGTCCAGGCCTCAAACCAGCAGATTAGTGCAGTTGATTCCATTTGAAGAAGAATGTTGGTGCAAAACATCTGTAACCAGATAATACAGAGGATGTGTTGAGTGGTTAGTAGTACAAAGGCATGATTTAATGCTGCTGAATTACAGTGACTCTCTGTGACAGATGGGAAACTCTCATGCAGAGAAAGGTCTTTGGAGTTATTTTCACCCCAGCTCTCTTGACTTGCTGCTGCTGTAAATCCCCTTTTTTTTTTCTCTCTCTCTCTCCCACTCTCTCTCCCTCTCTCTGAGCCCTGTAGCATCTCTGCTGTGGAAACAGTGGGAGGCGGGATGGGGAAATTATTAGATGCTCAAACACAACAAATTAGAAGGGATTTATCTTGCATTTTTCACATAACTATGTCTTAAAAAAAGTTACGTATTTATGTCTGTCTGTCTGTCTTTCTAAAAAACTGTATACAAAGAAAGATGAGGTAGCGCTGTTCCTGTTGGTCCATTTTGAAGCTGTTTGTAAAAAAAAAAAAAAAAAAGCAAACAGCACACCCTGAGGAGCCCAGCATCCTTAAAAAGGGTCAGATTCACTGTAACTAACCTCTGTGTCACATTATCCAGTGTCCTGCTGCTCTTAATTTCCCTTTATAATGAAGGCCCCTAGACAATCACTAGAATAAAGTCTGATAAAAATTGTTGGATGTCCATTTCATTCAAATACATTTTTGGGCCTAATAAGAGTCTTAACTATTAAATATTTAGGCTATAATGTGTCATGGTTTTATTATTATTTATTAGTTAATTTATTGAGTGCAAGTTTCTAAATACATACATTTATTAGGTATAATGTTATTTCCCCTTACTCAAACATAACATCGTCTTTTTCAAAACACAGATTCCCTTTTTTAAGAGAATACATTAAATCTCAAAATGACTGTACATGGTTTAAAGAATAAGTCTGACAATATTCTATATATTTTTGTTATTGTAAACAAATCCTATGAAATGACCAAAACCAACATGTATCTGTTCCTATGAACAAATATTGTCTCTGTAGCTAAAACCTGATAGACTGTAATGCATTGTTGTCCAAAAACTATTAAAAACACATTACTGAGCCGCGCTGTTGCTCAGGATGAAATGTTTCTCCATCATGATGAACCTGGGCACTGTAGTTTATTTTGAGTCATTAATTGTGTATTAATCCTATAGGCTGAAAGTAGTCCCCAACAAATGCATCATTCCTCCAGTTTGATTAACTTTTGCAGAAAACAATGATGCCATGCTGTTTTTGGAAATGACTTTGCCCCTTTTTTAATTCAAACTATGTATTTGTGACCCGTTCTTAAGACTTACCTTTTCAGTCGGAACTGATGAACTTGGGTCTGGGTGCCAAAGCAGGGGAGGGAAGTATTGAAAAGCAGACTAACACATTGTTAGTCCGTGATAGCCTTTTTATAGGATTTTTTGGACAATAAGAAAAATATAGAATAATAATAATAATACCCTTTAAAGTGTTACTGTGTGTCTATATCCAACATTACTTGAATGCTGCTGTTGGGATGTCTGCAGAGTAAATCTTAATATTTCAGGCTTTACTTTCATTGAGGTGATACGGACATAAAATGACAGCTGAAGCATTTTCTCTATTAACAGTACAAAGGAAACGCCAAAGACCAACAAAACACATTCACTCTTCATTGATGCAGTGGAATTGTGAACTGCTGTAATTTCCCCTTGGACTTTGAAAGAGCAGGCATTGCCTTAAAGATCTGATCTTACAAATGTACCAGTGTGTCGGAAGCTTTTGTCAGGGCTGCTGCTGGGAAATCTGGACGGTGCCCATATAAGTGATTTGGCACATTGGTTCCACTTTCCTGGTCATATCAGGGCAGTGAATGGCTGTGCACCAAGTAGTAGCCAAATGTCGGTATACAAACGTATTAGGTAAGAAAGAGCAGCTGGGATGTCGACAGCTGGCCAGAAATACCTTGGCAGTGAGCACTCGGGATGACAATGATACCGATGCCCTCTGCAAACCACCAGTTCATGCTGAGAAGGCACTTTAAAATCCACTGAAGGGACAGCAGTAGAGAATGTATTGCTCAGAATAGGTGATTTAAGATATAAAGTGACAGGCATCAATCGCATCCCTTATCACCTTGATAGAATAGCTATATACTGTTTATTGTTGTCCTGCATCACATTATAATGAACATAAGCTGTCGTCAATGTTTAGTTTGACTTTATTAACAGTTGTATAGCTGCTCTGTATAGTCACACCTGAGTGGTGAAGGTTGAATAGCTGAGTGTAGGACATGTCGGCTATAGTTTTACAGCAATTGTAAGGAATTTGAGCGAAAGACCACTCCCACTCGCCACAACTGCCTTTTACCCCAAAAGACTATTATCTGCCAATATAACACAGAGACAAGTTGGGTGCAGATTTGTCTTAACCATATATCAAAAAGTATGAAGGAAAATACTAAATAACATTACTTGAACACATTCATGAAGCATTGAAAAAAAAGATTTATTGAACATTGATTTTAGTCTTAACTTTACATATTACTATGAACACACACTATTGTGAATAACAGTTAACACGGCCACAGCTACAGCCCTGGAAGTTAACATATTCCCTCCTGATGTATCTTAATTCTGCATTTGAACCTCCTTTGTGTGCGCTGATGTTAGCATTCCGAGTAAAAAGATATAATATAGTTTTACTTTCTGTTGAGTTCAGCAATATTGGACTTAAGTGGTATTTGAGGACCTTTCTCACAGACAGCTGCAGAAAACGGAGGCTAGAATAGATTACAAGTGTGATTCATTTAAACTCCAGATCTATGGAACCACTGAATATTGCCAAGAAGATATTCCTATTGAAAATGTCCTAGTTAAGAAAAGGCGCTCTTGTATGTATTTTCAAGAAATATGTTACTGGGGAGTCTCTCTGAATGCAGGGTGTTATTCGGTTATACCTTGTTGTTCCTCAAAAGGGGCAAATGTGAGGAGTCACTTTATCTAGAATATTAATAATGAAACCATAGAAACCTGATCACATATATATTTCTTTGTATTCAATGTAATAATAATGATATTTTGCCTATCTTGTTGTGACAAATGGCATTTCACTGTTAAAGTTAGTACTGGAAAGGAAAGGTCACAGCAGGCGATTATATATTTATATACAGTATCTGTTGATCACTGCATGGTGAGTTATAGTGATGTAAAAATCATGCACTATGCATCACTGTTACTTTGGAGATCCAATCCGTGGCAATAATTACACAAAATAGAAATAGACCTCCTTCAAAAGACAAAATGGGGTTTAAAACTACAGTACTCTCCAAAACACAAATTAATATCAACACAAACTACAAATTCTTAAGAATGTATTATAACTTTCACCTCTGAATTGAATCAGGTTACCAGTTAAAGTTGCTGTTTTTGTGAAATATAATATTATTACTGTAATAGCTGTGCTGAATA
Source organism: Cebidichthys violaceus (assembly GCF_023349555.1). Classification (NCBI taxonomy): domain Eukaryota; kingdom Metazoa; phylum Chordata; class Actinopteri; order Perciformes; family Stichaeidae; genus Cebidichthys; species Cebidichthys violaceus. Next base: position 10,116,468 of record NW_027176483.1, read on the forward strand.
GATGAAAAGTTGAGCTATAACCAGTTTCATCTTAGTATTTTTCACAATAATATAAAATAACATGTTAGTGCAGTTACAGCCTGACGTGGCTGTAAGAACAATACCATGGAAAATAAAACCAGACCAGCATTTAGTGACATTAGCTCGCGTAGAAGCATATTTTTTTAGCCTTTTGGGCTTCATGATGAGACTTAGCTCTTATTCTATATGGGATATCTATATGAGATTTCCCCTCAAGCCATGCATGCTCTATGTTAACCTTCTTGCTTCCTCTGGGCATTGCTAATATCACAGACCTCTGAAAAGATCCCAGCCTTTAGCATGCTACTGGCTGTCCTTGCCTGCATTGTTGAAGGGAGCATGGTGTTCAGATGTGAAGCCTCCACTCCCTCCCCAGGATGGCAACCAGCCACTACACTGGGCTCTGTACATAATGGCTCCTGGCCCACTCTGTGATTGTCTGGAAATGTGATTTTGATGCAGTGAACAGTTTGTGTGTGTCATGACGGATTAGCGTCCTTGTTGCGGTTGGTCAGAGGTGCCAAGTTCACAGATAACACTGGGATCTGCAGGGGTTTTGTGGCGTGCATGTAAATATATGGCCGTTTGACCCTCAGGCTAAACAACACATCTAGCAGGATACGCATAGCGAAAAGAGGAAGCGCAAGGCATTTAATGTAGTGAGGACACAAGAAAAAGAGTTTGTGTTCCATTGTCCTATTGTGCCATTTTAAGTTGATATAGTTCAAGTGATTCTTGGTTTTCTGTGAGAATAACAAAATAACCTTTCAAAAGAGTCCATTAAACCACTATTAGTCAAGAAGTAAGTCAGGAAAAAAACCTAGTTTCCTTTCCTGCCCTGCCTAAATTAACATTTAACAGGAAGGTGGGTCTGCTCAGTGATCTTTACTAACTGTCTCCTCCCACTCAGTTTCACCTCCAGCACAGAGGTTGTAGAATTCACCAAGCCAATGGCCTTTGTTCCCTCTGTCGTGTAATCAACGCCTTCCTCCACTGTTAAGCACTGGGGTTATTGATGTCTCCACACTGGCTGCACTGGGACAGCTGCCAAGCCGTTTGAGAGTCCTGTTCCAAGGTGACTTCTCCTTGTCCGCTATTGGCTGAGCTTGAAGGATCATAGCCCTCACTGGGCATTTAAGTTTCAGGACCTCAATGGCAGATAAAATGACTCTTTGTCTGGTTCTGCTGAATATAACAAACCTCACAAAGAAAATACAGTGGATATATCAAAATGGAAATGTATCCCATTTGAAAAGAAATGTTGGTTGTAAGATGATGATGCTAGTTTTGCAAGTTTTGACACAAGTGTGTTTTTATATAGATTTCAAGCAGCCATTGGTTTCCATTAATGTCATTATAGTAGAAACTTAGGTAAACCATCAGTGAAAACAGGCATGTTATGAGTTATTTTATTACCTGGAAAAATCTTAACTATTCAGTAGTCGCACAATGTTTACAGAAATTAAAATTCTGGAGAATGAATGTTGTAAAAAGAGTGTCAGTTTAAATGGCAGCCAATTCTGAAATATCAGGTGCACCATCAGGGAGAGTTTTCAAAATGTTAGCTGCTGGCAAAAAGGCAAATGCATCAAATTCTTCATTGTAATAGATCATTCATCTCAAGCAAGTTTCAAGTTTGAGTTTGAGCTTCTAGTGATGAATACCAATCATTCCAAACATCAGTGAAGAATGTAAAGTATATATGATTTGTCGTTTAAGTTGATATATTGTTAATGTTAATATTTCCATATTTGGAGAATGCTAATTGCCATATTTACTGTCTTTGAGACTTCACTTCATAGTCTGCTTTTAGAAATGTAGATCAGCTTGTTATCACTTGCCAGGTAAATGTGCCCTTGTTGAGTGTGCCAGAAAACACTGCAAACAAGGAATTTCACACCATGTTTGTGTTTTCATTCATCAAAATTAAGCATAGTCCCAGTAGTTATTATCACACTCTGCTATCTGGAGCATTTCCCAAGTAGGTGCACTGGTTAATTCAAATAAACGGCACACTTCCGTACAACCTTGCACTGTACTGCCTTTGCAGGGAAAAAAAACTAGCTAAAGTATACCGAGTTAAACATGACACTAGCATATTATACTGCACATGACTCTGATGCTGCTCTGGTTGTGGTGTGTGTGTACCACAGGGCTCCTCCCAAGGCCGGAGCCTCGGAGCTGGAGGTGATCTCCCAGCAGGTGGAGGAGGACAATCAGTGTGTGGCCCCTGTCCAGCTGGTCAGCTTTGCCTACAGAGACTTGCCTTTGGCCGCCCTGGACATATCCCTCGCTGGATCCCAGCTCATCTCAAACCCAGACGAAGAGGACAACAGAGAGGGGTACGTCCCACAAATCCACTCCGACAGCACCCTTCACTTTCTGTTGTTGCTTGATAGTTTGACCACAGTCAGTAAAAACCTCTAGTTGTGAGAGGTTTTGGCTAGCCTGAAACAGCAACTTGAGTGTGGTTGTGTAGAAAAAGAGGGACTGCATTTAAGGACTGTGAAGCTCATAAAAGTGAACTCTTTCATCGTTTGAAGCATATCAAACATCATACACTTTAAGGACGTTGGAAATAAAAGAGTAGCATGATTATCAATGAAATATTTCTCTAATTAATTTATATACTAAAAAGCCCAAAATGTAATTACATATTGATTGATGTTCCTGATGTTGGCCATCACAGTTAAGAAGATACTAGAAGTATGGTGTTGGGGATGTTGCGAGAAAGTGCTACATCCATAATTAAGGCAGAATCGCAATTACCACAATCTATAATCTACCCTGGCAGAGAAAAGCTCTGCCGTCCCTCTCCCATTGCTCGTTATTGCACATGGTAATTACACCCGGCGTATTGAATCACCCCTCATTTTATATTAGAGTCCGGGAGTCGAGGATATTTGGCAATGAATTTATTAGTGTCACCATGTTAAATGGACAATGTCTCCACTGATGTGTTCATTTCAGCTCAATGACACAGCAATTTCTCACTACCAGACAGGCTTCTGTTCATAATGTCGATTTCTGGCAGAAAACAAAGAGTGTTGTTAGCACCATAGCTTTCCTGAAATGTCAGAGCCCTGTGACGGTGCTGTTTCTGTCCATGAGGCCTGCTTGTCCAGGGTTTGTGTTGTTTTCTTATCACCATGCTGCAGGCTCATACGGTCAGGATAGGACACGCCCCTGTTAGAGCACCCCTGTAGCAAGTGTCCGTGGCTCTCCACTCAGGAAGCGTGACTCACAACCCTTTGGCATGCTGTGATGCTGGCATCCATGCAGAGAAAGTCGTCAAACAGCATAAGCTTAATTAGAGCATCCGCCATTTCGCGATCCAAGCCCCGGTGTGTCAGCTGACCATGTCTGGCTGGACTTTGCCTGGTCTGGCCCGGTCCGGACCGATGGCTCTGTGGGACGGAGAGCAGGGACAGATGGGTCCTGTCCCAAACACCCACTCTCTCATAGTACTTCATAGCTTTCTCACTTCGTCTTGCTCACAAAAAGGGCAGAAAATGCGTACATAGCAATGCCACAGCAGAGGGCAGGATCTGGCATCCCAGCAAAATTATCATCACAGTGGGCACTCTCATACAGCACCATATGACACCCTGGTCACCTGGAATTTGGCATCTTGCAGTGGAAAAGTCATGCAGTGTCAAGACATGTCTCTGAGGGATTCATCAAGTCAACAATGTGAATATTCTTTGTCATGAAAAGTAAGTCGACATTCATTCTTATCAGAGAAACGCCTTTCTCAGAGTCCAGGAAGCAGACTAGTGAAAACAGCGTGCAATCTGACACCCAAGTGAATGTTGCAGTATGCTCAATGACCTTTTTAGATTGGAATTCATGATTTCCAGGTCACAGGCATTCCAAGACATACCTGTCATCACAGTTTCATACACACATTCGTCTTTTGGAAGCGATCTTGGAAAAAGCAACAGAGACAGCTTGTCGCCGCAGAATCTGGCTGCCTTTGTGACTCACATGTGTAACATCAGAGGAATGACACAGAGGCCCTAATGGCAAGGCAATGAACTAACTGGTTTACTTTGCTCTGTAAACTATTTTGCTCTTGTTTATTTTAATTTGTCATCACGGAGACTCCTCTGCATACTACTGGCTAATTTTAGCACTTTTGTAAATGATTGTGTACAAGAATCTATACCCACTTTATTTTGTTGCAGTGACTTTGTGCATTTATTTTGATGATTAGCGGCTTTGTTTCCTCAAGCTACAATGACTTACATTCCTGAGAAGGTTTTTCATATTTAGGTATTTCCTTTTGTGGACGTGACTCAGGTGAGCACTGATTTCAGTTTGATCATAAATATGGTTATTTTTTAATTTGTAAAGTTTATATTGACCTCTGGACAGGGCTTTGGTTTGGATGTGGACATGGTGAAAGGAAAAGCATGAAGGTGAAAGGAATAGTTTTATACCAATGGTCAGCGATGGGATAAGTAAGAGATCATTACAAAATATTTTGATGGTAAGGCCTTGGTTTTATTTTGCTACATATGGTTGTGAAAAAATGAGCTACATAATACACACCAGAGGTGCACATATAGTCTTGCATGGCAGCTCCTCATGGCTCTTTATCAGGAGGCGTGGGCGATTATGTAGGAGGTGGATGTTCTTGCGGTCTACAAGGGGCACACGCAGTCCTTGCCGATTCTATGCAGTAGTGAGCTGGATGGAAATATTAATAGATTTTGGCAGTACCATCTTCTCCAGAACTTGCTGGAAAGTCCAAGATTAGGGTAATATCACATCCACCTTTAATCACTAAAGTAGTGTCTCATTTGTATCATTTAAAAGCTGTCTTTTTAAATAATTAGGGCCCGAGCAACCGACAACGGCGGGCCGCGAAGGCCTTATTGAAATTCGAATACAATTAGTACATCGGGCGCATATTTGGAGGACTTGCCATACTCAAGAACTCATAAAATTTTGCACACTTGTCAGGCTTGGTGAATACAGCCATCTGATATTGGTTGCATATTTGTGTGTAAATAAATGGCTCTCTAGCACCCCCTCGGCCAGTATGTCTGATTTACTTGAAATTCAGCACACATGTTCACCTCCGTTAGATCTACAAAAAAGCCTCTCAGATCCTTAAACTCCGCCTACTTAGATTTTCCGCCATTTTTAATTTTGTGAAAAACACATTTTTGCAAACTTCTGCTAGACGCTGATTTCAATTGATACCAAAATTGCTCTGAATCATTTTTGGATCTACATCATCTCTTTGTGTTTATAAGATATGGACCAATAAACGTCTTAAGGTTGTGGCTTATATATTGAAATACACAACCTCTCAACCATTTGTCCTAAAATCACCAAATTTGCAGCTTATGTGCACATCGCATCCTTTAACATACCCTGACATTTTTATTTCATTCAACCACTAGGGGGCGCTACAGTAAACCCGCCATGTTGTGCTTTTTTGTCACTTTTTGCAGTTTTCAGCCTTTGTACTTTAACAAAGTCCTCCTACAGAATTCATGGGATCAACCTCAAATTTGGTCAGGGTGCTCTTCAGGCCTTTGTGATAAAAAGTCATCAAATTGGTGAGTCTCTCCCTTGCACTTGCAAAACCATGCTCATTTTGGTATGGCTATGCAATTTTCGAGCAGAGGCCTACAAATAGGCCCAGGGTCCAAGAGTTACCAACGTTGGCATTCAAGTAAATCAGAAGTTTGTCTGATCCTCTTCAAATGTGGTCAGTAGCCTACAATCTGAGAACCTTTGTGATTAAAAATGATTAAAAGCTTTAGGTTTGGTTGAATGGCTTAGTCATAGCGGACAGCTACTTAACGTGATTCCCCATGAAAAAAGCTGATGTAACTTGTTCCAAACGGTCCTAAACTTCCCATGCTTGATAACACTCATGGCCTGAGGATGTCTACAAGCTAATTTTCACTAATGCCCACAGTGCCACCTGCTGGCGAAAGGAAATCTGCGTTTTCTGACAAACAGCATCCGATTTACATGACTTTTACAAGATGTGGTTTACACATATAGAGCAACATAATGCATGTTTGCGCATGTTCTGTAGCGCCACACAGCGAATACAGGACCCGGTGGATTATTTGCAAAGCATATTTTCCAGCGTCAGGCAGTCCATGCGTGAAAAAAGATTCCGACTCGTGGGCGCGCTGTCCGACGGTCACCCCCGACGTGCGGGAGGATGCGAGGGCCCGTTCATCGCTGCTTGCAGCTTTAAAGGGTAATGTTTTTGCAAACTACAGAATATCAGCTTTTTAAGTGGATTTGAATGCTTTGTCATGTTGCTGTATTGATTAAACTGTAGCAACCTAACCAACATAATAGACCTAATAGACTTGTGTAATGAGTGTTAGTGACAATGGCTGTTTGTGTGTACGCAAAGCATAAACAAACTCACTCTTTTTGGAAGTAACATAATGGAGTGTGCATCTGTTTCATCTGTTGTTGTAATCACAGGTTATTTTCAACTGCCAAACATTTGTTTTGTCACCAATAACTCCCTTCTATGGCTTCCAGGGCTGCACGGTGGTGTGGTGGCTAGCACCCTGCAAGAGAGCCTGGGGTTCAATTCCCGGGCTAGACGGGCCTTCTGTGTGGAGTTTGCATGTTCTCCCCGTGGCAGCGTGGGTTCTCTCCGGGTTCTGCGAGAGATGCAGCTTAGTCTAATCGATGACTCTAAATTGCCCGTAGGTGTGGATGTGAGCGTCAATGGTTGTCTGTCTCTGTATGTAAGCCCTTCCATAGTCTGGCGACTTGGCCAGGGTGTACCCGGCCTTCACCCAATGTCAGCTGGGATTGGCTCCAGCCCGCGACCCTGAACAGGAAAAGCTGTGAAAGATAATTAATGGAACTCCCCTCTTTAGTCATTTCAGAATATGTTCACATATGATCACAGCATACTCGGAGGACTTGAATCATGATAAATCTGTGTTGTTGTTTTTTTATACACTACCCTGTAAATGCAATTCAATTGTACTGGTCTGAACAAAGTAGTATGGTGCTGTGGTGAGATTTTCTTCCACCTTAATCCTGACCACATCTCCCTGCCTGGCCCCAGTCTCGAGACCGTGTGCTTCACATCTTGCAGTTGTCTTTGGTTATCATCTCCAGATCAGCCTGCTGCCCACAGCAGCAGTAGCATATGCCGTTGATCTCCAGGGGCAAAGCTGAGAGGTGTGAGGCACTGCTGTAATGACATATGGTTCATATGGGTCAACCTGCTGCTTTGACTGGAGGACAGGGGAGGTGGAGGAGATAAAGAGAAGGATGGAGGAAGGAAGACCCTCCTCCACACTTTCATTCACAAAGCAGCCGGCTGCAGATCATAAGGAAATGGATCCATTTGAAGAGTGTCCTATCTGTTCATGTTGGATGGTATTGTGGGATTAACCCTGTGCCTTGTTGCATGGTGACAGCCACAGTTAGCTAATACAGTGTCTGGTGAAATATTGGGTATTAGATAAGCTGTAGTGAGCCCAGGCCAGCCTAGAGTTAATACATTACTCAACAATACTCAGACTTCCCATATGAAATATAATTATCTAGTCACTAAAATGCATTAATAAAGCAGTCAATATGCACATAGTCACACCTAGGTTGACAATACTCAAGATTTAAGTATAATGGAATAATAAATCTAGACTGTAGAAAATAGCACTGACGGACCTTTGCCAGAGTCTAGTATGAATCTTGGCAGCAGCAATATTTCATAGGGCTTTGAAACCACAGCTATACTACCTGTTCTGTGTTGATGGATGTCAGAAAAAAGAACAGGCTTTTCTTCCCCCCACCCCCCGACTCTATTTCAAACCCAAAGAGGAACAGTCCTCTCCATCAAATTGGCTCTCTTGCCTGGCACCATGTGCGACACAATAGATGACATTTGAGTGCAGGGTTTGAGGGTTTGTTAATATTCACAGACATGCAAAGTGTGAGATTGCTTTTTAGGCTGAGAGCAAGAGAGATCAAGTGTCCTGGTGAAAACCCATTTATCAGGGACAGCTTGTCTGCTGCTCTGCACATGGAGCCCCATCCATCTCCATTTGCTTAGTATCTGTGGCCCATTTCTCTGGCGAAGACCAGCTCAGAGTTCCCTCTGCTAGGTTGTACCATGGAGTTGGATGCGATTGCAGAGATGATAGCTGATCACGCTTGCAAACCAATGGAAAGGGCGGGTTGTACTGGAAAGCTGCCTGTATTTTCAGTAGAAGTAAAAAAAAAAAAAAAAAGTTTACCTATTACTCACAGGGAATGCTAAAGCCTAAAGTTTGTTTATTGGCATCTGTAATCGATTAGGCCTTTTCATTTGATTTGTTAATTTACAGCAAAAGTGTTTGCTAATTCCCCAGGCGTGAGACTGTAAGAGATTAATAGCGATGAGACGTGGAAGTAAAAAGTGCAATTGATTACCTATGATAACTTCACTTTGTTCAGCATATTTATTGCTTAGCTGGTTTTCCCTCTCTCTGGGCTTATTTGCCTCTTTTGGCTGTGATAACACAGATGACTCAGCAGTGGTTACACAGGAAACGATTTAGCCAGTTGTTATGCTGGCACTTGTCTTGATTTTTAAGCAATGTAGTCAGATGCCCCACCTATGCTTTCTCAGGAAACATAAGCTCTTGAGTGAGAAAAAAATGCATATATCAGGGATTAAAAGAAATGCCTCTTTCAAATGTATAAAGGAAGTTAAGGAACAAGTCTAATGATGAGCCTGAATGGGATGAAGCCCTTCAACCTCTGCTGTTCAATAGCCTGCAGGCGCACAGTTGTGTTCCATTTTCCCCTGCCCGAGCCTGCTGAGTTCAGCAGATTGGTGTGAATTGGTAGAAGTCTACAAGGCTATATAGTTATCAGTACAGAGAGAGAGTAACTGATAGGAGACAGAAAACTTGAGTCAAGTAGTATCATTTTAATATGCTGCCATAGTATTATCTGACATTGTCCCTTACACCTTTAAAGAGGATGTATTCAGTTTAAAAGCACTTCCCCAGTGTTGTTCTTTGCTAACAGTCAGAGAAAGATCATAGCTTATCAAAATAATGTATAAAATGAACAGAGGTACTTTTAAAAAAAAATATATATATTTCTGTTATCATTTTTGATGGCCTAACCTGACCCAAGATAAATATGAGTGCTCACAAGATGATAAAAGTTTACACATTCTATATATCTGTGTGTTGAATCTTTCATACTTTTACCTATTCAAGCCTCTAAAAATCCTTCAAATAAATCAATCTGATTGATGTTTTGAGCATTAAGCGTCACATATAGACGCTACTTCATTTTGAGGGGGGCAAGGGTCAAATAGGATGGGAACTACTTTATTGAGGTGACAAATTTGACAAAAAAAGTGCCTCTAAAAATGTACATCTTTATTAACAAAAGTCAAATGTTTAGGTGTGCTTGAATAAGTGAATGGATAGCCACAAGGCACAGTGAGAAGATGTCTAGACCATGTAAAGATTTGTGTTTAGACTCATGGCATGATTAATCATTTTGGAAGCGAATGTAATTGTGTGAGGGCTGCCACAGGTCTGTACACTAATGTTCACAGAGAGTTTTTTCACAGAGAAAATGTGCTCTGTTGTAAATGTGCAATCAAGACATCAATCAAGAGTTGCAATCAATTATTTAGAGGCCTTGCACAGCAGTGTCGTTCATAGCGACACTATTTTAGGCTTTCCTTTGCAAACATTCTGAGGGAGAGGTTGGTATTTGCAGCTGTTCATTGCTTGTGTGTGTGTGTGTGTGTGTGTGTGTGTGTGTGTGTGTGTGTGTGTGTGTGTGTGTGTGTGTATTTGTGTTTCAATCAATACCTCAGACAAGTTGATAGAGTCTTTGAGACTCATTACTTTGAATGAATTTTTCCCTTTGCAGCCCTTTCGTTTTCTCTCACTCAATCTCTTAACTCACAAACACACAAACATAGCACCACCTCTCTGATTTAATTTCTATTTAACTAGTATCTAATGAGTTTACATTGCATTTTATTGTGTCTCAATTACAGGAGACAGTTTAATGAAAGAGATGCACCTTGTGATAGGCTCCCCACCTCAGTGAGAGTTACTTAGCTGGGGCTGGAGCCAAAGCGCTGTACCGTCTGTGTGAATGGGCCCCAACAGAGCGACCAGACACCTTCCTCTGCGCCAGTCACTCTGCCTGACGTCTCTGTCAGCTCTGTTGAGTCTGGCCATTCGGCTGCAAGGGCCCGCTGCAGCCGACGTCATGTACAGCATGCCTTCACTTCCATCTGAGACCACTATTGATCGGTCTCATGATCTAATCCCCTCGCTCTGCGCTGCTGTCGAGACCACTTCGATTTTCCTTCAGTACTGCAGCTGCTGGCCTGTTGGATGTCTTTATGAACCTGTCCACAACACATGCCACCTTAAATCTCTCATTTCCTCCACACATTGCTCTTAACTGTGTGTGTGTGTGTGTGTGTGTGTGTGTGTGTGTGTGTGTGTGTGTGTGTGTGTGTGTGTGTGTGTGTGTGTGTGTGTGTGTGTGTGTGTGTGTGTGTGTGTGTGCGCGCGCGTGCGTGCATGTGTGCATGTATGCGTGTATGCAGGCAGGCAGGCAGGCAGGCGTGCTGCATGCCGTGACCCTGGGAGAGAGTGAGGGGATGTCCTTCATTGACTTGCTCCACCACTGAAGCAGCCTCATTTTCTCATAAATACTTCAGGTCCTCAGCATTCAAAGTTTAAAGTGATTTTCCTAAAATTAAGTTTTCGAGCATGGAGTAATCCATCACTGCCATTTACTCTGCTTCCAGACAGGGTTTTTCTTTACAGGTTTATTAAACTAATACCTTTTCTGCCTGGCTTGTGGTAGGAATGAATTATTCTACACAGTATGAGTTGAATCATGCTTTTCAGTCCTGAAGGTAAGTGAGGTGTCTCTTGGAGTGTGTGCTGCTCATTCCGTCTTCTAAATAATGGTCCATAAATGTGCGATGACTGTGTGTTAGGCGTACCTTTTAGGTAAATGTTTCTTTTTCTTGGCTCTCCTCCACTGGCAGATGGGGTTTGACATTGTTCCTTGGGAACAAATCGGTGCTTGGGAGTCTCCATGGTATCTGCTAATGATACCATTACCCTCCACCACCTCTTGGTTGCAGGTGTTGAGCCCCTAATCTGTTGGCATTGGCTGGTACTGAGGGTTGCTGCACCGGTTAGCCTCTGGGAGAGCATTGACAAAACATGGGCAAGCTCCAGCCTCTCTGCTGACCTTGATGAAGCATGGAGATGATGTGTACCTTTGCTACAGCCGAGGTTAATGGTTAACTTTTATTATATTTTAGTATTATTTTTAGAAATGTGGCCATGATTCCTGCTCAACAACGTCATTTGTAAGAAACCAGAATGTAGATTGCCCAAAATGTCAATGATAACCCCTCATAGTACAAGTACAGTTGGCCACAGTTGCAAAAATCCCTTATTTTTTGCTCCTCATATATGAGGATTTTATACTTTTCATTGTCTTTTAACATAATAAAGTGAGCACCTTTTGGGTTTTGGACAAATCTAGACATCTAAACGTCTGAACAGATTGCAACAGACATTTTTTGCTATTTTCTGACAATTTATAGACTAATCAATTGATCAATTATTTGAGAAAATGACCAGTGGTCGCAGCCCTCCTTCCAAATAGGTTTAGCTAACTTGGGAGTCATACCTCATACCTGACCGCTAATATTTCATGCCTGTTTGGACCTCTTGTCAATCAATGTTGCCACGTACACAAATCTTAGCAATTAACTTGGTGATTGCAAAACTGTTGTAATTTTGGCCATCATTCCTATTGGTAATACTAACCAAGAGGATGAGGCCAAATTACAACAAATAAGAGCCAAGTTAATAAAGTGGAATTATCCTTTAACTCAATCTGCATCTTTCTCTGTTCATTACTTCGCATTCTTCCTTCTCCAACTCCCCCTCCTTCCTCCCTGGCTCTCTCTCCAGTTCACTTTTGGATGAGTCCCAATGCCTTTGAACCAGCTGCACCCTGCTTCCTCTCTGTGTTTGCCTTCTTCATATTGAAGTGAACCAAGAGGAGAGTAGAATAAATTGCATCCTCTTTTGTCCTCTGACAGACATTGCCAGTAGCTTTCCTCCTATGGGGGACAGGTTACAACAGATAGCTTCTTTTCTTTTTTTTAAGAAACCTACTGCCTTTCTCAGTGTTGCCTCAGAGAAAGGACAGCAACCCAACACACACACCTTCCTTTTTCTGCATCTGATTTTCTAAGAGTACATCTGAGTAGCTTGTGCGTGGAATGCAGGGCTGTGACAGGAAGGGAAAGCCCTGTGTGCCTCCTGGAAATTTGTCATTATTTATTGACCATAAATCCCCAGGAGTCTCAGTCAGTCAGTTTCTGATTGGTGGAACTTGAAGGGGAGAGTTGGTATGGATTTAAGGCAGGTAAGACACTCACATCTTCAGAACCAATGTACCTGGCCAAGGAGCCAGCACAAGAGGGATACAAGGACACTCCAAACTAATGGAAAATACATAGCAATGTTGAGGAAGGTGTATAAAGCAGTCGCTGCTTAACCAGTGGAAGAAATGACACATTCTAGGTTCAGGAATTATGAGTGATGGTCTCTCAACAGCCAGCCAGGTGCGACTACACCCTCCAGATGGTGCACATGCAGCCCCACTGTCATGCCAGGAGAATTACATCATGCGGTCAGCCAGCCAGCTACTCAGTCCTCCAGAGCTACAACAAGAGTAGAGCCAGTGAGCTAACTACCAGCCTGGTTGTTAGCTAAACAGTTGCCCAGATGGGCAACCTGGCCAGTTTTCACTCAGAGAGCTGTCTTGTCGCCCAGTGATGCAGCAGGGAGGGGAATTAAACACAGGAGACTCTAATCTAGCCAAAACCACACTTTATTATAAGGTTTTAGTTGTGTATCATGTCAAAGCAAATCTAGAGACGATAAGACCACAGAGTCAGGTATTACCTCCAGTATAGATGTTCTGATATTTCAATAATTAAATCTATTAGTGTTTTATACACACACAAGCATGTTCAGATAGGACGAAAACAAAATATTTAATGCTCAAATTTGGATTACAACAGATGTCATGTAATCCGTTTCCAAAAATAGGCAAACAAAAATGAATGGGTGTAACAGTAAGACCGCTACACTGGTGATGTACAAAAGGAGAGCTTGACCGGGAAGTGGAGGGTTGCAGGAAAGGTTAGAATAAACAAATTTATGAGGAGATGAGTATGAGATAATGAGATGAGTATGAGATAATTCATATGAATTATTTCATACTAATATATCATCTCAGTGCCATGTATTTATGCTTCCCATCAAATTTAAGATGTGAATTAATTTTAGCGCGCATGCTCTGAATTTGTATTCAGAATAGTGCCCTCTGCTGAGAAATATTTAGAAGAACATTGACTGATAGAAAACAGAGCAAAGTCAAGGTTGAATACACTTCATGATTTGTGTATCTTGACGTTTCTTGTGTTTTATTGATTTGACCTTGCATGCTGCCTGTCAGACATGCACTCTGTACCAGTATTACATTTTGAAATAACACCGCAACAAGACACACCATTTATCTTTGCACACACAGCTCCTCTAACCACATTTTCTTCCCCTCTCTGTCTCTCACCCCCTCTCCCCCCTGGTCAGGTCGAACTGGTTAAAGCCATGCTGTGGGCGAAGGGCATCGCTGTGGCAGGTCTGTCTGCTGTCGGCGGGCTTCAACTGTTTCCTGGTGGCCTGTGTCATTCTGGTGGTGGTGCTGCTAACCCTGGAGCTGCTCATAGACATCAAGCTGTTGCAGTGTGAGTGGTAGAAAACAAGACAGTGTAAAATCACCTGAGATCATCAATATAATAAGGAAGTGGTTTTGGGGACAGTGTTTTGCTGAAGGGGTTTGTTACACTCATTGTGTACAGTCCTGGCTTGCAATAGCATTTTAGAAGAGGGAGAGAAGTGGACTGCAATATTGTTTATTAATTACTATACAAAGGCATTGGGGCAATGCATTGACTCGAGATCTACAGTATGACAAAGAAGTATGTTTACTAGAACTTTAATTTGCACAAAAACTGCAGATAGATCTTGTACACTCAATATTGTTTGACTGAGCTGCAGTTTGAATGGAATTTTATTGGTTCATAAAGCTATAAAGCAAAGAAAATGTTTTAAAAAAATTCACAGTGCGACAAAAAGGTGAAGGTGTTTTTTTAATTATATATAGGCACCATTTACCTGCACCTGGCGATATAATGGAGGTAACAGCTGTTACCAATATACTCAGCATACAGACAGCCGTCTTTTCTGACAAGCCTTTTTTTATGGCAGATAATCATAATAGTGTGTGTGTATATTTGTATGTATATATGTATGTATGTCTGTATATGTATATATTTATGTATGTGTGTGCGTGCACGTGTGTGTGTGTGTGTGCGTACGTGTAGAAAATGACCAAAAAACACAAATAGATGTACACAGAACACGTATGTGAGCATGTGCAAAAGGTCTATGTTTAACTGTATAATTAGTTTGTGTCACTGATGACCCATCATGGGACCAGAGGCTCCGATCAATCATGATCTGGGGAATATAATTCTCCTATTAGTATTCCACGGTTAACACAAAACGTCAAGTGGTCAAAATACCACTATGACTCATGTCACCCCAGTATTGCCTTCATTTACATCATCTGGTATGGTGGAGACATCCTCATTTATTATAAGTGGAAGGTTAGGGGTCATACCTGTTTGATGTCACAGAGCTGAGATGTCGCTCCGGCAGTATCCAAATGCATGTTCCCCTGGGACGGACTGACTGACTGACTAGACAGGCAAGACAAAGGAAAAGTAAGACAAATCTGTGAAGGGAGATTAGCGGACAAAGAAATCAGGCAATACAGAGTTGGCTGGTGGAAGAATGTGGGGAGGACTTGAGGAAGATGAATGGACTAATAGACAGATCACTGAACACAGCAAACGCAGACAGATGGGGGGAGAGGTAAAGCGTGAAGAGAAATGCCTCAGCTGACAGCCGAGTGCTGTTTCAGGCTGTCCACAATTAGCCTGATGAATTAACAGGAAGTTACAGACACATGCATGCACAGTATGTTTTGAATTGCTTCATGCCTCTATAATTTATGTATGTGTGCATGAATGTGCTCATTTTTTCCACTTTACTGCACCTCGTCAGTGTTACGCAGCAGGTAAAGGCTGTTAGAAACACCAACAAAAATCAAAACATACATCTTTCACCACTTAATGTCACAGAAACTGTCCTTAAAAATAACCAGTTATTCTGTTTTATTCCTACAGTTAATAATGCATTCCACTTTGCCAGCATCATCCACTGGATCAGCCTGGCTATTCTCTCTGTGTTCTTCACTGAGGTGAGTCTCTGTCTTCCCCTTGCTCAACACAAACACAGTCTCAGTTACGGCTGATGCAGCAGCCTGTCGATTAATGCTATGTTGTGCAGTATGTGGGGCCAGTGAGGTACATTGACAGATCCTCATTAGAATACTAACAACACCATGAAATGCCCCGTGTCCTCTGTCACAGCTTGATTAGATTTTGATTAGTAGAGGTGAAGTTGTGTACGACTCTATTAAAAGTGTGCTTAACAAAAGTGACTACAAAATCACATCAGTATACTGAAAAAAAACCATATAACTACTGTTGTTAATGCTGGCACAGTTGGTCCCTCTCGGGTTGTTCGATTGATATGCAACACAAACACCTTAAAATGCAGATGGAGTTTTTCTGTTCTGCTAGTTTTAAATAATTTCTAGGCCTCAGGTGCGCCGTATTGATTACCATTTTCTTTACATTCAGCCACATTTGTCTTAGTTCCCTACACTTGACCACCCCACTGCTAACTTTTGTGTAGCTGGAGTTTTACTTATCAATAAAAGCAGCCTCCCCCCAGCCCCAGTGACACATTGAATGAATAGAAACAGCAGGGAGGATGATTTCTGCTTAAGTGCAACCTTGAATATCTGAAACGAGGAAGGAGGGTAGGGGATGGCAGAAGAGGAACGGCGACAAAGGGAGAGTTGTTTGCTCTCTGCAGCCCCTGCTGCGTCAGCAGAAGGAGCTAAATGCAGTGCCTCTAATTGTTTGGATGAAATCCTATCGCACTGCCTGTGATGTGCATGAATATGATGTCATTGATGAATTGTGGGGGGATGAAAGATTGCAAATGCCTCTTACAGGGACTGTCAGGTTAATTATTGGAAATTACTACCCAGTATGCTCAGCCTACACCATCCAGTCTCACACTGTTTAGCTGTCATTGTTTTCTTCCATCTCGCCCTGTGTGTAACCTGCTCTCTGTCTCCATCTCTGTCCCTCTGTCTGTCTCAGACGGTGTTCAGGATCGTGGTGTTGGGGATATGGGATTACATAGAGAACAAAGTAGAGGTAAGCTCCCATGGGTCCCATTAGTCCTGTTACTTGGGGCTCCTTTCACTGCAGTGTCTTTCCCTCAATGTCATACCGCTGTGGAAGCTACAGACATAACAGCAGCTGTGTGTGTGTGTGTGTGTGTGTGTGTGTGTGTGTGTGTGTGTGTGTGTGTGTGTGTGTGTGTGTGTGTGTGTGTGTGTGTGTGTGTGTGTGTGTGTGTTGATCAGGTGTTTGATGGAGCTGTCATCGTCCTCTCTCTGGCCCCCATGGTGGCCTCCACAGTGGCCAATGGCCCCAGCAGCCCCTGGGACGCTATCGGTCTCATCATCACACTGCGCATCTGGAGGGTCAAGAGGATCATTGATGGTGAGGCTGGGAGTGACTGATGTCCTTTGTATCCTGTCCTTTACTGTCAGGTCACAGAGATAGATACTGCAGTGTGCTCTCTGCGGTATCGGCTACATTCAATATTGAGGTTGTTTGCTCAATTATTTGTTTGTGTTTTTTCTTTATTTTTCATCAGGTAGTACATAGTCTGTCGTAATGAACCCATGGTTCAAAGCTCAAACAACAGATGTTACATGCACATCTTTTTTATCATATAGGTGCATATAGGTTTTTATTTATTAGGAGGAATGCTTTTTGAACAGTGTTGCTCCCCCTTGTGGTTTTTGAATATAGTACAGTACGTGGTCAAAGGGCTGATAGTAGTTGACTTTGATATTTAGAAGATGCGTGTGCAATAATACACTATCTGCAAGATCCACTTTTGGAGGAGGAATGAATGAATTAAGTCAATGTAAGGTTCAGTTGAAATTAAGATTGAAAAACAAAAGATTACCTGTTTCTTTAGAAGGCAAACTGACTATAATATACCTTATTGTTTTAGCCTATGTGCTGCAAGTGAAGGTGGAGATGGAGCTGGAGATCCAGCAGTACGAGAAGGCCAAGGCGGTGAGGGAAGAGCAGCTGGACCGTCTCACCCAGATCTGCCAGGAACAGGCAGTATGTCCTCTCATCTTTCTCATATCTTTTACCTTACAGCAGAGATGGGGACTCCAGTCACAGTGACTTGAGACTTTAATTGGACTTGCCCCTCAAAGAATTGAGACTTGACTTGGATTTGCAACTTGGACTTGTCGGCATCTCTGGATTTGAGAGGCTAGAGGGATGTGTTAAGATTTAGTCAATTATAAGCTGTCATTAGTTGGAGTTCCTGTTATTGAAAAATAGGTTACGGTCATTATTACATCCCTAATAATGTTTAGATAAATTATGCCTAATTAAAAACAATATTTTCATATTACTTTGAGTGGCATTAGTCTATATCCATTTTTAGGGCCAAAATACAATTTTTCCTCGTGTGTGTGTTTTTTTTAATATTACACTGTTTAAAGTGATCATATACCAAAGAACTAATCAATACTGATACCATATGCAATGGATAAAAGAGTGGTGATAATACAATACATGCTTTGAATTCCTTAGATATGGCTATACAAGGCTCTAAGCAGAGCAGATGGTATGCAGCAGATGGTATTACCTTCTTTACAACCATTCCATACTTGAGACAACTCAGATTTGCATTTCTGCCTTGAAGTCTACAATGTATAGCTGCATGTAATCAGCAGAGGGCAGCAAAGCACTATGCAAGAAAAAATAAGTACTTAAAAGGGCATAAAAGAGGCCTACAAAATGTATCCTATTTTATCATGAGATAACACATTTACAGAAGTCTTGTGGGTATCGGATAGCCAGTACTGTGCATTATCTCAAAGCAATCTATTGACTACTTCACAATTTGATAATGATAGTTCTAATATTGTTAGTAAGTCATATTAGTAAGCTGAAGAATAACTTTATAACTGAACTTTATAAGTATGGCTGCAAGTGCATCCACTGAGTGCTCTAAATGTCTGCCCAGAGGAGAACAGTCTCTACTGTATGTCCAAGCGTTACACAATGTTAGAGAGGTTGAAAATGTGCACTTTGGCATAAGCTCACTGTACTGTATATGAAAAGTTGAACTGTGATGCAAGCAATATAGTAAATATAATGCTAATATAATGCTTGGACAATAGTAGATGGAATTTTAGTGAGTAGAATATATAGTTCTGTGTGTTGTTACTTTCAGGAGTTTTTCGCAGTCATCTGATTTGTCTTTCTTTCGTTCCAGTTTGAAATCAGGCAGCTGAGGGCCCACCTGGCCCAGCAGGACCTAGATCTGGTAGCAGAGCGTGAAGCAGCCATGCAGATCCACCACATGTGGGGTAAACAGAGCAACAGTTTCCAGGAGGTGGACGGACTGGCCTCTGGGGCATCAGAGCATCACGGGCCAGCTAAAGCAAGAGAGCCTGGGGGGCCTGCAGGTAACCGTCTGGAACACCCAACAGGCTATTTACAGGCTATCAAAGACCTCTCTGCACCATGAGGGAAGACCTAAGCAGTACTTTCTACGGTGTGCCATGTCCGCACAAAGAGGATGGTTGATTGCAGACACTCCTCGGTCTCTTGAGCCTTTCAAGATAAGGGGTGGCTGAAATGGTAGAGAAGTTAGCTCATGCTGGAAGGTTGAATAAAAAATAAAAATAAAATAATATTCGTAATATAATATGTCATAAAAGGTCATAGTATAGTAATTCAATAAATGCATAGTATAGTATTTTAAAAAGTCAAAGCATAACATATTATAAAAAGTCACAGTATAGTATGTCATAAAATTCCTAATATATTGTCATAAAAACTCAATGTTTAGTATATATTTAAAAGTTGTAGTGTAGTATGACAAAACATTTCATAGTTATAGTAAGTCATTAATAGTCATAGTATAGTATGTCATAGCAGTCATGCTGATATGTCATGAAAAAGTCCCAGTATATTACGTCATATAAAAAGTCATAGTATAGTGTGTCATAGACGACATAGTATACAAAGTCAGAAAAGTCATTGCATAATATTTCAAAAAAGTCACAGTAAAGTATGCCCTAAAAAGTCAAAGTTTAGTAAATCACCAAAAATTCCTAATATAATGTCATAAAATATCATTGTCTAGTATGTCAATAAATGCATAGTATAGTATTTTAAAAAGTAATTGTATAGTATGTCAAAAAAGTCATAGTTTAGTATGTCATAAAAAGTAATTTCATAGTATGACATAAAAAGTCAAAGTTTAGTAACTCATCAAAAATTCCTAATATAGTATGTCAAAAAAGACAGTTATTTATGTCATAAAACATCATAGTATAGTATGTCATAAAAAAAGGTAACCGGTACATTGCAACACCCCTAATGTACATTGATGATATATTTCCCAATAATTTCAGTCCATTTTATTAAATGATTCATTATAGTCCATATTATCAAGGCACTCATTACATACCATGTAACCAAAGTACTCACTACATACAAAGTTGCAGGTTTCAATTCTTCAGGCGTTTTTAGAGGATTAAATAATCCTTCCTCATTCTAAACAGCAACACTCATCAGTCAGAAATAACACAATGCTAATAACTAACATATGAATGTAGCGTTGTTTCACTAGACCTTCATGCTTATTGAAAGTAAGAGAGGAAAAAAAAAAAACTAAATTAGCACAACATATCCCTGCAAAAACCAGACACCTCTGCAAATAGCAAACAACCCCTTGCTCTGAAGCTCCATGCTGGGCTGTAGGACAGTGAATACTAGTTGGTGTCCTCTTGTCAAAAGCATCAGTCTCATCACATCAAGATTCTAGTGACAGATCATAACTTACAGGACTTCAACCAGCAAAGCGCTGTCAGTGCAGGTGATGCCAGTGTTCAAAACAGTGAGGCTTTTGCTTCATCAAATCATAAATCATAGTGCGACCTGCCATACATCTGAGCCACGGTGTTTCTAGACATCCTTTCAACTGGGGCTGCTCCTCATACACTGTACATGTACTCATGAGGTATTGATCATCTGGTGATGGTCCCTGTCACTGTTTAGGCTAAACAATGTGGCCCCTCTTGGGATATTCATAAAATGAATATGTGAAACACCAACACAATTGAATGTAAGCCATCTAACAGTCCTGTGGGACCTTGAATAGCACTTAAAGGAAACACATGGACTGATTTAGGATCTGGGGACCACATCCACATTAAGTGTTTTAATGCTTAAGCAATTTGTTTATTGTAATGATTGCTTAGTTATCTTAAGTTATTTATCAAGCAAAAATAGAAATGTTTTCTCATTTTACCTTTTTGTAATATGAAGAGTTTCTGCTTTATGTGATTGAAAAAAGAATAACTTTGGGTTTTGGACTGTTGGTTGGATGAAACAAGCAATTTTATTCAAATGATTAACTAAAATAAAAATAATAATTAGCTGCATTCCTATATTTAGGTACCATGAGCTTTCTAGATAACATTTTACTATTACCTATTCAGCAATTGTAAGCGGTATACAAACATGTAATACATTGTTTTTAAAAAATGATGAATGTTGTAAGCAGATGCACAGTCAGAACCTTTTTTAATATATAGTATTTGTCAGCATTCATAAATTCTCATAATAAGATAGAAAGTAGAAATTTATATTATTACAACTGTGTTTTATTATATTATTATTCATTATCTGTTTACACATCAACCTTCACTCATGGGGGCCCACAGGAGGAGATATACTTGTTAATTAACACATCTGCTTACAACTAAAGTATAATTATACAGTATAGTATACAATTCACTAAGTAAATACTAAACTAAAGGACTTATAGTAATGTTGCTCCTTTTGATTGTCTAACTATAACCAACTTGTATGGATTGTAAATAATTTTAAAAGCTACTGATTGCTCATTGGACTGTGAAACACTACCTATGATTAACACTGGATTCAGTTTCATTGTGTCCGAGACAAATAACATCAGGTGTCCATTTTTAATCCTCTTCAGATCACCACGGTCAGGATGACATGAACAACTACATCAGCCAGTACTACAGTGAGGCAAGCAGTGGTGAGCACCGACACGATCCTGCTTCCCTCTTTTCCACAGGTCCATGTAGCGCCACACTTTTTCACGGCACTGTGCGTTGTGTTCTGTTCTTGTAGATATGGGTATCCCAGACCCTGCACGAGTCATCACCACAGCTGCCATAGATGTGCACCTGCCTAACAACCCCAGCCAGCTTCCCTCCTCTTTGATGAGTGTAGACGCAGTGTCGTCCAGTCGCTTGCGGCGCACCGGCAGCTCCGTCAGCGAAGCGTCCACCACCACGGTGTCCCGCAGCAGCTTCAGCATCCGGCAGCACAGCATCAGCAGCCACACGCTGGGCTCCACCACGGATTGCAGCTCTACGGTGCGCGAGGCCTCCACCTCTACAGATTACAGTGACCAACGCTGCTACCCTCCGCCGTACAGCAGCCCTCTGGCCCTGGGCGCTCAGCCGCGTGGCAGTCCCAGCGCTGTGATGCAGGAGCTGCTCTCCTCTCTTTCTGAGAATACCTGTCTCACCCCGAAGGGCCTAGACCCTGTCAACCTTAAACCACCCAGCCCAGCGGGTTCCACCAAAACCAGCCCTGAGCTGGAGCACAGGGTCAACATCTACAACAAGAGGAACCAGGAGAGCAGAGTCGGGCTGCACTCCAAGCCTCTCATCCATCTGCAGGGCAAAGAGCCTCTTCTAGAGGAGAAGTACAGGATGATGGAGCCAGTGGACATCCCGGTCAACCGTCTGTCAGAGACATAAGACTCTGCCCAACATGTGGACTTCACA